>NW_027526233.1:83635959-84062212 GCF_048455015.1 Haemaphysalis longicornis | reverse complement strand
TGTGCGCTTGTGCAGCGCTTGTGTGAAGCGACCTTGACTTGGAGCTAGATACAGTGTACAAACTAACAAAGTAAAGAAAGGCACATTCGTCCATTCCCAAACGTGTTGTGGCTTAGTTTCAACCACGGAGCATCTTGCTCCGTGGTTTCAACTGATCGAGCGAATTGTCATGGCCCGTCGGCGGCCGGCGGACTAAACGCTGGGCCGGCTGACTCGGTCGCGGAAGGTCGGCGAGCCGTGCAAGTAGCGCAGCCAGCTCCTCTCCTGCTGACGTCACACGAAAACGCCACAGAAAATGGGTGAGCGTAAAGAGAGGAGGACAGCATTTTCGAGTTGATTTTTCTACTAAATAAATTCGCGTAAACGCGCTCAGAGTGGTCGAAACAGGGCCTACGGACTACGGACTACAATTTGCGCTCGTAATCCCGCATTGTTTACAAATCACTTCAGTGTCCCTTTTTTAAGTCGAAACCTGCGTGTAACCGAAACGTGCCTGTAACGAAAAACTGCAATATTTTATCAACTTCGTTATATCCAGGTTAAACTGTACTCTCTTGTCCTGAACTGAGGATCCGCCCACTAACCAGCTCGATTTACTGTTAAATAAAGTTTTATGCCCCTCTTTCTCCTCCCTCTCCTCTTTTGCGCAATTTTGCTATAACGAATATTTTAATATTGGGAAGACATGGCGGTCGGAAATGTAGGGAAATATCCCTCCAGGTATGAACAAACATAGGGTTGCACTATTTTTACCATTAGTGTGACTAGATTTGCTTAAAGAGCCTGCGTACTGGCTAGAAGCTTGGTATAAAACCAGCACGTGCCCATACAGACAGTAGGTAGGTTATTTGGAACTCAACCTACATTTTTTGCATCCCATAGTGCATGTAAGCATACTTTCACAGCATGACAACGTGAAGTGATGTATACAATGCTCTCGAGCGTTCGGCAAGGTTGCAAAACTTACACCATCTTCCCGCGAGGGGAACCATAGGTAGATGCGACGCATCTACCCCACGATGCGACGCATCATGGGGTTTCCGTTGCGTTTCCGTTATGGGTTTCCATTTAGCGTGTAAATTTGTTGTTGTCTCCATTATATTACATACGGTTGCGCCGACCATCGCGATAGCAGGCCTGTTAGTCTCCATTCAAATCATCGGTGGTCATCGGATGTCATCGGAGCGGCGGAACGACTGAGCGGAGCGGCGCAGTTACCGCGCTTATATGTACCGCGCGTTAACGGTGAGAGGAATGAGAGAGAGCATCTCATGACGCGGAGGAATGACGCGGACCATCTCATCTGCGCTTGTGGTGTCTTCAGTGTGTTCACATCCTCGTTAATTTGCGCGCAGTTGGATTTTTAAGATGCGTCAATACCAACTCGCCCAACTTTCGACCCTTTTAGAGAGAGCAGCGCATGCGCATGTGTTCGATGTTTAAACGAGCGCTAACGCGCGCTGACGCACAGCTGGCACGGCGACGGGAGCGAGCGCTAACACGCAGATGGCGCTGCGGTGAGAGCGGCGTTAGCGCGCAGCTGGCGCGGCGAGGAGAATGGGGGAGAGATTACGGACTACGGAAGACGTCGCATGGACAAGGCGAATTAAAGAGATGCGTTGCATCTAAAAACGGTTTTAGCTTAAATACAATTTCCGGGAATCGTTATGCCGTCTTCCAAAGCATTTACGCTGTTGCCGGTTATTAGACTATGGTTGTTCCATTTGTTCCGAAGATTGCGGAATACAGAAGCTGACACCTGACCATTCGCGCTCCGCACAGGACCGACTTCGGAGGAATGGCCCGATGACGACACTCCTTCTTCCGTAGCAGTATCAAAAACTTTAAATCACGCCTCGAGCAAGTGTATGCGATCATAAGTATTTTATTATGATAAAAAATTAAAGCCGTTCTACTCAATGTGAAAGCTGTCGGAAGTGCAGAGCAGTGATTCGCCATAATGGGCTGTACCGCCGTTATCCGCTTACTGCTACCACCCCATGCAATTCAAATTTCCCGCCTTCGCAGTTGTCGCGCGCCCCTGCCTGAAACTGCGCCAGCGGGAGTTCTGTTCTCTTTGTGCCTTTATCCCCGCACGTTGCGTCGTTGCACTGCCACGTTTTGCGTTCGCTGCAGTAAAAACGAACCCAAAGGGTGCTATTAACTAAAAGAACGCCGGCACTGCCGGTTAATTACGTATATTTTTTTCCTCAAGTGCACCTATAGGTTTCTTTGCACTAAACAACGGGAAGATGTATGACAAGCGCCGGAGTTTCACGAGTTTCTAACGCTTATGACTGACTATATAAACCGCTTGGCATTCGAAGCCTCTGGGGTACGGTGCGAACAACACTGTTACTTGGATTGGGTTTGATTGGATTGGCTACACTGGCCGAAGTTGACCAGTTTTGCGTAGCTCCTGGAGAGCCGTGCTGCGCAAACGCGAGAATTGGATTGGATTGGATTGAATTGGATTGGGTTTGCTTAGCTTGGATTGGATTGTGTTGGATTTTGATTGGATGATAAGCAGAAGTAAGCATGATAATAAGCTAATCCTAGACAACCAGGAAAGCTAAGAATAACCCGCTGAACCTCAGCTCACGCTACGGAGATGCTGGCATAGCCGCTTGGCTTTCGAAGCCTCTGGGTTACACCGCGGTGATGGGACCGTGACAGGCTACACCGCAACGCCGTGGCGATATGCTTTGTTCCAGCGAGCGAGCTAGGACGACAAAGCGAGCGCCTAAAGTGCTCTGCACTTAAAAGCACCGCATACGCAACATATGGTGCGGACAAGCATCGAAAGTCAACCGAGCCCAAAGAAACAACTGGGTGGGCGAGCCCCAATGAAGCAGACGACAATTGCGAGAGTCCCTAATCCCAAATCAGGGAGACCCGCTCCGCAGCGCCGCCCGTGGTCGTGCTCACCGCCATTAACTATTGGGATGAACACACCAATGCCGAAATCTCGAAAACTGAGAGCAACGCCCTAACCCGAAGGATTACAGCGTCAATGCAAAAAGTGTTTGATAAGTGTGTGCTGCAAAAATCCCGCTTATTTTATCACCTGTGACCCGCGCGGGACTTCGCGAAGAGGACCCTGCTCGGAGTGGGCCCGACTTTAGGCTATCAACAGAGCCGCTATGTGCACCATCACCTGCCTTCCTGCAATGACCCCGATACCATCGCTCCAAGCTGAGGCTCAGCTTAACACGCTTGACGAACTCGTCAAACAACGTCGCTCAGCCCGCATACACAAACGTACTTTTGTTGCGGAAGCAGCGGCTTTGGCTAGCTATATGGGTTGTTCCCTACCTGCTTCGCCAGATCGCCCTGTAACCAGGCCGCCGTGGTGGTATCACCAGGTGACCGACAACCGACCACTGACTAGACTGCACACTCGAACTACCGGAAAAGCATGTGCGAGAGGACCACTACTGACGGCTGCGACCCAGTACGAGGCGATAGAGGCCTTCGTGGACGCTGGTGCCCTGGATGGCGTTTTATCTACGGCGATACAGTGTCCCGTTTATCCTGACGTCTCACAAACTTGCCTCTACCAAACCATCCGCACCCTGCCCTCTGTACTGGCGGAGCTCACAGCCATCCGGTATGGCCTACAGGCACTAACGCCGGCCCTACAGCGCGTCCCCGTGGGTTCCATCCTACATCTTTATACGGACTCCACCGCGGCGATACGGGATTTACGCCAAGTATCGAACAATTGTACCATTTCAAGGGACATCCACACACTACTAGACACGTACCCCTGCCCTCTCAGGCTGGTGTGGGTTAGGCGGAATACGCTCCCCGCTCACATTGCAGTGGATATGGCTTGTCACCCGACGTATATTCCTCGGCCGCTGCCAATGTTAGCAACCGGTCCGATAGAAAACTTTCTCCAACGGAAGGACGATCTGCGTTGCGCCACACGTGCCCTCATCCCCCCGTGTGGAACGGACCTCCCCAGTAGACTTTCTCGCTGGGAAGAGGTTTTGCTGCGCAGACTTCGCGTTGGACTGGTGCTTTCACCTGCTGTGACCCGGGCGTGGCCACCACGCTACCATGCCCCGTTCGACGACACCTGCCCCTTCTGCACAGCTCCGACCGTACAAGCTGACGCGGACCATCTCATATGGACGTGTCCTTCACTGGCCTCAGCCAGAAAGCGACACCTGAGAGGCACAGGTCTCCATCCTGGAAGACCCCCCGACGTTCAGCGGTGGCTCTGGGGACCCCACCACCACGCCCTCCTTGACTTCCTTCGAGAGACGGGGGCCCATGTAAATTTGTAAATAAGTTATTTTTATGCCAACGGGCATTCTATCGCAAAAAAAAACCCTGCTCATAGGACGAAGAGGAAGGACAAGGAGAAAGAAAAAGACCTCTGTGTCTAGGGAGCACGCGTTCGTCTCTGCTGAAGAAAAGCAAGAGCGCCGTGGAACCTTCGCGCATTTAATGACGACGAGGTCCGAGTTGCACCAAAGCCGTCGAGAGGCCTCCTCCTCGCACGCATCCGCTGGGCTCCCGACGACTCAGAGGGGCGCCTTCCATGTACAACCCGAACCTGTACTGGGACCTGCTCGCCCTCGGCGTGGTGCTTGTCGGCGTGCTGCTTGTGGCCGCCCTGGCGTGGATCCTCGTGCGCACGTTACGCAAGAAGTGGATGCACAGCGTCGAGTGCACACCGCCAAAGCTCTGCACCCCCGCCATGTCGCCGCCGCCCACCGACGGCTCGTTATTGCTGGTGAGTCCCGAACGATGGACGAGCCTGTCTAGCCCTCCCGTCTAGTGGGATGCGCACAAGACCCGGTCCTCACTGGCAGGGCCAGACGCGGAGGGCATGCAGCGCTTACCTAGTGGGGCGTTTTTTCAAGCGAAGCTTTGTTCGGCTGTTCTTCCGGCTTTACGGGGGCCTGCTGCTTCTGGTTTCTTACCAGGTACGCCTCGATCCTTTTGCTTTGACTAAGATGCCTCAGTCCTCCACTTCTAGTCCCACGGGCGTAGGAAAGCTATCGACGGCAGGGGGGGGGGGGGGGAGGAGGGGGACACACCGGGAGACACGACTTGCAGTAGAACGGCCGGGGAAGCCAGAATTCATGCGTTTATTACGTTCTCTGCTCTTGGAGCTGGTGGCGTCCTTCCGAAAGAGATTGAAACTTTGAGTGCTTCTTCTTACGTGCCACTGGCCCCAGCTCAGCGCTCTCAATCATCAGCAACTGCGGCAAGCACATTAAAACTATACGCCCCATGCTAGTTCATTTCAACCGGGGTATGCCACGATGAGAACTTCTCGCTACGTCATTTGCCACGATGCATGGAACCTGATATTTTTATCCCACTAAAAGGTTGATCAACACATGAGCTTATGGTGGATTAAGTTAGATTGGGCTACGGCTTCCGCCAAGGGAAGTTAACGCCAGCCGAGCTTTTTACAGCGAATATCCAACTAGCCCCAAAGCTAGTTTTATTGAATCTCTATAGGCCTGTGCTTACACAAATCGTCTGAGTCAGCGAATCGACGGAGAAGGGAAAGTTTTCGTACAAGCGCTAGTGTATTGTGTTTCCTTATTGAAGTGTCCCTGCAGTGACGTTTTGGCTTACGTTTTTCGCGTACACCTTAAAGAGGACCCGGAGCGATGTTTTGTCCGGTGTCTTTGACTTCGAAGCACCCACACACAACCGACTGTCTTTCTACCGTGCACGGGGGAGGATGGGGGCAAGGTAGCGGCGCAACCGCGCATCCAGGCTTCGCGCGCTCGCCGATGACATCCGAGTTGTGCTGGTGCGAGATTTCAAAGTAGACGTCTCACGGTCTGATTCAAACTTATTGATGCACTGCGTTGTCGAGCAGCTTGGGCTGGTGTGTTAATCAGACGGTGAGATGCCTACGTCACGGGAGAGAAACAGACAGCCCCACTTTTTTTCTGCTAAAATAAAACTTTAGTACCTACAAGTTTCATTCAGATAATTAAGATAATGCTCAATCGCAAATTGCCAACATGTTTTGCTTCGTTCCGTCCTTGATCTGGGTCAAATTCAATGCCTTCCTTCTTCGCAGAGTGGAATGGCAACGAATATGTTAAGGAAGAAAGCTGTCGCACTTAGCCTGAAAAACACTATATCTAGGAAAGTCGTTTTAGCCCAGGGTACATTAAGGTATATCTACGACTTATGCCTTCGTCGAAACGTGCGCGAGAAAGTTATACTGCGGAAACAGCTGAACATTTGGGTTTTTGATAGCCACCAAATGTATTACACAGCTATTAGGAGGCTTTTATTGGTACAGCGTTTAAAAGAAAAGACGTGTGATTGTCTCTGCGGCGATCAGGGCTTCCGGGCGCCGTTCTCGCTCTCAAAGGTGATTCCTTGGGTGTCTCGAGACAGCTCTATGCAACTGATATGCCAAAGCGCCTTCAAAAACCACACTAAAGCCCTTACAGCAACTAGCTCAAAGTTTTTCCGCCGCGCAGAATATAATGAACTGATAACTCCCACAGCATTGCGGTAGTATCTAGCCACGCACTGAGACACGTTGCATACGTACACGCTTACCTCCGTGAAAGTACACGCTTCCGTCCGTCCTTGTGTACGTATATATATACGACCATCTGTGTACGGACAAATATTCATTTGAACGTAGCACAGCACAGGCTTCAGTTCGTCTAAGACGGGTTCCAGAGGTAGTAACGGACTTGTAGCTGCAGATATCTAACCCCGGGCTCCTGTTTAATGCCCAGGTGGCCATAAATTGATAACAAACGGTCTTTTTCAGAATAATTACATGACATGTTCGCGATTGAAATTTGTTGTTTTCCTGACCAGTATACTGCCACCCAGGTCTATTCATGGCTAGTACATGAATACATGAATGACTTGAATACTTAATTCATTGACTAGTCTGTTTTCACGGAAGGCTTAGAGGCGCGGTGGTATTTTGCAGGACGGAGACCCGGAACAACGTCCCAACCCGGATGCCGTCGCAGCGCCAGAAGCCAAAGACGAGACGAAGTGGCCCGCCGAAGCGAACGATCAACAGAAAGATCGCCAGTTAACCAAAGAGTCCCGAAGAAAGAAGGGCAAGAGTCATCCCGCCGACGAGAAGTCTTGCTCTAGTAAAGGTAAAAGAAGTTTTTTTGGTGCTGAGTTCTGTTAGGTGCATGCGCAAGACATTTATTGTAAGTGTACACATTGCAATAAGCCTCAGCAAGCGAAAACTCTGTCATAAATACTGGTAACAGCGTTTCATCATTCCTATGTCTCACCGTTTTCTTAATTGAGTGCGCTGTGAGAAGATATGGGGAGTCGACTCAAGCGAGCAAACAACCCCACCGAATCAACAGGGCCCAGGTGACGAAGGGGTGGCCGTCTGATGTGCGGCTCTCGCCGACCAGAGCGGTAAGAATGAGTCAGAGCCTTGAACGAATAACAATAGAAAGACTGATATTTCAACGCGCAAAACGCTGTACATGCACGAGGACATGTAACGTAAACGAGAGGTAACTTAGAATGAATACAAATACGAGAAACCGTTCAAATACACAGTGTACAGTAAGGAGCTTTAACAATGAATATTAAAAGGTAGAAAAAATAATTAAAAGAAAGACAGTTCGATGCATATAAGAGAAAGAGTCCCACAATATTCACCTACTGGGCTGGACGATGCAACGCTGACGGAGGCGATACGGCTACCTGTGAAGCGTGGCTTCGTCGTAGGCCAGGCCGTGCGAGACGATCACGGTGATTCGGGGCCCGGTAGTACGTTGGAGTCCTCCAGGGTGCGGGTCACCGATGGTGTGGTGCACAAACTGGCAGAAGCCGTTGTCACATCGCTACTCCAAACGTAGCTAATTTGCTTCGGCGCGGATTCTCTTTTTATAACTGCGCCGGCGCGGAGAGGGAGGGCACAACACACAACGCGCCAGCCGCCGTCGAGCGCCCAACTTCCCTCTTTCTCCCTTCTGGAATCATCGCCGCGCCTTAGCACTGGAAAAGCCACGCTCGCCCCCTCGAAAGAACTCGAAGCTATGGGGAAAGCTGAGCGGCGGAGATTTTATTTTGGTATTTTCTTGCCGGCGGCCCGGCGAGTGGTCCGAGTTACCGCCGCTTCGTTCGAGAGAGTTCCAGGGTTTTCCTAGGGCGAATAGAACCGAAACTGAATGAATCGGACGACTGTAACAAGAATTAGGCGCTGTACAATAATATGAAAAAACAACTGTACGGTACTTTTAGACGTCGTACGCTCGAGTTTGTGACACTATGGCATCCCTACCGTGATCAGGGTGAGCTGCTCCTGATTTGATTATAGTTAATAATGAAATCGCATATCGAAGGGTGCTCCCTATATTCAGTGAGGCTTTGTTGCTTGGTGGACAATTGCTGGGAATGACGTGGCGTCCCTAGTTTTGAAGAGTTGCATAGCATCCCTCGCCCCCTACGAAACAGCGATCTGTTGTCTAGCAACACAAGGAGCAGAATTATGGCTGTCAGCTCTAGGGGGACAGTGTGTCGTCAATCTGTTTCTGAAACAGCCTAAAATTTAGGAGGAATTGTGTGTGTGCTTGTGCGTGTGTCTGCGAATGTACCCACTATCTACCTGTAGTCATAGTCCCGTGTTATTAGTAGGTCCTTTGACAGAGGGACTGTCGTAGAACGTGAAGGAATTTTGGCTCAAAGCAAAAAAAAAATTCCTTTCGTACGTCAGTTCGCTAACACTATCGTACGTCATGTCATTCTTATCGTCTTTCTTCCAGATATTGGTTTCTGGTGGGCAAAAGTGTCAGAATTATTAGTGAGCGTTGCATGACACCAAATGACCTGCCGTGCACCCTCCCGAAGTGAGGCATTATGATGCATCTCGTCAGAAGGTACCGTGATGTGTAAGTTAGGGCAATGAGGACAGGGACCAATATGCATCTGCCCAATGAGAACACCTATCTGTCGTTCGCTCATCAGCACACCTTGTAGCAGTACACATTGTAGAAATTCCATCGAAGTTAGCTTTCTTCGTTATTTAAATGGTTTCTGTAGTCCGTAAGATACAAATTGAGCCCCAGCCTTAAGTGCCCAATTCATACTACGACGCCATCCGGCCGAAATATATGTTGCTGCGGCATTCATAGTTGACTTTACTGCCTAGTAATTCGTGCTTAGGAATTAAGCTGCAGGTTCAACAGTGATAGGCTCACATGGCCTATTCTGCAGAAATCTGGCGTCATCATCACTTTGAATAGCACAAAAAACATTAATCGCGCGTAATCATCCTACAGCCGGGTTTCTTCTCTCTGTCAGGGTTTGACTCAGTCTATTCTCACTAATGCCACATCTTCAGTGAGCCAGAACAACCATGCCGTCGTAGGGCAGCGTGGTCGCTTTACAACCGTATTTTCTTTTCAAAGTATACAATTTACTGGTGGATGGTTCAGTACTTTTCGGCCTGTTTTTAGTCTGCGCCATCAACGACCAATCTACCTGAGTGGCTATATAAGAGAATCGCTTTGAGTAATCGTGACCCCACCACTAACAGTCACAATTTCTTGTCTGATTTCATATCACAAAACTGTCCCGGCATTACGTTCACCCTTTGCTTTCCTCCCTGCGCAGTGAAACGCAAGTCCAAACATCGCGTGGATTCGGTGCTTGTGGCGGACGGTGAGAAGCCTGCAGCTGTTTCTGGGCCTTGCACGGAAGCTGGGAGCGGGTTTGCTGCCGTGGTAGCCGATGGTGGCCTGGTCAGCGCTAGCACCACTCCAACTGGGGCCAACGTGGCTACGCCGGTAAGCCGTCAGAATATTGGCTATGGCGAGAAAAATACATTGAGTGTACCTGCTCAAGAGGACTGTGATTTGGGCGAGTTGGTGAATGTTCATGATTGACAATCCAGCGCGCGAAAACACAGCACAAAACACGAGTTGCTGACCGTTGTATAAGTATGCCCTCAATAGTGCTGCATGACCGGGAATACGCGTATCTGAATGACGCCTTTGCATGACTAAGTAAACCAAAGACTACACATGTGCAAACCGATTAATGATTGCGTTTTTTTTTTGTTTGTTGTTATCGGGTGCAATAATGTACCACCACGTGGGAGACTGATCTGTATATATGACCAATGTTTTCTTCAAAATAAATCAGTTGTGAGTCAGCGCTGTCCTGTCTAACTCTCGTTCTTTTTTGTGCCGTGTTTTCGCGCGCTGGATTGTCAATCATGTAGTACCTGCTCACTTCGCTGATAATGCCTTCGAAGAAGGACAGTTTTTTCTGCAGCGTTTTTCACGTAGATGCCTCTCTTCTCGTCACTGCCCACCTCTCACTATGCCCTTCCCCCTTCCCCAGTCATCTCGCTTCTCCCACAAGAAGCACGATAGAGGTTTGCTCAAAGACAATTTAATTTTCCTGCGTTATTCTACGCGCCGCCACTTTTTGAGACCTTAACTTACTGCATTAGGACGGTGGGTTGGGCGTATTGGTGCATACTAACTGATATTCAAAACAGAGCAAAAAAGGCGGGACAAGAAACGACGGCACACGGCGCTGACTAGCAACTGGCTGGTTTATTCCGCGGCTTGTGGAATATACCCCAGGAAGGAAGGCGAGTAGGAATCATAATAAAACGTAAGTACATCAAACAATACGCACAAAAACGGAGGATCTGTACACGTGCATTGGCCAAAAAATGAGCAACGCTGACACAGCGTAGCGATCTAACACGTGGCAGGAGACGCGAGGCAAGGAAAGGGTGTACTGGACAGTGCAGCTTGAGTTTTTTTTTATGAATCCAGATAGCGGATTTCCTTACGTCGTAATTCAACAGAAGGCTTACCAACGCAATCGTCACCTGCCTCGTAAATGGGGTATGCCTCATACATTTCATGCTCGCGCTGAACCTTACATATTCGTGCAACAAGCGTGTCATGGAATCTGGGCGAGTACCCGTTGTCGCGACAATGTGCGGCAAGGTTGCTGCCAGCGCCTGTTTTATAGTGTGTTTACATGCTGGCGGACACGATCGTTTAAGCAGCGCCAGGACTTACCATTATAGGTCTTCCCACAGGACAGCGGAACTTCATACACATCACAGCAGCTACAATCTACGTAAGGTTTTCTGTGGAGGAGGAAGTGGTTGTTGGAAGGTAGCCTTTCAGCAAAAAGTGCCTTGGCTCATTTGTGTTGACACGCCTGCAAAGGCCACCAAGTTTGTTTCCTGCAGAAAACAATACCCCAACCCCTGCAAGTCCCGCCACCTTTTTCAACATGTGCGAGACCCCGTGTTCACTGATCCACATTCGTTGCGTTAGTGAATCTGCCCTAGCAACACCTCAGCCAAGTCACAAAGCAAGGCAGTTGGAAAGCCTGCCGACAAAGCCTCACAACCAGCGAGTAGAAACTGGACCCTACTTTATGCGGGCAAGACCTCTTAAAGGAGCCCCTTAAAACGGCTAAGTGGTCTTCCTTAGGAGGACTTGCCCGCATTAGGTAGAGGCCCAAGAAAGACTATGGTCTTTAAAGGAACGAGCTCATTAGGCAGTGAATGGTGGACCTGTGAAAACTGCAACAAATGAAAGCCCTGTCTCAACAGTCACAAAATGTGGACGTAGGAACTTATTTTATTGACTATAGTCTTTTTTGCGCAAAAACTTTGTCTCACTGCCTGTCCCTCGATTAAGCCACGCGTACAAATGTTTAGAGACGTTTTGCAACGGGACGTTTATTAAATAAAAAAGATACTTTAGTACCAACTCTTCTGAAAAACTTCAAACATATCAACATTGTTTAGCAAAACGAAAACATTACGCGTTTTGAGGCAAAACATCGATATATAGCTCATATTAGCCCTGTCCTATGAAATAAAAATATACGTGACCGTAATATTTGTGACAGCAAAGCAAGGTTCTTTGATTAAACCACAAAACACAAAAAGGGTTCACCTTCAAGGCTCCAGCTCGTCTCAAGTGGCAGGTTCAATTCACTAACAAAATGCCTCACGGGTGGTGCACCAACAGTACGAATGCGGGAAAGTTGAATTTGCTTGAGGAAACCTTGATAGCGTTCATGATAAGAGAAACGAGACAGCTAAAGAACAGTGCGGAAGGTGGACAGGAGTGCGACGACGGGCAGTCACGCGGCCGGGTTGGCAGAGGACGGTCGTCTTTCCCCAACATTTGCACTGAAGTGAGCAGATACGCGGCCATTTTTTTCTCTCTGCCGTAACACGAGTTCTTCTGTTCATCTTAAAATAGCTTGTACTATGTAGGGGACCTGCAATTACCGGTGCGGGGTCTTTCCGACAGCGCTATATGATTGGTATATCGAACTTTCATGTGCGGGCCATTTATGATGCCGATTTCCTGAAAGCCCAGCAACTTCAAACGCTTGCTCAGAATGTTCAATCGTGGAATGACAATTATTGCCAGTTTATCATCTTCTCTGAAGTGCTGTCCGCAATAGAAACGCATTTCAAAAAAGCGTTTGCGTTGGAGCTTTTCACACAATCAAGTGCTTAAAACACCATTTGTAGCGGAAGCTTATATGTCTGGTAACAAGGACATGCATATTTAGTACATATTCCAGTGAATATGATATGTATCCTGAGTACATTAGTTAACAATAGCCACCGGAGTCCAAAGACGCAAGACCACAGCGGCCTCTTTTCAGTTGAAGGCTGAAGCGAAAACGCCCGTGTGTCAGGATTTCGGCGCGTGTTAATTATCTCCAGGATATCAATCCGAAGCCCACAACTATGGCCTGCCTCGTAGCCGACCTTCAGCGCGTTAAATCACGAAATTTATGAATTGTTATCATTTGGGAGATCAAAACATGTCTTTGACCTGAAGCATATACATCTCTTCTGATGAATATTTATCATGATTACATTAGTTATCCACAGTTGGAGTCAAAATAACAGTGTGTGCGCGTATGTATGTCTTTCTAATATGGATGACTTCTGTAGTCGCTGGGGGGGACTTAATTTTCTCGTTACTTAAATTTCAATGCTCAGTCGCCTCTACGTCGTGCGCTAAGATTTCCTGGTCTTTCACCTCCACTGAATGGGATGACTTACAATTTTTCTAAGTATTCTTTACCGCGGGTTCTCCTAATTACAGCCTCCTCCGCTTTCAGTAAACGCCGTCTTTACGTTACTGCAAACGACCGCTGGCGTTTCTTTCGTGCCTGAACCTATAATCTCCTGACTTAATAATGGTGAAGAGCGGGGTTTGGCTTTCCCAGGTGCCGGGATCCTTTGCCGAGACCCCGGCGTCTGTGTGCACGCCGGTTTCTCTCGACGCGACTCCAAGCGCGCCGTTGTCAGCCGCCGGGAGATCCAACCTCAGGTCGCCTGCCATGTAAGCTGAACGGCAGCATCCGGAAAACGCCTTTGCTATCCAAGCTGACCTGTGCAAGTGCCTTGAGGGTAATAGCGGTTGAAAAAAGGTTTAAAGGTGTTGGGGAACTTTTAAACGTGTATCCGACAGATTGTGTGGTATACACACACGCACGCATGCATGAACGAGCACGTACGCACGCATACAGATTGAGGGACAGACAGACAGACAGACAGACAGACAGAGAGAGAGAGAGAGAGAGAGACAAACATTTATTATACTGGTGAGCAGGAGGATGTTCGTAGGGCCTCCACCCAGTGAGAGGCATCCTCATTCCAAGATGCCTTGGAGCTGGCTGGCCGTCCGGGCCCGTTCCACCAGTCGGCGCTGGTCCGAGAGCTCGGAGCTGGTCAGCTGCTCCACCCACTGCTCATAGGTAGGGTTGGGATTTGCGGTTAGAGTGGGGGTCCGTTGGCACTCCCATACCACATGGTATAGGGTACCAGCAACAGGGCAGAAGTTACAGGTGGCAGGGTATTGGGTGGGGTACACAACGTTTAGTAGGGTGTTATGGGGATACGAATTGGTTTGTAGGCGCCGGAAAGTGGTTTCTTCGTCGCGCGTTAATTGTGAATGAGGTGGCGGGAAGCGACGGCGGTCGTTTTTGTAGTGAGCTAAGATTTCGGTGTACGTGTGGAGTGGTGCTGGTTTTGAAGCAGTTCGGTCGTTGGTTTCTCCCTCTGAGGTAACGGCCCGGTATGTATGAGCACGGGCAGCGGCGTGTGCCGCCTCGTTCCCTTGGAGGGACTGGTGGCCGGGTGACCAGATGATATTAATTTCTGGTAGTCTGACAGACAGACAGACAGACAGACAGACAGACAGACAGACAGACAGACAGACAGACAGACATAACAGCGAGCAAGAGAACTCAATTATGTCCTAAAACGCCATCCTAAAACGCCGAACTTGGTGACTGAAATCTCATCAATACCAATCAGCTTCAGTGGAGGAATATTTGCGATCAATTCGCAGCGAGGTGCGTCCGTTTAACGATTATCTTAAGCATTCCGGTCGCCATGGGCATTGTCTTGGAACTGACCGCAAGAACACTAAACAGCTTAATGCGAGCAAAAATGCGATGTGAAGCCGAATGCGGAGCTCAAGTGCCCGACTGTGCATTTTGGTCGTCTTTTCCGGAATAGCCGCGAAGTATTCATCGCTTCAGCATATCTGATTGACCTTTCAGGCTGATAGGCGGCGTCGTCGTTTGTGCAGGAAAGCATGTCGCTTCGCAGGATAACGTTGCCCTTCTCCTAGGTGCCCTTAGCTAGACCTTCCTCCACCGACACGCTGCCGGAATCGAATCCGCGTATACGTTTGCGCCCGATTTGTCTAGCCATTGGCTGTGAGGTCGCTAATTGTTTTAAAGAGCGTAAAATGGAGACTCCGGGTATGACGCCTGTAGGCCTGCAGGCAGCTCAACTGGCAAATACGCTCTCGTTACAGCGTAATTTATGAATGCTGTACTTTACACACGCAAGCACGCAGAAGCGTGCGCGCACACGCCCACACGCACACGTGTACCATCACGCCCGCTTTGTAAGGTGGCAACAGGGCGCAACGCGATCAGTCCTCGGGATAGAAAGCCTGCACAGCTTATACACCCCGTCGTAACGAACGAAGACCTGTGGTTATACCGTACCTGCATTTCGTTCCTTCCGTTCTCACTACAACAAGTAAAGTTAGAGTGGTCGCGCTCGCAACCAAGTAGGCTAAAAACTATACTATGCTATAGCATAGTTTATACTGTATTCACAACTATGTTAAACTGTACTGTGCAATATTATTTTGTACGTGACATTCGAAACCACCTTATTAAAATGTCCCCCCGTTGACGGCGCATTTCACTGCTCGTTTCGTCTAAAGATCTTGTGGTTTTCACAGCCCATTGCATGCGCGAAGCTATCAGCAAGCTACCAGCGCGTTTTCAGTTCGTAATAGGAAGAATGTTAGCAGATACCAATGCACGCAATCTTTAAAGTTTCTTAGTGTGAAATGTAAACTAGTACTTGTCCACCGGGTAACGAGGAAGCTGTCACTGTAAGCTTTATTACCGCGGTCACGCAGGCCGAACGACGAAAATCCGGGAGGGCTGATCTCCGCAACGCCTTCGGTAATGCGGTCTTCGACGACGTCCATAGCGACGCCATTGTCCGGCGGGCCAACCGAAACCGGAGCGCCCAGTGACACCGAGCCATCCACGCCACGGCGACGACACTCAACACGCTCGAAGGGATCCAAAGGCAGCGGCAGCTCACGGCGCCGCAACCACCATCGTGAACCCCAGGTGACAGAAAAAATTACTCATCTTAGCGAGATCGCGATGTGTCTTTCACGGCGGCATTTCGCTCATCTGTGTACGGGACCGCGTTAAAAAGCTCTTCGCCTCTGCAGGTCCAACTTCCAATTTCGGCACTACTTTTATTGCTGCGCCATAAATGGGGCATTTTCGCAGAACGTTTTAGCAGAACCCGTCCACCAACTGAATGAAAATGACGAAAGCGCATATATGGATAAAGCACGTGCGAAGAAACTTGACCTGAACTGAGCCAAGAGCGGCATTGTTCGCGGTGACGCTGTGTTCGCACCGATGCCGACACAGTTGCTAGGGCGACGTCAAGTCGAAGCGGGGGCGAGGCTTTCTCCCCCAGAGGCGCCAGTCGCACAGTTTTTCTACGCGTGCCGTAACCTGTTGAACGCGTTGTATGATGGCGCGTTTAGCGAGCACAGAGACGAGTACGATGCAATGGAGGTTGGAATGGTAATGACGGTGACGGAATGGCGATGCCGGTTAAAACAAAAAAAAAAAAGCGGTAGCGCGCTGGATAAAACGAGCAAGAGTGACGACTGAGATGGTTAGAACGAAAAGCATGGCTGGCACGGTGTTGAAGGGGCGTACGAATAGCGCCGGTTTGCGTATTCTAAAGCAGCCCAGGGACTGCGGGTCACAGAAAGCCTGTATTACTCGAGGAAAAAAAACGACGAGAACAGCACGCATTCTTTATGATCCAGTTTTGGATCATTCGTTAAATTTGACTCTATATTAGTGTCACGGAACAGTTGAAAGGAGACGATGAGGGTAGCTACGGCTATGTGCCGTTTGGGCTGAACTTTAGAAGAGGAGGAAGAGCTTCCAGCTACCGGTCTCTGTACTCTCGCTGGCATTGCTAAGCATTGTAATCTCAATCAATACACTGTTTTTGCGCGCTTATGCCTCGTAACATCTTGGTGGAGGTTGGGGTTTTTCCCATTTACCACGGAACTCCGCAGCGGTCGTCAAATTCCGCCATCCAGGATGCCTAACAGCACCGACCCTCCTTCAGGCGCTGCCATTCCCCCCATCATCGTGTCTCACCCTCGAGAACCTGGAATGTTTACCGGCAACGATGGAGTCGACGCCGATGACTGGATCCGTATGTTCGAGCGGGTCAGCCGACTTAACAGGTGGGATTCCACAGTAATCTTGGCCAATGCTGCGTGTTGCCTGAAAAGCACAGCACTGACATGGTACGACACCAACGAAGAGACATTGACCAGCTGGGACGTCTTCAAGGAGAAGCTACGGGCAGCGTTTGGAAACGCTCCTCACCATGAGCTTGCCGCCAAGAACGACCTCGCGTCTCGTGTCCGAGTTCAACCGAATCGTACAGTGCATATATTCA
The DNA here is from genome assembly GCF_048455015.1 of Haemaphysalis longicornis. Classification (NCBI taxonomy): domain Eukaryota; kingdom Metazoa; phylum Arthropoda; class Arachnida; order Ixodida; family Ixodidae; genus Haemaphysalis; species Haemaphysalis longicornis. The sequence continues at coordinate 84,045,168 of NW_027526233.1, read as the reverse complement.
CGACGTACGTGCTCTGTGTGTCAAGGTTGACCGGGCAACGCCTGAGGAAGAAAAGGTTGGGCACATCCTAAAAGACATTCTGGACGACGCTTTTTATTTACTAGTTTTCAAGAACAGCTCAAACGTGGATGACATCATTGCAGAGTGCCGACGCTTGGAGCGAGCCAAAAGCCGCCGTATTCCCAAAAACTTCGTCTGCCTTCGGAATACGGCCGCTACTTCGTCCTGTGACGATGTGCTGCTTCGCCCACGCGACGTCGCCCCCCCTGCCCCACTCGAGACGCTCACGAGAATAATTCGTCGAGAAATTGAGGCCATGTCGCCAGCCCCGCTCACAACACCAAGCGGTGACAGCCCGTCTATTTCTATTATTCAAGCTGTCGTCCTCCAAGAACTCGACAACTTCGGCCTTCGCCCGGTTTGCGCCATGAATCGTCAGGACGTCTACCCGGTTGTGCAAAGCCCCGCACCCATCTATCATACCACGCCTCGTCTTTTCCGCAATCCGGCTGCCTGGCGGACCCCTGACGACCGTCCGATTTGCTTTTGTTGCCATCGTATCGGACACGTTTCCCGTTACTGCCGCAATCGCCATTACGACGCTGTCCGTACTTCGTACTACACTTCCCGGCGACCCGAGAATGCTCCCCGACGATTTTCACCCGATCGTGCTACCAACCGTGCCGACGCCCCTGCTTCGTTCACCAGACTTAGCCGTTCGTCCTCGCCTCATCGTCGCCAGTCCCTGTCCCCCGAAGCTCGCCGTCCGATGTCGCCGTCCCGCCCCGGCCGCCTCTTCCCGGAAAACTAGATCGTGCAGCTCTCAGAGGTGATGCTGCATCGACGATTCCGACCGAAAATCCTCTGCCCGCTTTACCTGCACCTTGCAATCTTCTTGATGTCCTTGTTGATGGAGTTCCTGTCCAGGCGCTAATTGACACGGGCGCGAACATATCTGTGATAAGTGCGAACCTTTGCAGCCGACTCAAGAAAGTGCTCACTCCTGCCCCATCCCGTGTTCTTCGTGTTGCTGATGGATCTTCTCCTACCGTTGTCGGTATGTGTACAGCCCGCGTCACCCAGTCCCCGCTTTGTTTACTGTTTTGCCCCACTGCCCCCATGACCTCATTCTGGGCCTTGATTTTCTTTCTGAACATTCTGCGCTTATCGACTGTTCGGAAGGCGCCATCAGCTTTGATCTACCTTGCCCCGAAAGTGTGCCCGAGGAAGTGCAATTTCGCTTACATTCGACGGAGCTCATTCGTCTTACCCCGCGAGCTGCTACTAATGTCCTCCTTTTTACATCTCCTCCTGTTCCCGACGGTGACTACTTCCTTTCCCCACAAACTGACGCTCTACTCAGCCGAGACGTGGCCCTTCCGCACACCGTGGTGCGTGTTTGCAACAACCGCACTACTCTACCTTTGCTTAATTTTGGCGCTTGTCCACAAATTATTCCTGGTGGCATGACCATCGCGATGGCTCACCCATTGTACCAGTGCGAACTCTTGACCCTACCTTCTGCCTCGCCCGCATCCGCTGCCGGTTCCTGCACCTCCCCTTCACCGAAAAATGCATTCAGAACGATAATGGCACCCGATCTCTCGCACGAGAATACTGCAGCCCTTTATCGCCTCCTGCACTCTTACAGCGACATTTTTGACTTTGGCCTCGTAACAATAGCACCATCAGCCTTCACAATTTTGATCACAAGCTTAGTGTTTGCTTGCCCATAAATAGCTTATTTTCTGCCATTAACATTTTCTGCAGCGTTAGATTTTAGAACCTCGTTAAATTATGTGGTGTGCGATATACGTGCACGTTGCTGTCACTCCTGCGCACTGATTGCACAAACGGTTATACTGCGCTTCGTGTGTCTTGAATGGCAGAACGCGGCTGGCGGCGGCAGGCAAAAAAATTAGCAGTGGCTTAGCTCTGCTATTGCAGGCTATACGTAGACTGGGCTAAGGTTCAGCTGGCTATTCTTAGCTTTCCTGGTTGTCTAGGATTAGCTTGGCTATCAAGCTTACTGCTGCTGCAATGACACACACACACGGTATACGCATCATGTGACACATGTATATTTACCAAGCGGCTCCGCCACAGCGCCAGCAATCGCCCCAGAGCTAAGCTTGTTCCACAGGCGCACGCCGGTGCTGCTGCGACGCACGAGCCATCGGTTCCACAGCCACCCACCCCTCGCATGATAATAACGTGGACCGGGCCGACACGGGCAGAATGGAGGTAGGCGAAAATGCTAAGAGGGTTGGGTGTGGAGAGACGCCGGGCCGCGAGCAACGTTCTGTGTGCCGTGTGACGTCACTGTTCCTCGCGCATGCGCAGCACGGCTCTCCAGGAGACACGCGAAACTGCTCAACCTCGGCCAGTGTAGCGCACGCTACAAAAGATGCGCCGACACCACTGCATTATACATATCATCCTAATTTCTAATGAACCAGCGTCAAATATATGAAACAAAGAGGAAGATATGGAGTTTTAACACAGATCTTATTGTTTTAACCGTGCGTCCAGCAGAGGGATGCTTCTTATTTTAATATTTTTTCATGCCACTATTGAAGTCTGTGAGGAAACCTTGCTGTTTGTAGAATATATGCAGGGATGGCAGGAATCGGCATGCAGGAAGAGCTCACGCTTCTGCGTTCTCGTTTTTTGTACAATACTTTTCTTCAAAAAGCAACACCTAAGGCAGCAATATATTGTTACGAAGCAAGGATGCGGTAGAAAAAAAATGTATAATATTTACACTACATACACGAGGAGAGGATGGGCTGCGGCTTGCATCCTGGACGAATCACGCAAAAACTGTGTCGTCTTCTTCCTCCAACACCCTTCACTAAACGCCTCTTTTTGACTTTTGCGGTAATCCCCCATTAACACATCGTTCGTCATTTGTCTTCTCGTTTGCCCCGCAGTTATGTTTCCGATCAGCGCTAATTACTATGCTACTCATATAAGTTGAAGCACGGACTCATTAAAAGCAGGGTACACATTACCGGGCTCAAAACATTTGTTGGGCTAAACATAGTTGCAGCTGATGCATCAACGGTTCGCGCGCGCATTGTTTGCTATCATGCAGTGCCAAAACGCGAGAAAACAGCGTTGCTTTTCTAAAGCCCCTAGCCTTTCCCTGGCTACCTAAACGCGAACAGGTTGGTGGGCCTTTCGGTGTGTCTGACCGTCCGTCTGTTTGTTTGCCTGCTTGAGCTCCCACTCCATTCACACCTATGCGGCAAGGCCAGTTCGATGGCCCTGCGAAGGCCTTTGAACCATATTGTCCATCAAGGGGCGCATTGACAATATATAAGTACTCAACTATTGCACTAACTTACAAGCCACCTGCCGCGGTGGCTCAGTGGCTAAGGCGTTGCGCTGCTGAGCACGAGGTCGCGGGTTCGATTCCCGGCCGCGACGGCCGCTTTTCTGATGGAGGCGAAAAGCAAAAACGCCCGTGTGTACGAGATTTCGGCGCACGTTAAAGATCCCCAGGTGGTCAAAATTAATCCGGAGCCCTCCACTACGGCGCGCCTCATCGCCTGCGTTGCGTCGGCGCGTTAAACCCCACAATCAATCAATCAAATCTAACTTACAAGCCACGCTCCTAAGTAAGCATTTAACTGTGAGTTGATAGCTGTGAGTTAGGCAGGTGTAAACTGCCCAGGGGAGAACGGTTGAAAGAACCCTTGAACACGATATATATATATATATATATATATATATATAGAACAGACGTTTTCTAAGTATACTAGAACTGCTGCCTCGACTCATACACACCACAATTATTCTGCGCAAAAAAAACAAGTATTGTTTGGAAACAATGTGAGTACATGAGGGGGAGCATGAGCAATATTGTAATTAGTAATACGCTTCGACTTACTTTTATATAGCAAAGTAAGAACCAGCTCAAATCGGTAAGTCACTAAAAACAAACACTAACTAAAGGAAGAGCTCGACCTCGAACCCAAACTGCACCAAGAAAAAAAATTGGCCGCGTATCTGCTCCTTTCATTGCAAATGTCGTCAAAAGACGATAGTCTCTGTAGACATTTGCCAAGGAAATGCCCCCTTTTGCTTTCCCGCTCATCTCTCATGCTCTTCCTGTACCGTCGCGTTCATCCCAAGGTAAACACACTAAAGGTTTGCTCAAGGCGATTTGAATTTACCGCGTTCCACTGCTACAGGCCGAATTCCTCGATGCCAGCGCTGCAGCACGGCGGAGACGCGCGTGAATCGAGGCGGCCGACTTCAAGGTTTATTGAACTGCGTTGCCGTGCTCCATGTGTGTTCCAAGCAGAACATGGAACCGAGCTAGTGGAACCTTTCGTTGCTGTTGCCGCATGATTTCTCATATGCCGCCAGGAGGTGTCGCGGGCAACAGCAGGCGGCGGTTTTCTGCAGTTGATGTAGAATATTATTTGCTACCAAAAAACTAAGCTTCCATGATTTTTTTAAATAAAGGAGCACTGTAAATATCCCTTGCGTATTAATTTTCAGTCCTATATGTGCATAATGTCTTGTTCATGTTCAGCAAAGTTGACAAGTTTGCACATATAAACCGGGCTTAGACGCTCACATTTGGCTGTGAGTATATAAGACTATTGCGCAGTACGCATATTACTTTGGCTGGGTGGCTGAATCGAGTCACAGACAGAAAGACAGACAGACAGACATACAGACAGACCAAAATTTCTGGGTTGAAGTAGCCCAAGAAAGACTATCCTCTTTAAAAATGAAACGAAAGGTTCCAACAGAAGGCGCTAGAGGATGCATAATGGGGGAAAATGGAATTGAGCAAACCTTCATCGCATTCATCTTTCGAGGAGCATGGGTGCAGGGAATACTGCCAGGGGCGGCCGGAGGCCATCTTCTTTCAATGATATTTGTAACAAAGGAAGCGGATATGAGGCTAATTTTGTTTTTGCCATATTCTTGACATCTCTTATCCCCCAGGCCCACCATTCATCGGAACAGCCGCAGCTCAGAGCCTCCCCTCGTGATCTCCCCGGCAAGCATGCGACAGAAGTCGCAGCACAAAGCCGGTGGCCGGTGCCATACGCGGACCCTGGAGCTGTCGCTCCCGGATTCCGAGCAGACCAGACGTCTGCTGGGTCTTTTTCAGCTTTTTCTCCACCGGAATCCAGGCGCATGTCTCGAACCCAGTCATTTATGATCCTCACCGAAAGCGCTGGAGCACACGAGAACGCCGGGCAGCCAGTTGTACCCGAGGTCCAGCGACATGGGGCTGAAGCACAGTGCGGTCCTCCTCCGTCGCTGCCGGAGCCGAGCCGGAGCTGAAGCGGGAGCCTGAGCTGGAGCCGGTAGAGTGGCGGCCATCGATGCAGCCAGTGCCCGCACAAAAGAGACCAGCCGCTCTGATGAGAACCTCCAAAAAGTTTGACGAGTAATGTGCGGACTGGACGCTCGTGATGTGTGAGTGGTAGAGGTAGCACTCGTTGGTGTAGCCTTTACGCTGGTATTGGTTTTGTATGTTTCTCTCCTTTTAGGCTTAGATTTCGGAACACAGTGAAGTTGAGCACAATCGATGTACTGGAAAAAAGTGCCTCAGGACCTATGCTAATTACTATATCGCTTTATGCTCGTTATTGTGATCTATAAGTGTGGTTATTTGTAACTTTCCTTTTCGTCTTCTTTAGGACAGTCTTTGAACTGGCCTGTCGTAGCCATAAAGAGCTTATCCTAACAGTGGCTTTCCATTTCTTTTCTGAGGCACTTGGTTTCGGCCTTTTTCGATGCCGGCAACATCCATGTTGCTTTACTCGGGCGTATCATCTTCGTTTGCTTCCAAAATGAACGTGTGCTGGCCCCCGCAGGAATTTGGAATAATAAAAAGAAAAATAGCTGATTCTAAGGAGTGTAAAGATGCACAGTGGCACCTCCACCCTTCTTCCCCCTATTCTGTGTTTGGTTTTAAGTTTTACAGCACGAACGGTAAGTAAAGCATTCTAAGGGCGGCTTTCTCACTATTAAAGGACAGAGTTGGGCAAGATGGTTCCTATCTGAGGAGCTCTTGGTGCTATCGAATATTACTCGGCAGGAAGAGCACGCTGGACTTCGGTAATGCCACGCTCGACTCGGTAATGCCAGAGGACACAACGGTACACGCTTAGTCGGCCTTTTTCCATAAAAACCCAATCGCCATTACCATCACAGTGGAACGCTCCCATATGTAGTGATGGGAGCGAAAGTCTGTATTCCGCGCGAATAGCGGCCCAAGCGCATTGCAGCGCCACACTCAGAAGACCGCCTGTTGCTGAGACACAAGCAGTGTGGTCTGTTAGTGTCCTCAAGTGTGTTCAATGGAGGAACAGAACGGTGTCGCTTTGGATGCACAGGTTACGCGTCTCTTCAAAGGTGGTCCCATCAACCAGCTAAATTTTAGGTTATCTGTGGGCATGTAATCGCTCCACTGTTTTTTTTTTGGCCGTGTCTAGAGTGCCGTCCGACGGTATTATAAGCACTCCACTATATCGACGTCCACCGGCGTTTTGTGGCAAAATTGCCACGTCTGGCAGTACATCGCTCTAGATAACGTAAGGCTAGGCAACTAACCTAAACATAACATAAGATATTTAAACACCAAAACTAACCTAAGGCATACAAATTACACTTCAATTAAATATTGAAAAAAAAACCAAGTCAACAGCTGGTCTCAAACCACTGACTTTGAGATCAAGAAGCTAAGACGGATCCTCTACACTACAACGACAGACCCTTTGGCCGGTGCTAGCCTAGTGATAAATATTCGAATGTCGTAGGACGGCACTCTAGCCATGCCTACAACGATCAGCTAGAGTGCCGTCGGACGGCACTCTCGACACTGCGTTTTTTTTTTCCTTTTTGGTTACACCTTCTGATCCTTGCTGTGATTCCCAGACAATCTGAGTCTCAAAAGTATACCAATACGTGTTCAGTCCTTGTTAGATTGAAGCATATTGCTTGTTGAGTGAATGTTAAGGAAATTCACTGCCCTTCGACTTTGAGAAGAAACAACCAGTCAAGCTGTGGTGCGTAACGTTATTATCGTCGGAAGGGTCATTGTCATAAAATTTCCTGTGCTATTACCAGTAAAAAGGATACAGACGTTTTCTGCAACCATGATTTCTATGTAGAAGGCCGTGCATTAAAAGCACACAGTAATTCTGTAACGTACAACACACATCTGTAAGCAAAACCGATTTCAAGTGAATAAAAGGCGTACTGGAAGAGTCGTCTTAGCGGCTCAAAGTCATAAAATATGTTTCGGGATGCGTTCGCTCCAACTCAAGAGATGGGGCAGTTTGCTGTAATCGTACCGCCTCCGTTGATGGCCATGCTTCCGAGTGCAAGACAATATGGGGAAAAGCTGGCTTACAAAGACCAAGCTTACATCGATCCCCCTAAAGTCGGCCGCTCTTGTAAACACAAATTGATTGTTTTGAAGACATTTTAAAAAAGCTGTTTATGATTGAGCTTGGTCTGGTCCCATTTGCAAAAAACGAAACGTGGACAAGATACTCCTCCGGCACGCCACCCCCGGCATGACATTGCCCAAGCCGGGTAGGCGGCGCCAAGCCCCGCCTAGCTATGACGTCATGGGGTGCGGCGGTACCGCTCGGCCTCCTACAACTCTCTGTCCAGCGCTCTTTGTGCGATCTCTCGCGTGCTCTCCCTCCCGCCAGTTCACGTGGGTTCATGCCTGAAGTTGTAGGCGCACAACAGCTCGCGAAGCACATGCCGAGTACGCGAACCGGATGACGCTGGTTCTGCGGCTTGGTAACGCGGTCCACTTTGGGAAAGATGTGAAAGCCGGCAGAGGAAACCACCCGGGCCCGCGAGTCATGGAGAACTTTCAGTGGAAAGTTCGGAAATTCTTATGAGGTGCAATGGCCGGGTCTTTGAAGATGGAAGAAAGGCAGCCCTGCTGTTTCTCCAGCCTTGTACCGCTAGTGCAAGCTATGCCACATTTTTCCAATGGCAATAGAAGCATTCTTACACAGAAAAACTCCCACCTCCCCTCGCGGGAACCCCTGTGTAGATGCGACGCATAGGCGGAGCGGCGAAGGGAACGCGTTTTATAGCGCGCATAACGTTGAGGGGACTGCGTATCCTGGTCCCGGTCGATGACGACGTTGGCGTACTTGTAAAGCGGCGTGGACTCTAGGTGTTTGAGCCAAGCGTGGATGTTGCTTCGCCGGAGAACGGCACACCGGTTATATGCGCAGCGCGCCCGAAGGAGAGGAAACCGCGGAGGAGAGAGTACTGCACATGCGCCGGCCCCAGCGCGTCTGCCGCGGCTATGACGCAACACAATCCAACACAATCCACTTTAATCCAATCCAATCCAAATCCAATCCAACCGAATCCAAGCCAAGCCAAAGCCAATCCAATCCAATCCAATCCAATCCAATCAAATCAAATCAAATCAAATCCAATCCAATGCCCCTCGCGAGAGAGTGTTCGTTATCGGAGAGGAGAGGGGGTGAGCGGCGGAGAGCGGCGGAGAGTGCAGCTCGCGCGGCGAGGAGAATGGCAGAGGGGTGGACAACGCCGACAACAACGACGACGACGCCGGAGGGACAAGGCGAGTGAATCAGATGCTCTGCATCTAATATAAGGGCCGTAGGACCTCCTGTTATTTTGCTATGAATCGTTTCCAAACAATGAAGGCGTGATGCACAATTTTCGGATCCGGGGTAGTGGAGTGGGCGCCGTAAGTCGGCGCTATACTGTCGAGCGATTCTAGAGTGTATCGCTTGTTGTCAGGGGTAATCTGCTGCGTCTTAGATGTATATAGCTTCGCTGTAAAAATGACTATTGTTAGACACCCTGTGCGCCAATTGTACCTGTCAGGCTTGCACGGCAAGAACTCTTTAAAGAGATGCTACACATGCGCAACAATAACCATACCGTTTAGTTTTTAGAACTACGAATAGTATATCAACTTGAGCGAGCCGACGAATCAGCGTGAATACAAAATATTCCGCACAAAGAGTACTGCGGCAGCAGATGATCCGTCGCATGGTGTCGCTGCATTGAATTTCGACAGCCACTTGAGTTGAATCTAGACTTTTGCTCCGGACAGTACGTGCAGAAAGACTAACAAATGTCTTCTGTTCTCTTCTGTTGTACAACTAGTAAGCCTATTGTCTTTTCAACAAAATGCGTTGAGTGGCTTGTGAAGCAGGTGGTGTCGGTTAACACAAGGTCTCGAGCACGTACTATCCGACTGGGGAGACGAGGTGTCTGGTGAGCTGTCTGATGCGCTGGCCTTCCAGAAGTTCTTCAGTGTGTAAAAATTCCGAATTGAAGGAAAGGGGAAATGGAGGTTTGAAAGAGGAAGCCAAACCCTATTTCGTAAGCTTTTCGAATCAGTGCTTCGACTCTCTCGTTCTTTGGGTTTCTGGGTCAGGTAGAATGTGTGATGCGGCTAAGTAGAAATGCTTGCATTAGCCTGATTGTCCCATATTTTTTCAGGCCTCGGTATTGACTTGAGATGCGTTTTATTCCTTTTGATAACATGGGTAAGTGAAATGACAGTGACTTGTACCTGGGGAAAGACTGCAGTGCTAGAGCCATCTTGATGGAATTGGACGCCGAACGCCGGTTTATTTCCTGCGGTTATTGTCACGCACCGATAGAGACCGTGACATAGCATGACAGTTTTTGTGTATCCTCTGAGCGTTCATCTTCTGCGGAAGTGATAGACACGAAGAAGAGAAAGTGGATGCAAGAATTACTCACCAAGAACCGCTATCGTCATCGTCATCATCTAGAAGAGAAAGAGAACGTTTTTTATTGGGTCTGGGTATGTTAGCCTGGCAAATACAGATGACTTTCTACTTAAGGTCGTTAAGAAAGGTTAGCAATAATGAAAGACATGATGGCGATGAGGATCCATGATCCACATGCTTACACAGAGTTGTTTATAGACACTGGTCCAGTCGTGTACTTTTTAGGAAAATCGTAAGAACTTTGGTGGCACGGTGGGCTCGTCTCGGAAACGAACATGACAGCTCGAAACGTCGCGCAATGGCAATCTTAGAGACAGCGATTGGCCACAGGAGACTAAAAAACAGATGGTGGGCCCAGAAAAGGCCCACATTTTCTAATGATGTAGTGGCCTGAGTTCTCGCGCGTGTTAGAGCTGCCGCTTTACAGTTTTGCTACAGCTGGATGTCATTTACTGCAAGCAACAAGTGTCTGGTGAATATGATAATACGGTTCAACCCCGCGGGCTCCGGCATGTTCATCCAAAATGACAGAGTGAGCTCAAGGGTCAACGCAATATATATACGCCCCCTCTCTTGCAACTGGGTTAATGGGCCTCCGGCTGTGTGGCTGAAAGCAGTTGCTGTCATGGTCGTAAACTCTTTTGTCCCCGCAATTATACCCTATCGCGAGCCCTTTTCTTCCGCAGGTGGACTGGCGAGCTCGCTGCTCTCCTGAAGTCGCACTAACGGCTTCCGTTCGACAGGGAAAAAAGTTCATCTCCCCCTCGCCTTTTTTACTGCTACAAGCAGGGAATGCCAGTACACACGTAAAGCTGTTCTTCCGGCGTAGCGTAACAAACCCAGTTACTTTTCCTTACAACCTTCTCACTAAAGCCACTCGATCATGTCAACGGACGCTTTTGGGGGCAAACGAGAGCCGTATGGAGGGGCTTTACTTCTCACCTAAACCAGTAGTGACTATAGAATGTGTGCCTCGTGTTGTGAACAAAACGGAAAAGAGAAAAGCCCGACTAGGGCACATCGCCGCAACTTTGCACCAAACTGAGCACGCATTTTTTAGCATCCCGGAGCTCCTACAGACAAGTAAGGTGCCACACCAAATGTAAAATAGATATCAGAAGCTTCTTTAACCGAAAACCCCTGCAGCGTAAAGCGCGCACTTTTGTTGCAATGTTTTTGCCGCGCGTCCACCCTTTCCAGTGGGTTTTGGGCTACGCCATCATCCCGCATGTACGTCATCGATTCTCCCATGCGCGCCGCGAAGCAGAAATCTTGATGCTGGAGGGCTTTTGTCTAACTTTCGGCTAAGAGACGCGTCGTCTGCTCAGCTTCGACGGCTCAAGGCGGCGCGTTTGGGTTATTAGCGCTCCCTGCTGCACGCTAAACGCTATCGTGTTCGTTCATATTTATCTCTTTTACTCTATTAGCACGCTTCTAGTTCATGCGCGTTGGCTAGGCCGACACGACAATGATACTACGGCGACGATGACTTCCGAGTTTGCAGGCCGTCTTTTCACACGACGCCGACGGTACAGTAACACGTCGGCCGATCGAAAGTCCGCGTGGTGTGACTGGCTCGCTGACGGAAGACGCCGACAATGCCGATCGGCCGAACGGTAGTCGGGAATAGACCGAGAAGCGAAAACTGCGCCCGTACGATATTCGTGTCGCAAAGAATGCATCTCTGTTCAGTTCGTTGTTACAGTTTAATATACATAGTAAGGTTCATGCATTTTATACAGGTGAACGCAAGCGATCCATGTTTCGGCTTGCGACGTTTCGGTCGTTCGCTTTGGCGACAATTTGTTTGCGGGCGTTGAAAACTGCATATTCCTGTACCACCAGGAACGCATGTAGAAAATATAGACTACGTTAAAAGCAGAACAGGGGTTACGGAACGTTTATTAGGTAACAAGGAATCACTATAAACGAAAGTTTTTAGCGTAAGTCGTAAAACAAAAGTACGTAAGCACTATTCCCGCAGGGCGAAATCGCAGTCGCATCCGGGCACAAATTTTCGGTCGCTTTTCAACCCTAGACATTGCTCTTGCTGGAGATCAGCTATGGTTGGGGTTTAACATAACCTTACTGCGCAACTGTTATTCAAAAAATGCCCAACCAGAGATTCTTTAAATCAAATAGAAAACATTGATGTGACACAAAGGGTAGGTCTCAATGTAGTATACCTCTTATTTCCGATCAACCTCTACTCATTTTGTGGCGCAGTGGACTCCACTTGCGGTCAGGGAGGAGGACGGTCGTGAAATCATGAGCTCGATTTGAGCGCCGGCCAGCGAAACAGCACCGAAGTATAGGAAAACCAGGATTTCCAGAATATCTTGTCGACGCGGCTTATCCGACTCAGTGTGCTCAGCACCGTGTTGAGCTGAACTGAACAGAACTGAACTGAAGTGAAAAATTGAACTGAATTCCTTTCTTCTTCGATCTATTGCCCGTCCGTATGTCCCCAACCCACGCCGGTGCTTTATGTGCCAACGGTATGTGCATGTCCGTAAAAACTGCCGTCGATTAACAACGTTTGAGTAGCGCCTGGTGGCGGGTGATTATACATCATTGACAGTACACCATACAGACACATTTGTCAGTGCGCATGTTTATACTTCAAGTGTATGTGTCATTTTTAGTACGCCTTTTGTTTTAAACCAGCGCAGTCGAACCAACTAACAACGTGGGGAAAAATATTCTGAACACACCAATCACACAAGCAATTGCAACACCACTGAGATTATTCGCCGGAAAAGCAATGGCCAGTTCCGAGCCTACTCGAGGACGTGTGAAACATTCAAAGTTGAAACGAAAATTATCACCCCGAAAATATCTCAGGACACCTCCTACCCAGAAGCACGCAAAAGGCTCAGGGCCTTGGCTTCTTTGAAGTATTCGGATGCACAACAAATGGGACTCCGGAGCGGTGTCTGTTTTCGGCAACGAATGTGTTCGGCAAATAAGACTCGCAGCCAGAATCGCAACTATACCACATGCCCATTCGGCAGTGGTTGCAGTGGTGACCAAAAGTGTCGAGAGCAATGCTGTTGCTTCCGTTTCAGCTTCATCGTCATCCCCATCATCAGCCTAACTACGCCCACTGCAGGTTAAAAGCTCTCCCATAAATCTACAGTTACTCTGGTCTTGTGCTAACTGCGACCAATGTCTCCCCGCAAACTTTTTGATCTCATCTGCCCATCTAACCTTCAGCCGCCCCCTGCCGCGCTTGACTTCTATGGGGACCCATGCTGTTACCCTTAATGACCAACGGTTATCTTGCCTTCATATTAATACATGCCCTGCCCACACCCATTTCTTCTTTGTAATGTCGACTAATATGTCTTTAACACGTTTTTGTACCCTGACTCAGTCCGCTCTCTTCTTGTCTCTTAATGTTACACCCAATATATTCCGTTTCGTAGATCGCCGAGTTATCCTTAGGTTAAGTTGAGCCCATCCAGTGAGCCTCAAGTTTCTGCCCCCTAGGTGAGTACCGGTAAGATGCAGCTGTCATACACTTTATTCTTCCGGGACAATGGTAGGCTGCTATTCATTATCTGAGAATGCCTGCACTCCAACGCATTCTTATCCTTTTAATTATCTCTATCTCATCGCTCAGCTCTGCGACGCACGACCGCGAGATCAGCAACGCACCTTCACAGCAGCATGCACGCATCCACACGCATGCAAGCGAGCACAAGCACGCACGCACGCACACACACACATAGTGTATTTTGATAACGGTCAGAGTTCTGTCGATTCTATTTCCTTTCGGTTCAGTCCCGGTTCGACTAAATCACGTACCGAACCAGTTCGCTGAAATGAAGCATGTTGTTACTACAATACAAGTTAGTACACTAAGACAATGTTTTGGACGATTTGGCTGGTATTTAATTGGAGACTTAGCGCAATAAAGACGAGGGCTGTGCCCGGGCAAAAGAGATGAAGCTGTCGACTATCATGAGTCGATAGAGGCGTACGTCTGTATCGTCTTATCATCGTTCTAGTCTTGCTTGTAAACTTTCTTTGCAAAAAGTAATGTGAGTGGTGCTTGGACGCGCTGATCCGAGGCGATACCTATCAACTTTGATGTCTTGGTGACCGGTGAAATATGGCATAGTTATTCATGTTAAGATGTTGGTTGTAGTTTGAGTTGAAAGAAAATATCATAAATGCAGTCTTGGTAGCTTTCATCCGTAGAATATTATGGGGGCTAAATTGTTTAAAATGTATGAGATATATTTTAAGCCGTATTTGGTGTGCAGCATAAATTTGGCATCATTGGAGATACTGGAGCTGTCTGCATATAATATACATTTCGAATAATCCATCAGTTTGGGTTATTTCTTTCTCATGAGTTCAAATATAAACGGCCGAAAATTGGGGAACGCCTTTGGTAACAGATCTTGAAGAAGGGGAAATTGCGTTGTATTGGACCATTTAAAACTGCTGAAACTAGACAGTTCGAAATTTAATTTGAAAGCTGTGCTGGATTGGCCAACACAATGACGGCTTTCAAGGAAAAATTTGTAAACAAGGGCGTAAAAAGATTTCGGTATCTCAATGAACCTAGCTATATTATTAGGCCTTAATTACTTCATTCAAATAATTTGTGGAACCGCCGGATAGAAAACTGGCCGAAATGCTTGCTCAGGGGTAAGAGCCTAAATTTTGTCAAATATTTAATTTTTCGTTGGTAAAAACTGCTAACTAACAAGTATTAGCAACCCGGAAATATATAGGAATGCATTAGTGTTGATTATCCCTGATTTCGAGGGAACAAACCAGGTCTCACGATTTTGTTGGGTTTATCACCAGGCATAGGCAGTACTTCATTGGCTATCACCTCCCCTTTGGGGAGTAATGTGGCGCTAATGCTCCTCCGCTAGCTTAACTGAGGCCCGCGAATTCCCGGATCCGTGATATGACAATGAAGGTCGCAGGTAGAAGTAGTGAGAACATAGGAATAAACTGGGGAATGTAGGGACTGTGTGTAAAATCTCGGGTGCGGTAGCCTATTTGCTAACAGCACGGACTCTACACCACTGTCAGCGAATTCTTGGCCCTTTTGTCACTGTTATTACGAATGCGGTTACGCAGGCGATGCCTTTAGGGAGCGGTGTACGTGATTTCCCCAGCGATGCTAACAGAAGATCTGCACAGCGCGCTCCCACTGTTTTCGTCGCCCAAGGTCGTCTGTCTGGAAAGTCGTTGAAGCTCCATCAGACCGCCGGGAAAATATTATTACGTTCTGGTTGCACTGCAAAACATACCGCAGGAAAAAAAATTACACCATCTTTCCGTAGGGGAAACCTGAGTAGTATGCGAAGCAGCCATGGGGTCGATTCAAGTGCTCATTAGTTTTCAGTTCATCGCTCCCGTTAGGTTGAGGTACGCAGCTACCGTTATATTTACCGTTTGGTTGCCATGCCAACTACCACACTTTTTACTTACCGGAACTACGAAATGGAAAATTACGTTGACCCCATGGCTGTTTCGCATACTACTCAGGGTTCCCCTATGGAAAGATGGTGTAATTTTATTGGAGGGGGGGTGGGTGTTCGAGTGGAGAGGCATTAAAGAGAGAGAGAGAGAGAGAGAGAGGGAGATGTTGTAGTCGTTCTTGTTGTGCGTTTGTCTTTATTTAGGCATTATCATCATCATGTTCAACGTAGTTGACGTCAAGCTGTGGTTGGCGTTCCGCTTTGATTATGACCGCCTTATGGTCTGCGAAATGTAAAGTCACGGGCTGTTGTAGTGGGTGAACCCTAAAGTTGCTGAAGATGAGGTCGATGCACGTTACCCGGATGGTTGTGGGCTGCTTGTAACCACAACCCGCCGAGACTTGCCGACAGTTCAGTTCAGTAAAACTTTATTGAGGTGGGGAAGGGATTAAAGGGAGAAACGTGGGTGGAGTCCTCTTTCCAGGGCCCCAGAAGCTTGTGCCGCGGCCCAGGCCCTGTCGATCAGCTGGCGCTGGTCTTCCAAGGCCTTGCTGGCCAGAGTCACCTCCCATATTTCTAGTGAATGAGGTGTATTGTTCTCTGTCGGCCATATAACTGGGCAATGCCATATGGTGTGGAAAAGGGTGCCTTCTTCATTGCATTGATAACAGTCCTCACTAAATCTGTCTGGGAACATAAGCGCCAGCCTTGATTTGCACGATGCTGCCGACGACGATGAAACGTCGAAGGCGCGTGAAGCGTGCTCGTCTCGTGCCGGCCCAGGAAGACACCGGCAACGCTGTCGCTTCAGGAGCCCTTAAAGGGGAAGGGGAAACGTGCTCGTGCTCGTATCGTGCCGGCCCAGGAAGGAGCAACACTGTTGCTCCAGGAGCCATTAAAGGGTACGACACCACCGGGCCTTCAGTAAGCCGAGCATGCGCAGTGGGGGTGTGGACGGCGCAACATCAAGGGAGGGACATAGCCCCGACTATGAGATGCTTCGCATCTAAAAAAATAACGACCGTGAGCTAACTCACCTCGTCCAAGTACACAAGGGGCTGAGTATTCCACAACGTGATACAAGAAAATATTTGACGCGTAACTTGCTTGAACAAATGTCATGAAGAATGGCTGAAACATTCCGGCACCCGTGCTAATAAACCAGTATGACGAAGTGGCATATCACGACCGGCCTTGCGGCTTCTGTGCTGAAATGGCACTTCATTGTTTGCAACAAAGTTGGTATGGCGTAAATGGCAATTACTCACCCTGCTTGGTTTACCGTTTCGGTTCTTAGGGGAGTTGCAATTTGCACCTTCAATGCTGCTCGTTGCTGCCTTAGATGGGTTGGACCATACGGCTGACTTTTAAAGCAACAGGAAAGCTACAAATAAGCAGTGCGTCGACTGCGCGTTTGTTTGCTGGCATAGTTTGTTCGTGTGATCATTTGGGCTCTGACGAACATCTGCGCTGGAATCACCTATGTGGACGTAATCCAAACAGTGCGCATACTGGCCTATCACATCATAGGAAATTTTTCGCCCGTACAATGCAGTGTTTTAAAGTAAAAAATAATTTTTTCACGCGTCATGTTTACAAAGGTTTTACAGGAATACATAAAGCAACGCGTTACAACTATTTAAAGAAGCACATGAATGTGCAGTGTCTATAAAAACCAGTAAAAAGCTCACATGGCCCTTAAAAATTTTAAGAATTTGAAAATCGAATTTTCCTTGTACAAACTTCTGGAATTTTTGGAACAAACAAATTAATTGAGCATTTCTGTGATCATTATCTATGAATTCCTTTCATGTGGTGAAATGTAACGTAGAGGTTTTCGATAAATGAAAGATTGTGGCATGTTAAAATGAAAACTTGTTTGAAAGCGTTTGTTCGCCACCGCAGATATTTCGACTGCTTTTGTTTGCGCCCCACGTGAAGTTGAACTGGCAGTATTACGTCGTGTAAATGCGTAAATAGTAAGGCGCACCAAGCGCTATAAGTGATGGTAGAGAGAGAGAGAGAGAGAGAGAGAGAGAAGGCTCTTTATTAGAAAAGAAGTCCGAGATGTTTGCCGGAATTGCGACACCGACATGCTACTCGGCGGGGGAAGGGGGAGGGAGAATGAAAAGGCCCCATAGATTACAGGGCAGAAGAAAGAGGAAGAAAGAGAAGAAATAAAAGAAGACAGAAAAATAACAAGAAAATGACACTCAGTTTGTGAGTAGTAAGATTACAAAGTCTGTCTTCTAAACTCTAAATCACTGCAGCGACGCCAATCTCGTCCAGATAGTCGAACAACGCCTCCAGTACTTTGCGTTGAGCTGGTGGAGATGGCCATGGACCAAGAAGTACTTTCAAGGTCATTGCTCCTGGGCTGAGGCGCTCTAGTTTCTGCGCAAGAGTGCATCTTGCGTGTATGTATGCAGAGCATTCCAGCAGCACGGTTTCCGGAGACCTGCAGTTGTCGCAGTAAGGGTTTGTGGTGACACCAAGTCGAAAAAGGTATGCCTTCGTAAGCGCTGCGTTGAGACGAAGTCGGTGATATAATGTCTCTAATCGGCGCGGAAGTACCTCTGGCAGCCTCCTGAAACGTAATTGGGCGAAGGGATGGAAAGCAAATGTTAACGTGAAAAAGAAATGAGCGGAAGTGTCGGTTGTTAAGGCTGAACTACATTTCGTATGTTTATTTCTTCCCATAAGCGTACACATTATGGAGGAATGTGTACGCTTTCTCCTACAGCTTTCTCCTAGCTAGTTGGTCACTTTGCTATGCCCTTCATTTTTCATAGAGGATGGAACACAGCGGGGTGGCAAACAAAAATCGCATTCTACTGAACCAATTTTCAGGGGGGGGGGGTAAACTCTTGTGTTATCGCAAGTTTAATGAAACAAATTGCGAGGCAATTTGTCGCAAAACCAACTCTATCGTCACGGCGAGTTTTATTTACGTGTCATTAGTAGTTAATTCACAGTGAAGTTGTAAATATTACATAACTACTGTCTGCAGTCAATAAAGGGATTTATATGGGGAAGTGTGTGATCAGCACAGGGCTGTAGCTGGTGTTCTACCATAAGTATTCAGGAATTATATGACAGTTACCTGCTACTAAGATTGATTGATTGCGGGGGTTTAACGCGGTGACACAACCCAGGTGAGGAGGTGCGCCGTAGTGTAGGGCTACGGAATAATTTAGACTTCCTGGGGATCTACAACCTGCGCCGAAATCTCGTACTCACGGGCGTTTTAGATGCGAAGCAGCTTATGGTCGAGCCTGTTCTCTCCGCTGTGGTGCAGCCTCCACAACCCCACTGCGCATGCCGGGCCAGGCACCGTTGATGATGATTGTGGCAGGATGCCCCTAGTGATTGGCCAACCAAATAATCCATCACGAGATAGCTTCGCGTTCAACCACCGTCGTCATCTTCTCATTGGGGAACCCTGAGTACAACACCCCCACTGCGCATGCCTCGCCAGGCGCCGCTGATGATGATTGTGGCAGCATGCCCCCCGGGATTGGCCAGCCGAAGAATCCATCCCGAGATAGCTTCTCGTTCAACCACCGCCGTCATCTTCCCGTAGGGAAACTCTAGTAGTATGCGAAGCATTCCTCATCTCCTCTCCGGCATTCTTCCTTTCCTCTCCGAAACTCCACTCCTCTCCGGGATTGCGCAATGAATGGCAACACCTGCGGTTCCGCGTGCGATAATGAGAAGCAGCCTAGGGTTAGAGACGCGACGGTAGCCGCTGCATACTCCGCTGGGGGCACCACTGTAGCTCCATGCTATAAACGACGCACGCGCGCGCTACGCTTCTCTCATTCTCCTCCCGCAACGCGGCGATCGAGCTGAAAACTAATGGGAACTTGTGTTGACCCCATGGCTGCTTCGCATACTACTCAGGGTTCCCCTACGGGAAGATGGTGAAATTTTTTTGCTTTTCCCCTTCATCAGAAAAGCGGACGCCGCGGCCGGGGATTGAACCAGCGTCCTCATGCTCCGCAGCACAACGCCTTAGGCACTGAGTGACCGTGGCGGGGGCTAATAAGATTAAGCACCTCAAGTCCCCTGATCATCCTTCTTAAAAGAATAGAAGGGCGATGATTTTTTGGAGATTAGCTAACAGCCAAATACATTTGAAATTGCGCGTGCGTTCAAGAGTATAGCTGTAGGCTAAGAGTGAGCGGTATTACAAAAGCTCTTGAATATTGGGTAAACTTCGTAGGAGTAGTCCTAACGTTCTGAGTCCTTGGTAGGAGTGTCCTAACCTTTCATTACATAAAATACGAATAAATAATTGTACCAGCAATAGGTTTAAAACATTGTTGTGGAGATTGTGCTCAATACTAAACAAAACAAAGCTTAAATTACTTTTAAAAATTCAACATCCTTCCAGTCTGTGAAGGTGAATGACCAGCGGAGCTGCTTATGTTTTACCAGAGTAACGGGAAGTACGCTATCAAACAATGACACAGTGCAGAAGCGAGGCAGAAGTTAGCCTCGAGTGTTTTAAACCGCGTGTTTTAAAAGTGTACATATCCCAATTCTGTTTGTGCGACGTCTTCTCATACGATGCGCGCACGAACCAATATAGCATCATGCATCTGTTCGTGAGTATTTTTATTTGAACCAAGTGCGCATACAGTGTAACCGCAATCTACCAAAGAAATACGGGTATATCAGTTGTGAGTATCCAGTCGATTGTAGTGGCGTGCACCTCATTTACTAACAGCGCCACTATCACCATCCCACACGACATCCTACAATCACCAAAAGTGTGTTGGGTTGGAGCTTGCATAGAGTTTTTTTACTATATACACTATAGAGGAACCAGGTCCTAGCATCTGTGAGGCTCATATCAAGGCCGTCTGTGTCGTCATAGGCCGCTATTATACGATGCGCTCGCCTTAGTTTCGTAATTAACTAGGGTGGAAACGTTTTGTTTTTTTGGCCGAACATTCTAACAGAGTACCCCAAACACACAAAGAATGGTGTGGTATCATTTCGGTGGAAAATGAAACAGGCTGTTTTAAAGCTAAGGAAAAAAGAAATAGGGCTTGTTTGTGCCGGAACAGTTGTGCATACTATTCTGCAGGCCGAGCTGGTAGTCAACAACAATGTTAATATTTTGGAGGAAACTCATTAGAGACTCGTATTTTTTTAATTTTGCCAATATTTGAAATAATAAGTGGTTTGAAGTGTTTAGAAATCTTCTGGAGCATGCCTATATAAACGACGCCTGCCTGGTGAGCCGGTGCACTGCCCGTCAGGTGTTGGTGAATGAGTTGGTTCATACTTGAAGAAAAAAGAAAGCGTGGCGTTAAGCAATCATGGACGAAGACGACATAGGACGTATACAGGTGCCCCTATCCGTCGTATCTTGTCTTCGCTGAAATACTTTTGGTTTACTTTTTTCGTCTGCTAAAGCTTTCGCGGCCGCCTATTACCCGCTAAGTCATACGTTCTTCGACTCCGGCATGACCAACGTTTGGTACGATGAAGTACTGCGTCCTCTTTGACAGAACACGGAGTTTCCACGGCTCACGCACACCACATTACAGGGTCGATTTCGGCTACCTGATAGCTCGTAGTAAAGTCAATGCATAGTCAAAAAGAAAATCCCAAGAACCGCTTAAGAACCCATTTGTCATGCCAACGCCAAGCCAAAAAAATTCCCCCGCATTTCCCCGAGGGGGAGAATGTGAAAGTGCGAATGCACGGTTGTCGGCCCGCTTGTGGCGCTTGCGCTCGGCCCCCGCAGCCCACCGCCTCGCCGCCTTCTCTTCCATCTCTTAAAAAGGGGGCTTTCCCATACCCCCCCCCCCCCCCCCCCCCCCGATGACTCCCCCCGATAGTCAGTATAGTCTATAGTGTACTGACTAAGCAACTCTATGGCAGATCCATCAGTGCCACGCACCACACACCGATCGAACACGACCGTGTGCCTGGGCGGTCGCATGACACCGGCGCTTTCCAAGTTTCTGGGGGCTTACGCACATTGGATAAATATTGACGGCCATAGAATAACCGGGTCAATGGTTCTTTTCTTGTATATGATGACCAAGAAGCTGCGCGCCTGTGAATCGGCCAGTGGCATAGCGGCATGGCGATGTGGGAACCGCCAATAAAATGCATTCGAGCCACGGTACCTCGGAGGTTGGTTCTTTAAGCTGGAGGCCACCTTGTGGCTGAACCACGTCACCATAGATCCTCTCAAGCACTCAATCCTAGGGGAGACGCTTCCGATCGAGCACCGCTGGGTCCTCACCACACCACCGCCCAGCGAAACCCTCTACGACGACCTTGGCGCTTCCATGATCGAGCTTCAGGGACGACCTGCAGCAGAACAGGTACCCTAACAGCCTGGGCACGCTTCGCCGCGACACACTGTACCCTTTGAGCCTTCATCGTCGTCCCCTGCCCCTGGTGATGTCCCACTGGACCCCATCCCCAGCGTCTCAGCCGCACCCTTCAACATGGCCACCTTAACGAGTCCACTGGAAACCCGAATAGCTTTTTCACTCGCCACTCCCGTTTGTCACTTGCCGGGGAGCCCTCTAACAGCAGCTGTACTGGGCACGATGTATCGAGCGCTGCTCCTTGTGCGGCAGCCCGAGTGACATCGTGGGTCAAGCTGCGCGGCCACGCAAGTGCAAGAGACCCGGGTTCTCGCTTAAAGCTCGCAAATGTAGGATCTCCATTGTCTCTGTCACGAAGGGTAGTCTTGTCCGAGGCTTCTTACTTTCGCCCCGACATAGCGCCCTACACTGTGATGTGTTGCCGCTCCTAGTTATACGAGTAGCAAACTTCTTAGTGTGGATTGGGTGTATATCTTGGGGTCTTTGATTTTACATACTAAAGAATAACGCTGTAAAAAATACAAAAACGCCGAAGTGCGAGCTGTGCTTGCAGATTCCCGCCATCCCTGCCTATATGCCAGAAAACGCAAGGTGTGCTCGCAGACTTCAATAACAGTACGAAAATATTATGAAGAAACATCTCTCTACTGTCCGTAAGACACAAGCGAGATGATCTACCGTATACTACGTATCTTCCGCTTTGTTGGGTTGGCCTGTTTCTGGCTCATCCAAAAACTTCGTAATGTGTAATTTGCAGCGGTGACATTTCGTGGTTTTATTTTTTTGCCTGCGGGCGCCACCCACGTTCTCCATTCAAGAGACGCCCGGATACGTATACACGTTCGTGCCATCAGAGCGTACGATCCACAGCGAATGTTCACACGTATCGCAAATCCCATGATTGAGGCCGATTGTGATTTATGACGCTAAAAATCGTGTTGATGGAAGAAAATCCCGTTGTATTTTGGCCAAGCGATCACTCAGCTGTGCTTTCTTGAGGTAAATATTTTTAACGCTGGTACTCCTACTGGACAGTAAAAATTAACGTTCAATTCATTGGTGGAGCAGAAGAAAGCGTGAGCACCTCGTCCCTGTCCGTCTGAAGCTTAAGGCTTGTTCTGAATCTCGTCATTGCGTATTAACCAGCTCAGTGCTCACTTTTGCTTGTTTTAGCAAGCGTGGTCGGCTGCGTACTTCTTCTTTAGTTGTTTACTGGTACCGGAATTGTTTTGTCGTCATTTCAGTTTTATTGTTTTATTTTTTTCAAAAAAACCCTAAAGGCCCTCTGGGGAGGGTATTACATAGGGTAGGGGGGTTAAAAAGGTGTCACATAAACTAGAACAAGAACCAAATAAACACAAGAACTAAAAAATGGTAGAAATAATTAACATTGCTAGAGTGAAAACAAATACAAAAATTCGGTAGAACAATAAGAACAGCTATTGGTACAGTAACTAGAACAAACTACACCGATTATAACCACATGGTATATTACAACATGTCATCTGACAATGCAAGAACTGAATGAAATGAGGCAGTGAAATGATACATATTATACATTGATATTTTTGCTCAAAGCATTAGTAAATTTCGTGGTATTCGGTTCAGTAACAATGTTTGATGGTAGATTATTCCAGTCTATTGTGGTACGAGGAGCAAATGATTCGGCAAAAGCAACGGTATGACGTGTGATGCGTTGATTTTGCATGATCTCGACGCGGAAAAATGGCGGCGGGTTCACACATAAATTCGTTATGAAGGCATGCATGGTAGTACAGTTTATGAAATAATGTTAAGCGACATATGTTGCGACGATGCGATAAGGTTTCAAGTTCAGCACGATTTTTTGAATTCGGTTACGCTGGTATAGGGTGAGTAATCAGAAAAGATGAAGCGGACAGCACGGTTTTGTAAAGCTTCTAAGTCATTTATTAGATATGCCTGATGAGGGTCCCAAATGGCTGCCGCGTACTCTAGTTTAAGGCGTATTAGTGTAATATATGCTAACTTTCGTAAACGCGCGGGTGCATGTCTGAGGTTACGTTTAAGGAAACCAAGCGAACGGTTAGCAGACGCGAGGATATGGTTAATGTGATTATTTCATGCCAAGTTACTGGTTAGATGTACACCAAGGTATTTCTAGGTGGAAGTTCTGTCCACGAGGCTGTCGTTTAATATGTAGGATGCTGAATTTTGGGAGGCGGGATTAGTAAAGGACACTAGTTTTGTTTTAGCAAGGTTTAGAGGCATTAGCCAGGTTGAGCACCATGTGTTTATAGCATTAAGGTGAGATTGTAGAATATCGTGGTCATGGTTAGATTGAATGTTACGGTATAATACGCAGTCATCCGCAAATAATCTTATGCTAGATTTAACGCAGTCTGGTAGATCATTAATATAAACTAGAAAAAGCAAGAGCCCGAGTACACTTCCCTGAGGAACACCAGATGTTACGGGGACTAGAGAGGAGTTGTGATTGTTAACTGATGTAAATTGCATCCTGTTAGAAAGAAAGTCTTTTATCCATGTTATAACAGCAGAGTCGATGTTCAGTAGCGTAAGCTTGTGAATAAGTCGATGGTGAGGAACACGATCAAATGCTTTTGAAAAGTCTAGGAAAATTGCGTCGACTTTAATTCCAGCGTCTACGGATGAATGTATTTCGTGAATGAAGCCAGCTAGTTGGGTGTCACATGAATAGCCTTTACAGAAACCGTGCTGATGCCGAAAAATAAGGTAATGTTTTTCGAGGTAGTTAATGATCTGGGAGTGAATAATATGCTCCATGAGTTTGCATATGGTACTGGTTAGTGAAATAGGGCGATAGTTCAGGGGTGAGGTACAATCACCAGATTTGAAAAACGGAACAACCTTCGCCACCTTCCAGTCGTGCGGTATAACGCCGGTGGATAGAGACTGTTCGAATAGAGCGGATAATATTGGGAATATGCTTTGTGCTATATTTTTTAGAATAGTTTTATTTAAACCAGTGTTGTCAGCCGAAGAAGAAGTCTTGACATTAGTCAGAAGAGAAAATATGCCAGCATCGGTTATGGTTATTTCAGGCATAAATGCATCAGTGCTACTGCGTATGGTTGCCTGTGGGAGGGAAGATTCGACTATAAATACCAAGGAAAATGTTTTGTTCAGTAGTTCCGAACAGTCACTTCCAGTTATTATTACGCCGTTCTGATCAGTAAAGACGATGTCGGGATTATGCTTGGGATTGATGACACGCCAGAAACCTATATAGCCACATAATTGGACCTGCACTCGCTAAACATACTATCGTAGAACGCGTTCAAGCGGTGACGGCACGCATACAGACTCCGTGCGTCGGGCGTGCCTGGCTGAGGAAGTCTTGCCACCGCTTGGACTACGTCACCCTAGCAACTGGGCAAGCAGTGGTCTGACCGCTGCACCATCGTAGCCAATGCCGCCTGAATTCTCCGTAAAAGCCCCCACCTGGGTTGGAGAAGTCAAACAAGCAGCTGCCCATGCAACCACCGAAGAATACTACGCCTGGCGGTAGAAACAAGGTGAGCGGCCCACTGCTCGCCTCGAACCAAACAACCCCCTCTATCTATCTCCCCGGATATAATTAAGAAACTAGCTAATATCAGGGCTGTACTCACCCTGTTCAGGCAAGAAAATGGATCCTTCCGGTCTTTCAAACTTCAGATCGAGAACCGTACTAGCGAAGACTCCGTTCCGAATCCTCCTCGGCCCAAATGCAGAGTAACCCCGACGATCCCCACACGGCAGCAGAGAAAAGCACACGGGACGAGGAGGTCGACCACAGTTCACCACCCTCGGGTAGAATGCAGTATCCTACAGGCAAACTCTAGTTGAACAAAAGAATGAATACCTAGGACTCTATCAAGCTCTACAGGCAAATTTAGCCACCCTCTAATCCAGCTTCACAAACACCATTGAGAAACTCCGCACCCAATTCACACGTGCAAGAGCGGTGTTATAAGCCGCATAAATAACACAATGGGATACAACTCGTCAGTAACTACTCGTATAATATGGAGATGATCGAATATGCTGTAAAAAACCGAGGCAGCCTGAAAGCAGTGAATAGGCGTTGAGCCGCGGGGAAAAATCACACGTATGCACTTAAAGGGACCCAGAAAAGCCTTCTGTAAAAGTTACAAAAGGCCTGTATTGTCGCGTAACACCAATATAGCGATGCAATGCCGTTGGAATTATTGATCTACATTCAGTATTAGCTGCGCCAGAAGCAATTAAATGCACCTCTCCCCACTTGCCGATCGACTCCTCCTCCCTCTCTGCTTCCTGCAAAGCAGCTGGAAACACTGGGAATAGCCATGTGACATCGCGACGCTCGACTTCCGTTCTGCGCTAGCTACATTCCTGCGCCTAGGCACGCGTCAATCGCTGCGGACCCGCCTTTGCCTCGGGATCGCGCAGGAAGGAGGGAGAGCAGCCGGAAGCCAATAACAGTGATGCCGCCGGCGGCCGACCTCGCCGGCGATTGGGCGAATCAGGGGGCGCCTTCGCCGTTGCGTCAGCCGCGATCACCGTTGCGTCAGCCGCGGTCGGCTCGCTGCGGCGTCGCGCTCATCGGCTGAAAAAGGCGATCTTCAAAAATTGTTTACAAATTATCCGTACAACATATGGGGCGCACACTTGGCTCAAAAATCCCCCGTTATGTGTTCTACCACCTGAATGCATTTGATTGCCACCTTCACAAAGCTTTTCGGGGTCCCTTTAAAATCGAACTGCACTCAAAATTTTGACCGCGCAAAATCACTGTTCCTGCATAGTATGACTAAAAAAACCGCGATGTACGAAGTATGACGCCTAAAATGTGCGTAATTACGCCGCAAGCGACCAGCAAAAATCGACGATTTTGAAACCGAAACTGGGCAAAACGCGGCCATTACTGGCAGGCGGAAGTGACGTAACAGCCGTCGGCGCGAGCGGCCAGACGGCCTGGCCTGACGGCGCGAGCTGTTCGGACGGCAGCGGACCGGCCGACGCGGGCGGTTCGGCCAGCCAGGAGGAGAGTGTGAGCGCGCGCGTGCGGGGGTGTGGGAGGCGCGTGGAAAAGCGAGCGCTTGTCCCGCAAGCCCGACACTATTCGTGCGCTCCGACAGCAGCACACCGCGTAGGCATGATGTCGCGACGACACTCGAAAAGGAGAGAAGCGTAATGGTTAACGAAGCCTCCTCGGAGCCATGAAAGCCAGGCGTACTGGCGGCGCGAAATACCAGTTTCCTGGATTCTCCCGCTGCGAGGCAGGCCGATCGGCCTGGACGGCTGGCATGTCACTTCCGCTATATGGCTGTTTGCGCGACACGCCGGCAGGTGCTTTGTCGTCTGCAAGGGCGTTATTTTGAGTGCCTGAAACTGAATAACCACGCATTGCACAGAGCTACCGGTCGCGTCGCAGTAGTTCTCGTGGTACCTACTACACATTTCGAAGGCATTTAGCCAGGGTGAAATTTGAGTGCAGTTGGCCTTTAAAGACAAGCAAGGCAATGTCATCACAAATAGGAATACATAGTGATAGTAGCCAGGGAGTTCTGTAGGGATTTGTACGGTAGCCAGGACATCCATCGTAATGCCGAACCAGAAAGTAGTTCAGGGGAGATAGACATCCCAAAGGTAACAATAGAAGAAGTAAGCAAGGCTTTGAAAGCAACTAAAGGGGGCAAAGTACCTCGTGAAGATCGGATAACAGCAGACCACTTAAAGGATGGCGGACAAATTGTACCAGTAAAACTGGCACACCTGTACACGGAATGCCTAATATCCGTGAGTGTACCAGAATCTTGGAAGAACGTGAGCATCATCCTAATCCACAAGAAAGGGAACATGAAGGACTTACAAAATTACAAGCCGATCAGCTTACTGGCAGTCGTCAACAAGGTACTTACCAAAGTAATCGCTAACAGAATTTCTGCAACCTTAGATTTCAGTCAGCCTAAAGAACAAGCAGGGTTCTGTAAAGGGTATTCAACAATAGATCAGATTCACACCATCAATCAGGTGATAGAGAAGTGCGCTGTGTATTCTGAACCCCCATATATAGCCTTCATAGAATATGAGAAAGCATTTGACTCGGTCGAAACATCAGCAGTCATTCACGATTACGGAACCCGGGTGTACACGAGCATTATGTAAAAATACTAGAGGATATTTTCAAGGGGTCCATTGCTACTATCATCCTCCATAAGGAGAGCAGTAAAATACCTATAAGGAAGAGCGTCAGACAAGGAGACACAATCGCTCCAATGTTATTGACGGCATGTTTACAAGTAGTATTGAGAACATTAAATTGGGAACGGGTGGTTAATAGAGTAAGGGTAAAGGAGAATATCTCAGTAACCTCTGATTTAATGATGAGGTTTACTTGTTAAGTAACTCGGGGGACGAATTGCAAAGCATGCTTAACGCACTGAAAATAGAGTAGAACTGTGAGCCTGAAAATTAATATGCAGCAAACTAAATTAATAATCAATAACCTCGGGACAGCACAGCTATTTCAGATATGTGGCGAGGAAGTAGAAGTGGCTAGCGAATATATCTACTTAGGCCAAGTTGTGACCCCAGATCCCAACCATGAGGCAGAGATAATTAGAAGGATCAGAATGGGGTGGGGTGCATATGGCAGACGTTCTCAGATTATGAATAGCAGCCTACCATTGTCACTGAAGAAGAAAGTGTATGACAGCTGCATCTTACCGGTACTCAGCTACAGGACAGAAACTTGGAGGCTCACTAATAGGGTTCAACCTAAATTGAGAACGAACGACTAACCGAGCAATGCAACGGAAGATGATAAGTGTAACATTAGGGGACAACAAGAGAGCGGAGTGGATGAGGGAACAAACGCGTGCTAAGGACTTATTAGTAGAAATTAAGAAGGAGAAATTGACGTGACCAGGGCATGTAATGCGAAGGCAAGATAACCATTGGCCACTAAGGGTAACAGAGTGGATCCCTAGAGAAGGCAAGCGTTGCATGGGGCGGCAGAAAGTTAGATGGACAGATGAGATCAAGAAGTTTGCGGGGATAAAATGGTCGCAGTTAGCAGAGGACCGGGGTAATTGGAGATTAATTGGAGAGGTCTTTTCCCTGCAGTGGGAGTAGATAGGCTGGTGATGAAGATGATGATGATGACTACGCTGAAAAGGCAACAAAAGAACTTTCACGAGCCGTACATTGCATTGCTAAACAATCAGAACTCTCGTGGTCCAACTGTTGCGGCGACGAGACACGCTTCTAAGCCACGTCTGCTCTATTTGCAGCCCGTTTGCCAGATCACCATCTTCGGGTTCCTGCTGCATCACTTGCCTGCGTGGTCCAATCCACGTGCGCCGGCGCCGCTGCTCTGCATGTGTGCGTCTGAGCGTTGGCCCAACAGTCACCCATCTGAGCCTGCGCGGCCTGCAGCTTGCTGCACCTGCGCGGTTCTCGTCACCATCAAGATGGTACTTAAAAGAGCCCCCACGGCAACTCCGGCTTCGTTTGGCAGCAGCAGTTGCGGCGACGAGACACGCTTCTAAGCCACGTCTGCTCTGTTTGCAGGTTGGTTGTGTAAATATTCCTACTGCTGGTTATTGTCTTGCCGTAACTGTTGCTGCCCAGCGTTTGTGGCGTCTTGGTGCTCATTTTCTGCCGTGCAATGCCTACTAATGCAGAGCTAGCTCAGAGGATTGCGTCCCTTGAGGCGTTGCTTGATGACAAGCTAAATGGTATGATCGATGCATTTGCCGAAAAGTTTAAGGCCAAATTAGAAAACATGGGACTCGGGGAACACGTTGAGCTTTCCGAGACTGTTGACTTTCTAAGTACAGAGTACGACTTGATGAAGGTCAAACAGGCGGATTTGATAGCGTCGAATAACGAGCTTTCGGCACGCAACGCAGCTTTTGAAAAAAGGGTGGGCGAACTAGAGCAGTACTCAAGACTGAACAACATTGAGATCAAGGGAGTCCCAGTGACGGAAGGTGAAAGCTGCCATGACGTTGTGCAAAGCATGGCAAACGCTATCGAGTGCCCTGTTGAGGTAGCTGACATCGACGTCGTGCACCGCGTCCCAACAATGTCAAAAAACAAGAATGAAAAAAACATCATCGTCCGTTTTTGCTCGCGCGACAAAAAGAACGACTTCCTCCGGAAGGCTCGTAAGGCAAGGCTGTGCACGAGCAACATTGGGTTTTCTGGGAAGAACGATGTGCCTGTCTTCGTCAACGAGCATTTGACATTTGATAACAAGAATCTGTTTTAGAAGGCCCTTGCTCTTAAAAAGGAACACCACTGGCAATTTCTATGGACCGACAACTGTCGCATCAAGGCCCGAAAAACCGAGGACAGCAAGGTCTTTCGCATAGAGACAGAGATGGACTTGAGGGTCTTCACATAATCCTCTGTCGTGCATCTTTCTGAGTAACTACTGACAACCTGCCTCCAATGGCTTTGCTGTCACCCGATGATGCAAAAATCCGTCTTTCTAACAAGCAGTCTCTAATTCACTTCAATGCACGAAGCCTAAAGAAGAACATTGACACAATCAACAATTTTATAGCTTCGCTCAAACATCCCTTCTCGTTCATATGCATATCAGAAACCTGGCTTTCTGATTCTGACAGATATATGTACAGTTTCCCGTCATATCAAACCGAGTATTGTCATCGAGCATCAGATAGCCATGGAGGAACAGCAATTTTCATTTCCCCTAATATCTCGTACACGCGTAGAAAGGATCTATCGTTTACTACTACTCTTTGCGAATCAGTGTTTATCGAAATAGATAGGTCCCTCCTTCCACGTAACAATAAAATTTTTGTCATTGGTTGCATCTATCGCTCCCCTTCATCATTCCTGCTTAACCTTGATACCATTCTTAATCAGCTTGCATTTGAAAACAAGGACGTTTTGTTAGTTGGCGATCTAAACATTAACTTGCTTGATACCGAGTCTAACTCATTTGCTGCATATATAGATTGCTTTAGTGGATTCGGATTCGAATCTCTGATACATTCGCCTACCAGATGCGTGCGCAATGGTCCTTGTACTTTATTAGACCATGCGTTATCTAACCTATCACCCCAACCTTTTTCAGCGGTTCTTGACACAGACATCACTGATCATTTTCCTATTTTGCTTATTTTTGACGCGGACGTGCCTGAAAAATGCAGTTCTCACTTTACATCCGTATTTGATTCAGCAAAATTTAGAGATGCTATAAGGGCGACTGACTGGTGCATAATTAACTCTTTGGATGATGCAGATGTAGCACTGCAGCAGTTTTCTTGTGCATTTTTAAAAGCTGTGTCATCTAGCACAACTACGGTTAAATGTAAAAAAAGATTCAGCTACCCTACTAATCCTTGGATTACTAATGGTCTTTTAGAAAGCATGCGAAAGAAAGATAACCTCTACAAAAAAACCAAAATGCAACCCGTCAATTCCAATTTAGCTATACGTTACAAGAAATACTGCTCCCTCCTAAACAATCTTTTAAAACAGGCTAAAAACGTTATTATGAGAATGAATTTGCTAAACACGAAAATAACCCCAAAAAACAATGGAATTTGTTTAAAACCTTTCTTAACACGACTACAGTTAATGCCTCAATACGAAAAATTACCCACAACGGAATAAACCTAAATCAGCCCACTGACATTGCCGAAGCTTTTTGCGATTATTTTTCGTCTGTCTATAACAATACCCCTCAGTCTGTGAATGCGGAAATTGGTATGCGCCGTGCAAGCCAATCTTTCTTTTTATTCCCTGTTACTCCAGAAGAGGTGCTGTCTACACTTGGTGCACTCAAAAACAGAAGCCCAGGCCTAGATAACATTTCTATTCGCCATTTGAAGTTAGTTGCCGATTTAATTAGAAATACACTCAGCCATATAATAAATCTTGTATTTAGATCTGGAACTTTTCCATCATCTCTAAAGAAAGCGAAATTGATACCCATTTTCAAAAAAGGCGATCGATTATTAATATCTAATTACCACACGATTTCCATTCTCTCTTGTCTAAGTAAACTTATTGAACAGCTATTTTCCAAACGTCTCAACAGCTACCTCACCAAGTTTAATATACTTAACCCCTGTCAATTCGGTTTCCGGTCTGGACGTTCCACTAACCTAGCTTTACTTTCGTTAACTGACTATATTAAGAAGTCAATTGACTCTGGAAATTTTGTGGGTTCAGTTTTTTTAGACTTTACTAAAGCCTTTGATACCATTAATCACGAAATCTTGTTTAATAAATTAGAAGCTTATGGCATAATCGGACCTGCATTATTATTTTTGAAAAGCTACTTACTAAACAGACAATACATTGTATATGTGGCTGATGCTTTCTCTGATACAAAAACTTTTACTCAAGGAGTACCCCAGGGATCAATCTTAGGTCCTTTACTTTTCCTTTTATAAATTAATGACCTTCCAGATTGCGTTAATTCCTCTCACTGCGTCTTGTATGGGGACGACACAACCATATCATTATCTAATAAATCAATAATTTCCCTCACCTCTAATTTAAATGCAGTGCTTAACAATGTTGTAAACTGGTGTCATAACAATTACCTAATTATTAACCCGGAAAAAGCTTAATTTATGGTGTTCAGGTCATGTCAGAAAACTATCAGTATTTTTCCGGAAATAAAACTTGGGCCTCATTCAATTGCGCCATGTGACCAAGTTACATTCCTTGGCATTCATCTCGACCCTAACCTTACATATAAATCTCACTTTTCCAATCTCAAGCAAAAAACCGCTTTCGGCATTCGAGCTTTATTCAAGGCTCGCCGCTTTTTCCCTCATCATGCTTTGCTATCTTTATATTTTGCTTTTGTTCGCAGTCACTTCCATTATGGCATTATTTCATGGGGCAACGCTTGCTCTTCTCACGTTTCATCGGTTCAACACATTCAAAATCAATGTATTCGCATTATAACGTTTAGTTCATGTCGTTCCTCTGCCTCAGGTCTACTACGTCAGAATAACATACTATCAATTAATGCAGTATTTCATTACAACTTGGGAATATTTTTTACAAATTATTGCACTGTTACCATTCACATGATTTCATTGATCTTGTTAGTTTAAGAAGCAAAAACTTCACTTGATTTTCAAGTAATAATAATTTCTTATTACCAACGGTTCGCACTAATTACGGTAAGAAAACCTCTTGCTTCGCAGCTGTCACATTGTGGAATAATTTGCCTGTCACGGTCAAATCATCGTCATGTATTACGTGCTTTAAAAAAATCTTAGAAAGTTTCTTTTGATTTAATTATGATCCTGTTTTGTTCGTATTTATGATTGTTGTTCTCTTATGTTTGTCTTATGCTTTTATTTCCTTCGTGTTATCTTCAAATTGTTTGTATGACTTTTGGTATTTATTTTAGGCTTACTTTTTGAGTGTATGTACATTATAGATTTACTTCACTTGTCTTTTATGCTGCTTTGATTATATGATGAGTTCTCACGTCCATTTGTTGCTTTTACAAATTTGTTTGTGCATTCATAATCGAGGGTCCCCTTACAGTCTGTTGACTCTGGGACACTCGCCTGTATATCAACATGTTTGTACTGCTTTTTATGAAATAAACTCCCCCTCCCTTTACCCCAAGCTACTTATGATGAGCCGTCGTCTTCCATTAAGGGTACCGTGCGTTCCGGATATTCTGAAGCCATGCACTGTAGGCTCACCTTAGAAAGAGCGAAATGAAGGACAAACGCCGAAGCAAAAACGGTACTTTGACATGCGTCATGCTGCTAGACCTCTTTAAACGTTATTAACGACCACAAAGGGTAGCTATTGGAGCGAGGTGCCGCAGGCGCATTTATCAGTCCTTCAGAATCTCGACGGTCTTACTGGGTCAGGGCAAATGACGGAGTTCTGCGCAGGAATCGACGCCAACTGTTCCTGCTCCCCGACACTCCAGAAACTTCGCCACCCACGTCCCACTGAGTGAGACCAGCTTCCAGACACTACATAAAGTGACAAAAGTGAAGGAGCAAGCCCGTCGGCC
Organism: Haemaphysalis longicornis; assembly: GCF_048455015.1. Lineage (NCBI taxonomy): Eukaryota > Metazoa > Arthropoda > Arachnida > Ixodida > Ixodidae > Haemaphysalis > Haemaphysalis longicornis. Next base: position 84,011,579 of record NW_027526233.1, on the reverse strand, counting down.
CAGCCCAGGTTTGTACAGCAGCCGACCAACGTTTGACAGCAGAGCGCCGACTACGATGCTACTACTCCAGATAGAAGGATGAGATGCGGACGAGTTGTTCAGTTACCTTAAAGCTACACGACTAATTTTGAAGTGTTTTTTTGGTTTCCGTTTATTGTGTGGACAATGGTTCTTCAAAGACAGGGTGTGATATCGTCATGAGGTGAAGGGTCATGATTGAGGTGCGCTGGTGTTTCGTTTTTGTGGACAGCGTCATTTCCGAAATAGGGGAGACGTGACGTCATCATGATGTGTGAAGGCCTGCTGCTGTGCATATGGCCGTTTCATTGGGCCATGGAAGTAATGTGCACAACTTGAAGGTAGCGCACTTAAACACGGACACTAGCTAAAGAAACGACAAACCACAGCACTGTCCGCTGTTTCTTTCGCTAGTGTCCGTGTTTAAGTGAGCTACATTCAAGATGTCCCATATGCATTACCAACTAGCCCAGTTGTCACTTCTTCTAATGTGCAAACACACATTGTAGGCGGACCAGTTGGTACATAACGGAGTTACAAACAGCGCAGGAACGGGATGATAGGAGCATCCCACCAACACGGCGTAACTCAGAGGGGCAGAAAATAAGCGAGGCTCATTCTCATCGTCACACGTGAGTTGCCAACCATCTTCGTTGCAGACAATTGCGCGGTTCCTGGAGATGGAGGAGTCGGGAGTACAACGCGGGCGATTCCGTGGCGAGAGCGAGATTTCTTTCGTGTAGTATTTGCATCCCTTATGCGGGGATACGACATATTGCTCCAGTTGGTTTATGACGGTTGCTTGCGTGTTTATGACGGTTGCTCTGTGCTTGCGTAAGCCGGTCGAGTCAGTGATTTTTGTGCACTAGAGCGTTCGGCGAAAAGCGGCTGTCGGGATAATAGTCTCCATAATAGAGTAATCGCCACTCCCAGGTTTTGCCACTCCACCGGCGGGGCGTTTTTGACCAGCGTGAATTTATGACTAGTATCTCTTCTGGCGGTATTTCTGATGCGCGTTGATCGGCTGGATCCGCTAGAACGGTTAGGCGGCGTTGCTTAACCGTAGTATGGAGCTTGTTACCCATTCCCTTGGCATATCGGCGCCCTGGGAGTAGCCATGTTTCACTATGCGAAATCACTCGGCATTGCTGGCCTTTTCGGGGAGCGCCTAAGCGGATTTATGGGCCATTCTGCAAGTTATTTTAGAGTATCTCTGTGAATGTGGACTTACCGGACGTGTAGATATTAAATGCAGAGCATTTCAGTAACTCACGATGTCACCCGCGTTGTCCCGTCGTAGTCCGCACCGTCGTTGTCCGCCCACCTCCCCCTACACTATATAAAAGAAAATACTATCCGGCGCCCGGTTTCGAACCCTCGACCCTGTGGGCGGAACGCAATGTACATGGTACTCTGCCCACTGCGCCACAAAGCCGACACATACTGGGACGCTACGAACGCGCCTTACATCGTTGACTCATTCAAATTGCTGCTGATGAGCGGTCTCTCGTCAGCAGTTGCCACAAGTGCAACAACATTAACGTAACGCAAACTACTTAACGTCGTGCGCCCCCGGAAATGCTCTGCATTTAAACGTGCCCCTCGCGAGGGGGATGTTTCACTGCGTCGCCATGCGAACAGTTTGCCACGCCTTAGTTTCAGTTCTTTCTTGGCTGGGGTGCCGACGAGCGCCGCCACCTCCTCGCACTTCGCCGCGGGAGGATCCGCGGCGGGGGCGAAAGATGGCGCTGGCGTCTCCGCGGCCGCGTCTGCGGCCTTCGCGGGCACCGGCGCCGGCGCGGGGTCATCGCCCTTCTTTAAAAGTTTAGTTCGCACGCCACGCAGTTTTTTTTTTGTGTGTGCCAGCCTTCAAGCACTACTTCGTCCTAAAAAAGGGAATCTTAAAGCGCTGTTCTGACTGGCGCCCATCGCAAAACTCCTGTTCACGCGTTTTATAGCTGTTGGATGGAAATTCAACAGCGGAGCTGTTGTACAAGCCGTAAGCTCGCTGTTGGAGGAAAAATGCGAATGCTGAGTGCCCGTGACCGCATGCCCCCGCGGACACCACGGAGCGTCCTCGGTGCGCGCAGTGGCTTTAGCAAAATAAAAAAAACTGGCGAAATTCCTGAAGAGCAAGAAAATGTCCAGCGCTCGTGAGCGCGTCCCTCCCGGTGAGCGCCGAGTCCCGTGCCTGCGCAGTGGCTTTAGCAAAAAAAAAATCTCCAGCGCTTTCGTCAAGTGCTACAGTGCACTAAAAATTGAATGAATGAATGAATGACTGAATGAATGAATGAATGAATGAATGAATGAATGAATTTCTTTAGAAGGAAGGGGTCCAACGCTTCGTGCGGGAGAAGGGGAAGAAGAGGAGAGGAAATAAACCAGCGTGGGGGTGGAAAAATAGCAAAAACTTCAGCGCTAACACTATATATGAAAAGACCCAGGTTTATATGGATATTATCCAATAATGGGTAATTGGAGACATGGCTGCGAGTGTGCCACTCCCTCCCGAGGCGACTTGCAGATCCCGCAACCACTGCCCGGAGTCGATGACAAGGAGCTGGTGGATTTCGTCTACAATACTGAGTACGACTTTGCATCTACCACTCGCCGCGAAGAAGAGGGCGACCTCTACGATGCATATGACGAAGATTACTAGCACGGCAGCTGTGGCAATAAATATAGATAATGAAACTTTACTATCTGTCCGGCAATGCCAGGCTACAACCGCTTCGCCATTGAAGTCTTGCGCGTGAGTGCAAGCTTCGCTGGATTTCTTTTTTCTATTTATACGTACACAGCAACCATGCATATCAGGGGTGGCAATCTGAGGCCCATGTTCCGCACGCGGGGAAGTTTTAAGCGGCTCCCGGCACGACGTCAGAACCCCCTCCGCAATTTCACTTGCAAAGGCTGACGTGGAAATTTTACGTTAAAACCGGGTTATACAGGAACAAAGCAAGATGGCTTCCAGTAGCCATTGCCTCCCATATTCACACTGAGCTAGATAATGTCTTCACTTCTTTCTTTGCACTGGTCCGAAAAGAAAAGCCCTGCCTCCCCCCTCCTCCCTCCACCGCGCTCATATTTGCAGTACGGCTCAGGCCGTGCCGTTTTCGCGCAACTCGGCCCTCCACCTCAAAAGGTTTCCCACCCCTGATATAAACGAGGTGGCTTTGAGCCGCTGGTTGCCACATATTTATCTCAGGAACGTGTACAGATTGGTTCGCACACGGATTGTTAACAGAAAAACCGCCGAAGCTGCAGCCTATGGGGTGAGGCAACTTCCGCTGCAGCTCAGCTAAGGTTGCGCCAAAGTGTACAGTACAGGCGAGCAGTGCGACGAAGCACATGCAGTGCTTACTGAAGCCCGGTTTCCACGTTCGTCATCACGAATATGGGTTGGCGGCATTGCCGAGCGGCGGGGCTCCGGGGACGACCGCGGTGCGAGGTAAAGGCGTTTGGTGACCAGAAACTCGTGACCAGATACTCTACGCCATGGTAACGATGATATGAGCTACCGAAACTAATAAAGAATTTGCGTGTGATCCCTCCGATCGGCTAGGTTATTCAGCCAGGCGCACGGATTTCTTCGCGATGGCGCGCATGCAACGCGTAAAAAACAAGCGCAAGGTAATGTAACTGGTAGTGAAGCTTCGTGTGAGAAGCGGTTCTAGTAATATTGCTAGCGACATCAACATGGGGAGTTATGAGAGTGGCAATTGAAGCGGGACTAGGTGTGGAGAGAACAAACACTAATAACAAAAAACAAGTTTTATTCAACAATAAAACAATATTTATATATAACGAACGAGGTTTATTTTTGAATCACATTTATTCAGGCACAGTGTGCAAAGAGTTTATGAAAACGTTATTCATTCTCAAAAGCCTTTTTTGTAGCACCCTCTGAAGAATGGAACATGCCATTGCTCTGTGATGCAGTCTTTGTAGTGTAGTGTTGTAGTCATGGATTTCCTTCTCTCCTCCTTGTTTTCGATTCTGGTATATATTCATTGTTCTTCTAAATAAACCTCAGTTGGCAGTTCAGCGCAGTGTTTGTCTTTACTCCCTGTCGTATCGTTTTTTTTGGCGCTGTTTTTTTTTTTAAGTGTCAGCCTGTCGCGTTCGCTGTGCCGAAAGCGGTGCATTGCGAAAGGCAGCACACACGGACAGGGTTTGTGAAGTTGCGTCCAGTGAGTCTCGCATGGCTATTGGTACCACGCCATGAGGTCCCGATCGCAGCTGGTACATCCGACTACGGTGCAAGTTTCCCCTCGTGACTTCCATATTTTCTAACTGTGCACATCACAGACTACCATGAGACTACGGCGGACACCGAAACCGACCGATACTAAAGGTCAGTCAAAGGGGAAAGCTCGCCCTCAGCGCTCTCTAAACAGGGCTGCCGCCATCGTGCCACGCTGTTGTCAGATAAGTCGTTGAATATACGTTGACACTTTTTTTGCTGATCAGGCAAAAATTTAGGGCCCTAAATTGAACATATGCACTTTTTCATGTCAATAACTTAGTGCTTTTACTATGGTTGCACTGTTTTTGTAAGTTTTCCCGAAACATTCATGTTTGATTAAAAAAATAAATGAAATGTAAAGCAACGTGAAATGGTGCGGAGGCGCCAAATACAGTCCTGATATTTTGTGAAGAATGTCAGTCATGTTGGAGTTATGTTAATTTAATGTTAATGTTAATGTCATGCTAATTTACAATTAACAATTTACAGTCATGTTAATTTACAATTTACAACATGTTAATGTTGTAATTTACAATTTACAGTCATGTTAATTTACAAAGCTTCACTTTACCACACCTTGGTGTCGTCTACTGTGTCACTTCGTTGCTTGAGTAACTTATCTTCCCCGTGCGCCCGTACTGCATCCCGCACAATACCGACCTGGCGACGATACAAATTATGCCGCCGGCGCCGCTCCCTACGATCACTATGTGCCTGAAAATGGTTGCTCCCCATTTTAACTCGTGGCCAGAGGGTCATGTGTTCTAGTGGGTGACAGTGCTGGCCAGATCAGTGCGGTCGACCGACGGGTACTGGGGAGCGGGAGCTCGCACTCAGCCTCCCACCCCAGCAAATTCGAAAGCCCGGCAACATCCAAATCCAGGGCGACGGGCAACGCGGAGAACAGGCCGACAAAACAAGGTCCATCCGAAGCAGAGGAGCACGAAAAAACACGTCCGCTCAACTTCGAACGACGAACGAGCTCCCCTGACACATCCGCATAAGCTGTCTGCGAGCATGCGAAGTACGCGTTGCTCTACGCGTTATCCTTCTAAGTTGAGGAGAATTTAACACTGCACCTAACGCGTTAACTTCCCTTCTAGCGTCCGACTGCTGTTGAATATCGGGTAGTCTCTGGGTGTTCATATCAGCCGTTGCAGAAAGGCAGCAAGCGTGACGCTTTTGTACCTTCCATCACCCGATCTGATTGTCTTCGGGCGTAGAGCAGCTAGCAGCGTGGGACCAGGCTTTGTGATGACGTCCGCGTCGGTCAGGGCGTGCCGCGTCGCCTTGCTCGCTTTCCTTTCACCGACCATGATTGAAAAATTTGCTACCACGTTTATCCTCCCAGCCGCGTTGCCGTGCACTCTGATCCCTGTGGCCGCCATGGTTTCCTTGAAATTTTCTTCTGGTGCGTTTAGGACAGCCAACACCCACGGCTGGTGCCAGAAAGCGTGGTCAGCGTGGGCGTCTCGGCCATTTTAGGACCCGACTGGTCGTCTGATCGCATGGACGGACCATCCGACATGCTTTCCGGTGCATCACCCATAGCTGCATGTTGACTACACAGTGCTCTCCAAACCGCACAGAGCAGTAAGGTCGAGATGCCCACTCACAGCAAACCGACAAACTGTCCACAGTTTTGATGAGGTGTGAAAAGATGCCTTCGTCGGACTCTTGGGTGTCACTGTAGTCACTTCCCGTGTTCAGGTATCGCCTCCGTCAGAAATGGCGACAGGGTCGTCGATCGTAAAGGTACTTCAAGTATTCGCAGTATTCGGCAGGGTTTGACCTGGGGAGCTGCTTGCAGCAACGCACGAGACCTCGTGAGCTCTCGTTTGACGTCCTGCTTTTCTTCTTAGTGATGAGGATTCCGTGAATACGCTTCGGCATAGTCTCCTGTCTTACAGGAGGCTATGACTTAGCACTACGTATGGGGGAGATTGGCCAGGGCTTAAGCGTTGTCTTCGCTCCGGTCGGTGCTTATAGGTTAAATTTGTTTCACGTAAACCTTGCAAGTGTAGTGTGCATCAGGGCTACCGGAGTAAAGAGGGCCCACTGGTCGGGAGCCCAATCACCAACGCATGAAGGCAGTTGAAATCAAGCTTTAACACGAAATTGTTTTATTCCTGGACACACAGATTTCCCTGACGTCGTATTAGTCACGGAAGTGACGCCAGTACAATGGATCAAGCGGCCTGTAAAGGATGCACCCCTGCACACAGGTTCTTCTTGTGGGGAAGCAACCTTCAGTATTAAACAGCACGTTATACTTAGGGTTGTTCGTTTTGGGATTTTACATTTTAGCAGGTATTTTACCGGTATGCCCTAAGATTTCACTGACATAATATCCGTCATGGAAATTTCGCCAGTACACCTTTGCAGAAGCGACCCGGCAGCAGGAATTCGCTCGCCAAGCACGCCCACAAGACAGTCGCCTACCCGAAGATCATGCTCAGCTGTACCTTTCGCTGCACATGCCACTTTCGTGTTTTACCGATTTCTATGACCAAGAAATCAACCATAGTTTTTTTTCACTCCCTCACTCACTCACTCACTCACTCACTCACTCACTCACTCACTCACTCACTCCCTCACTCACTAGTGTAAAGGCGAAGAAACGCGAAATATATCCTCACTTTTACTCATAGTCAGGAATGCTTCTTTTGCTCATAATCAGAGTTGTAGTTTCTGCGCTGCACCCTAGTGCCCAAGAAGCAATTTCCCAGCGCAACAAGAAGGGTAAATTTTTATCCATGCATAGGTAACTTGGAAAAAGCATGCAGGGGAAACAAGTAGATAAACAACTCAACGAACTCGCCTTTGCAGACGAGTTTTTTTGGCGGCGTCCAGTCGCCCCGAAGCACTGCTTCGGCGCTCTATGCCACGTTGCTGATAAACGGTCAAACACCTCGCATGGCGATCAATAATGGGAAGAGGAGCGTTGTCGGCGAAAATTTTTCAGAGAGTGCAGACTACGTAGAAAAGGCTGAAAACTTGCGAGGACATACCGGCACACACATGCAAGCAAGTAGAAAATTTGATGCAGAAGTGACTTGAAAAGAGTATCGGTCACACCAAGCGATGTGCGTAGTTCACACCCTGATGTCGCCCTTAGTGGTACTGCCACCTGTTCAAACCCTGGGAAATGACAAATTTGCTGGTGCACTAGAAAATACTAAAGATGTTTGAAGCAGGCATTTTAAAGAATTTCAAGGCATAGAGTTTCATACAAATAACTAGAGGGGAAACTGGCGCTAGTGTCAACGCGAACATGGCAGCGGCGCTTACGCTTCAATGGGAATGATGGGTAGTTGTGGAACCGGATTGCGTAGGATCAAAACGGGCTTATGACTGCGCAAATTGTGTTTTTTGACAAAAAAGCTCTCATTGCCCGGCTCTCCGTATACAAATTACATGGCAAACAAAAAAGTTAGTGACGAAAAACCGAGTTTGTACGAAATAAAACCGCGCATTTAAATAAAATGCAGAGGCGGAGTCGAGGGGGTTTGTGGAGCAGGTTTGCCATTTTCTGCCAACTACAGCAGGACGCGGACTTCTTTAAAAACTACTTGTAAAAATTTCGGCGCTGGTGGTTTCTAATAGTAAGAAAATTTTTGTGCTCATAAGAAAAAAGAAACCGATTACCTTTGGAGAAGTTATATAGTCACATACATCAAGCTGCGTTCCTACCAGCCGCCGGTACTGCTGTTCTACGCCGTAGAAGCCGGCGTTCACACGAAAGGTGTGGCTGTTCCAAGTGATTCGCAACCGTCGTCAGCTTTGACAATGCATTGCTCTGCCGAATGAGCAGCGCCGCAACTCCTAATTAGCAGACAACTTCGCCGCACAGAGCGCCGTCATTTGTGTTTACATGCTCGCTGTGCGGCAATGCATTGATAACCCACCCAATTCGCAACTCTGGTTATAAAACATTCCACTCAGGGCGGCGTCAGTGCACGCGAGGCATGTAGTTCAAGAAGAAACGTATTTTGATCACTCCTCCCGACACCCCGCCTAGGCAAATGCGTCCATGTAAATCCAAAACGAAAACTAAACTGCCTGCAATCCATAGTAAGTTCCGCGAGCCATCGAGCGCCAATCCGAATCCACAACTACCCATCACGCCCATTGAGGCGTACGATCGCAGCGCCAGTTTCCCCTCTAGTTATATTGTAAGAAACTCTGTTTCAAGGGGTGGTAATGAACGGAGGGCGTGCACTACGCCTTGTGCCTACTGCAGTTCCATGTGTCCACACCTCGAATATACCCACGAAAGAACGGGTGAAGGGCGGCATAGGTAAGTTGGAGCGAGATGGCATGATCGGAAACGTGGAAGATCCTACCGCGTTTTGCTAATTATCGTACCCGTCAAACGCAGTCAAGAGGGGTAGATTCGGTGTTTACCTGACCAAACTGAACAAGTTTCTGAAGAGCGAACTTGACCAATTACCGTGGAGCAAGTTATTGGAGCCTCCAGGAGGCCAGTATTTTCTCCAAGCTGCACGCCAGCTGCGGATTGCACCAAACACAACCTTCAGAAGTGTACCAAGAGCCCAACCCATTTATAGCCCTAAAGATTTGGTACTGGTACCCCAGGCTACCATTTGGGATCACATCGCCACCGGAAATATATCAGAAAAACTTCACATAGATTTTGAATGTTCTGCACGGCGTGCTGGACTACATGGGCATACTCTTGTCTATCGCAAGGGCAACGGCGAACATCATGCGTTTCGCAAGAGTGGCTTCAAAAACTTCAAGAGAAAGGCGTCACCCTCAGCAAAGACAAATGTAGTTTCTTCATCACAAGCGTAACTTTGCTTGGCATGATTTTTGATGTAAAGGGTGCGCCGAGCCCTCCTGAAGTTAGAGATATTTAGGAATATCCCCCCCCCCCCCTCCAGAACGTTGGAGATCGTTCTATCTACTGTGCACAATGAGCCACACCGCAATATTTTGTCCCGATGCTGCGTCTGTGTCGCCTCCGGTATGCACTCTACTTGACAAGAACAACATGTGGTCGCGAGGCCTACACAAGAAGAGAGCTTTCAGAAGAAAAAAGCACTCTCAGTTCGGGAAGGCGTCTAGAAAAGTACAAACCACGGAACCCAAAAATTGTGTGAGCGAATGTGTCTTCACAAGGCCTTGGCGGGGTGCTTGATCAGGATCAACTATCTGGCGCAAGACGCCCTGTGGCATATGCCTCAACTCGTCCACCAGAACCGAACAAGGGCATTTACAGATTGAAAATAAATGGCTCCAATGTACGCTGTGAAGGTTGTTGGAAAGCAAAGCTTTAAACTACACCCACAACAATTATCCATGCGATGTAACTTGAATTCACACACCTGGCTCTGCAAAGAGTGAAACCACAAATTCTGCCAGCTGTTACCTGGAATTCGCCGGGGCAGCGTACCGAACGGAAAAGCCGCGTCTGCCACACCGGCCTAGAGCGGCGCATGCTGCCGCTGTAGCCGGCCGTGAGTCGGGAGGAATGAAACCGAGAGGAGCGTCTTTACAAGGGGGAGACGGCGGAACCTAGCCATCTTGATGTGCTAGCTTGCGGCTACACCACCGCGCAAAACAAGCGCAGACACCGAAACTATTCGGCATTCGAGCATAGTGATTCCCTTTTATGCCGATTTAAACTAGTAAGTTTAGTAAGTTTGATAATTTAGGGAAAGCTGAAGGAACTTTTATAATCTCTATTGGTCAGAACCAGTTGCTTCGTTCACCTTTTCTAATGCCTCTTATAACACAACCGAATTGGTATTCACCAATTTGTAAAGCGGAGTCCCATTTGTGGCAAGCAGTGCGCTAAAGGTAGCGTTTCTCTTGCGGCACGATATCGTCACCTGGTTTGTATATTTTGTTTCCCGCCCTGCAAACCAATCCTTAACGCATTTTTGCCGTACGACACTTAATTCCGTTGCCTTCGTGTTACCCTGGAGGTGCGTTCGAACAAGTTAATCAAGCCGAGTGAAGGCAGCACGCAATGGACGTGAAGCTGCACCAAAACAGGCTCACAACAACCGTCTTCTAAGCAGACGACAAAGCCATACTGGCGACGCCGCCGCCGGCGAGCAGGAACTTCCGCGCGGGAAGGCTGGGTATTCACCGCGCCTTCTCCAGTGTGCTCCGTGAGTGAAACCCTCCGCCGCTTCCCTCCCCTTCGCCGCCACCTCCACCGCGTGGGGAGTTTGTTGTCCCGCACGCCACAAAAGAACCGTTGGCTGTAGAGCTAGAATGCTTTGCTTTAAAAGTAGAATGTGAATTGACGAGGGTAGCACAACCCTTTGACGTGTTCCTAAGTGGTCTGACGTTCCTGTTCGCGGCAGACCACAAGCCCCTGCTTCCCCTTCTTGGTCGTGATCCTATACACTCTCTCCTTCTAAACAGTCAAAGGTTTAGAAAGCGTCCCATTAGTTACCGTTGCAAGCTGACACAATTAGCGGGTGCACGCATCGTTACTGGCGGGGCGCTCCATTATCGAGCGGCGTGCTACTGCGGACACCCTGTCTCAAGCAGCTACCAAACAAATGGGACGGTCTATTCAGGAGCTTTCGGAGAAAGCCTTTTGATTCATGTTGACAGTCGTGTAAAAACATCTGAGTTTGTGAAAGGATGTTATACTGTATGTATGCGAAACAGGCAAAATACCCTGGATGTTCATCGCTGCTCAAAGCTTGACATCAAGGATGGCCCGATAGAAATGGGATACCTGAATTTCTGAAACCATTCTGGGCTTAATGTGACAGTATCACCGTCCATAAAAAGTTTCTCGTGAAGGACTCTCGTCTAGCTATTCCGAGATCGGAGCTGAGTGAAGTACTCTAGAGAGTTTATGAGAGACATCAAGTCCGATGCCGCACAAAGGCTAAATAGTATGCCAGCGGCGAAAGTGTGTGCGAAGTTAACCGGAACATTACCCGAGTACCGCGGCACCAGGCTACCGACTGTGTGCCGCGGAACGGGTGCAATTTTCGGAAACAATGATTCCTTCTGCAACGACAGAATTGCAATGGAAATAAGTGGGCGTTGATTTGGATGACATGAAAAGCTCACTGTACCTAGTGGTTTGTTGCCACTCCAGGTACCCTGTACTTTCTCAGCTTGATCAAGGATCGTCGTCGCAGGCAATCAACCCGCATCTAAAACGCATCTACGGCATGCATGGGATTCCTAAGAAGGTGCTATCTGGCAACAGACAATTAATTTGCAGATACCACCCTTGGACGTCGTTATCACCTACGACATTGGTCAGATATCGCAAAATTAGTGATATCTGACAAGGGAAAAATATATTTTTCTTGTTTAACACTTTGCCAGTACGCATAGATTTAGGCAGTAACAATCAGCCCTCAATATTTGCCCACAAATAGGGAGGCCGAACCCACGAGGCGGATCTTGAAAGGGCTACTCAATGTATCTCAAGAACCCTCACATTTAGAGTGAACAGACCGGGACAATCCCATATTTATTGGGAGGGTAGACAGCGTAGACCAAACGAAGGGTAGACCAAACGAAGCGGTTGTTCCAGCCGCTATAGGATCAGAGAGAGCACGAGACAAGCGGGTGCGATAGGGCGTGACCTAAACTGCGCCATGATACTGTCCGGACACTGGTGTATTGCCCACAGATGAAAAGTTGTCAATTGAACTGTACTTACACTGGCGCATATCCACAAACAGGAGTTTGTCCGTTGCGTTATCTCGGTGACTATCTCCTTTACAATCACTTCGTAATTGAAATGGTAAAGAAGCTCTTTGAGCACGTGGTTATGCTTGTCACGTTTTCAGCATTTGACCACAACAGCGCCAGAGGGTAAGGAGTTGCTGCTCAATGTACGGATTGGATTCGGTGTGGGTTATTCTTTTGGTGTGTTTACGCTATTACTGTCAAGATGACTTCGCTCCGTTCGGCAGGGGAATGCCGCTCGTGTTATTTTGTTGCAGGTGTTTACGACATTCGGCCACTTCGTTATACTTCTCGTGGGCCTCTTTGATCGGTTTCTTTTTTATGATCGAGCAAGAGAGAGAGAGAGAGAGAGAGAGAGAGAGAGAGAGAGAGAGAGAGACAACCTTTAATAGAAAAGGATGACCACTGGTCACGATGGGGGAAAGGAATGGGGAGGGAGGGTAAGAGAAAATAAACAAATTAATGCTGGTCGTTCTCAGTATACTCAATAACTGGGCCAGTTCTTGGAACCTGCAATTCATGGGCCAGTTCATGGTGATCGCAATAGGGTTTGTGCTCATACACCAGTTCGTTCGGGGGAGGACCCGCTCGAACAACCCGTGCCAGACCGCTTTTAATTGAATAAACCGCTATTTCATATAATAGTTGTGCATCAGTTTGTTGCGGATCGGGATGGGGTTGGAGAGATTTAAATGTACGGTGCGTGGCGAAAGCTGGGCACCACCAAACTAGGTGTGTGAGGTCTGATTGAGTGGTGGTACGGCAGTAAGGACATCGAGGGGGCAGGTGAGGTGTATACCACTTTCGAAGTGTTTCAGGTGTGTAAGCTGAATTTGCAATATATTTGTTAATAAAAATTTGGCCTGAGCGGGGAATAGGAGGTAGGCGGCTGAGGTAGTCAGCTGGAGTTAGGGCTTTTAGCCGTGTGCGTCGGTCCTTCTTGTGCTGGTGAATACGCATCGCTGGGGAGGGAGAGGGGGACCGCGACGGCCTTACCTCAGGCACCAGTGGAGGATAAGAGGGGGAACTCTCCTGAGCGGTCACATGAGCCGCCTGGTTGCCTGAAGAAAATGGTTCGTGGTCAGGTACCCAGTGGACGCGGATGTTGGTGTTGTTCCGTTTGAGGAGTTGAATTTGAAACAGAATTTCGTGGACGACAGGGTGGGTCGAATCATACGATCGCAAAGCTGTGAGGGCCTCGTACGAATCTGTGAGTATGCGTATGGGGGGCGGTAGAGGTGGGTCACAGTCAAAGGCGATAGCGGACACTGCGTTGTTAATAGCGTACAGCTCCGCATCGAGGCTGGAAAGTTCTTTGCCAAGTATGGTAGTGTACCATGAGAGAACCGGTGCCTCAGGGCATGTCCAAGCAAGGCCCTCGCCGTACTGGTTTACGCTTGCGTCCGTGAAAATGTCCAGTTCGTTCTGCAGGCGACCCCTTTGGAGGCGTCGGATTCGCCGCTGTCGCAATAGAGTATTAGTACGCTCTACAGGTCTGCTATGCGTAGAAGCACGGCCTCCGCGATCGGCTGCCGGGGGCGCGCCGTTGCTCCGGCCGTGTCATTCGGCCGGGGAGAGCTTAATTTCGAAGGGGCCGTTTCGGCGCTTTCTGCCGCACCGCGGCGCGCGGAGCCGATGTTTGGAAGCAACAGCCGTCCGTGCTGCGCCAGTCCGCGAAATGGCTTTTGACAGCTTTTGCGCTCCGTATGGCAAAAATAAACAGCCATAGCTGCTTTTAGGAATGTAAAGTAATATTACAGCACCTGGTGATGCATTTATGTCAGCTACGGTGGCGACAAGACGGGTTTATTTCACATGCGCTGTCCCGCACTACGCTCCACGGAACCGAATACCGCGGTAGCGAAACTTTCCGAGTTTAAATGATGTTCAAATCATAAACAGGTATTGTTATTTCTTATGCTGGTGCGCGGTCTTAATTCAGTTCGGTACAGCCAAGGCTATTAACTTGAGACAACGGGTGGCCGCTGTTTTTTCTGGCATTCGAATCAATCTTTATCGGTCGGAATACCAGTTGAGAGTGAAAAATGCTGGAAGTGAATTATGTTGAGGGATTCCTGAGCGACATTGTAATCTCCGTGGCACATCTGCGTTATGCTATTACGTTTTCGTTTTCAGCGGCAGCAAACAAAAAATAAGTTTAACTTAGATGTACTCCGTTTTTATTTGGTTCTTAAAGGTATCTCGGTGCCTACTGGGAAGCGCAATAAGCACTGTGAGTGGTATGAATACCTAAAATAGACGAACTTTTCGTTACTGATTTCAGGTCCCATCTGAGAAGTAACTTAGCTTTTGTATGTTGGTTTGAATGTTAGCAATTTCTTTTCACCCTAAACAGTTACATACCACAGCGCACAATCGAGTCCAGGGGCCGCATGGTTTTTTTACATGATCACTGCGGAAGCATCAAATACTCAATTACGCAAAACTATGGAGTTGGGGGTCAGTGCGAGCGAGATATGGTTCCAAAAATTGCAGGCCGCGCAAAGAAAATAAAATGGAAGAAAACACGGTGTATTTGGATCAGGAAATGAAATTCGGAGCCGATGGATTGCCAGCTGTCAAACACGCTATACGCCTGCAAAATGGCCAGTGAATGCGCTGTGGCCTCATAAACCGGTACTCAGGTCTACAGTTCTCAGCGGGAGCTGTGAAACGTGGGCGACCACGGGAGGGGGGGCTCGCAAGAAGATGCAAACGAGTTAACAAAAAATGACGCAAGGCCTACAAAGACACAAGTTCTCGCTGCCGCTAGAACGATTCCTAATCGACGCCTCCTCAACCGTTACGACACGTGGATTATACGCCAGACGTATCCCTCTGATGACTAAGACATTGTCGAAATAGAAGGTGACAGAACCGCGACGGACCTACATTGAGGATCGCACAGCTTAAAATAAAATGCATTCGCATTCCTGCAAGTAAGCAATGTGTCTCTGTGAACGTTTTTAAGGGGAAGTGTTACAGGCTAGGTTCCGATCAGTAGCTGCGAACGTCCACAGGGTGCGTAGAAAAAGTCGCGTTAACAGCATGTATCTTGCGGCAAAGCCAACTTTCTGGTGTTTGCTCTGTATATGTCGATCTCATCTCGGTCCTAAAAAATCATGAAGAAATTGGTCGCTAGGGCGGTTGCATCATTACGCTGTGCTTCATTTAATTGTCATAATTAGTTTACAGGGACGTTATAAATGTTACAAAAGTCTCGTCTGCTCTACATGGCGCTGTGGAGAGTGTATGGATACAAAAAACGGCTGTAACTTTTGTTTTATCAAAACTATCGCGAAACAAATATGACAATTATATTAGCGGAAACGACTCGAACATTACGCCAGGTTTTATCTGCTTTTCACCATTGGGTAGTTCACAGCTGAAGTTGGAATTCCCGTCTGCTGTATACATTTACGTGAGGGAAACGAAGAGCTTCATATGGTCGTCCAGTTTCATTAAGCAAATTAACTAAGGAGTATACCGTATACGTTCAATCACAAATTACTAACAATGTTTGTATCATGCACTTCTTCGATTGCACCCTGCTGGTCCGGCCACTGGTCAGCTTTCACACCGAACAACGGCAGTAAACTGTTTTTTTAATATACGCAGTAGTTTTATTCACAAATGTAGGATCTCAAAGCGTGTGCCTGACACAAGCAGAAAATATTTCAGAGCGGTAAAAAATTTCATATATATGCTTATAATTTCAAATCACGTTGCAGTGCCCTGGATGTTAGTTTCTTGCGCGATGGGGCCTGGTAGGTGACCGTTGCAACAACATGGCGCGCCAACTGCAAACTTGTTCTCATCAACCCAAATAACTATTTATAATAACTCTATAAATAACCTCCGAGAAAGTACTGCGTACCACTCCGTATGCTCGAACCACGCTTGAAACACGGTCAACCTTTCGTTGATCACTGGCACACCTTTGCTTCAGTTAAATGAGTTTCTCTAAGCTGCTGAGACAAGCCGACTTCATAAAATCATTGTCAAGTCTCTTATTTCATCAAAACAAAACGCCCGCAGGGGAGGCAAGATGAATTACGACAGAGAAGACACCCAGCCGCGCAATCTCCGCCAAGCCATTCAGAGGAGCCGGTGCGAGCGGCCGAACCATCGGCTAACACCGCCACCTCGCGGCACGTTGCGGAGTGAGCCGCATTACATTTTTTTGCTGGGGGACGCACCGAATGGGACGGCCGGAGCAACGGCGCGCCGCCGGCAGCCGATCGCGGAGGCCGTGGTAGAAGTATCAATTGCTGGTCGCTGCCAGGGTGCTATGGGGACTGGGTAATCGGAAAGTACTGGCGTCCCACGCTACTAAGGCGTGTCCCTGGTGTGTAAGGGGTCTTTTGAAGTCCGCCTGGGCTTTGGCCTCCTGAATGATGGCTTCAATAGGAGGAAGAGGTACAGCTTGCTCCAGTTTACTAATAGGTGTATGCTTTGGTAAGCCAGTGACTGTCGTGAGGGTCACCCGATGTAGCACCTGAATGGTTTTGGTGTTGGTTTTGTTGAGGTCGTAAGCCGTTGCACCGTACGTGAGGGTGCTCACAGTGACAGCCCTGGCCATATTCAAGATGGCTTTCTGCGATGCTCCACCATATTTATTCGACAATCGACGAATGGAGTGCAGTATGGCATTCCATTTATGTTTTAATCTTTTGAGCCAAATGCCAGGACTTTTTTGGACCAATTGGAAGGCCTAGGAGTGTAATGGGCTCAGTTGAAGCAAATACATCGCAGTTGACTAGGTTGACTACAATTTCTTGGGGCGGGTCAGGTGGCTCACAACCGTATACTGCCAAAAATTCGGTTTTTTCAGGTGCGAGTTCTAGACCTAGCTCAGCCAGAGTGAGCTCAAGGCTATTAGCCGCGGCCTGTAGCTCAACAACTTGGCCCTCTAAAGAATCAAAGTCGGCCGCTTCAGACCAGACCGTGATATCATCGGCGTATATGGTGAAGCGGGCGCCTGAGTCAATTTCAAGTTGTCGACCTACTCTGGTCATGGCCAGGTTGAAAAGTAGAGGGCCTAAAATCGACCCTTGGGGAACACCGCGGTCGAGGTAGTAAGTCGTAGGTTCCCATCCAGGGAGCGAACCGTGAAGGCGTACAGGCCGGCTTTGGAGAAATGCTGTAATCCAATTTTGCGTGCGGGCACTGGGGTAGGCATGAGGAAGTTCCTCTAGAATGGCCGGGTGGCTAACGTTGTCGAACGCCTTTCGCAGATCAACCGCCATGATCAGGTCAGGAGTGCTGCGATGGTAGTGGGGGCGGTTAATTACCCTACGCAGAAGCCAGAGGCTATCATGCGTGCCAACATTGGTCCGGAAACCTGTTTGGGCTGGGTGAAAATACGGTTGGACATATTCCAAATAATGTGTGAGCCGATTGTTGATAAGGCGCTCAATCAATTTGCAAATAACGGGCGTGAGGGATATC
Organism: Haemaphysalis longicornis; assembly: GCF_048455015.1. NCBI lineage: Eukaryota > Metazoa > Arthropoda > Arachnida > Ixodida > Ixodidae > Haemaphysalis > Haemaphysalis longicornis. The sequence goes on along the minus strand of NW_027526233.1, from coordinate 83,994,160 downwards.
GGCCTAAGGTTTTTTATTTCACTGGAATGCTTGTTGGGTTTGGGGATAGGAAAAATAAGTGTTAGTTTAAGGTGTTCTGGCACTTGTCCGTGCTCCCAGAGGTCATTGATCTGACATAAAAGGTATTCCAAGGCCTCGGACGGAAGGTTTCGGAGGTGCTGCCACGTGACACCGTCATGACCGGGCGCAGAATCAAGCCGGCCCTGGCGGATTGCGATGCGTAACTCGGCTATGTAAAAGGTAGCTCCAAGTCAGGGTCAGGCTGAGGAATATCAATAATTGGAAGTGGACCGGGGGGAGATGTGGAAGCATGGGGAAAGAAGGTACTTATAAGTCGCCGCTCCACTGTTGACGGGTCTGCGCTGAGGGTTAGGGTAGCAAAAAGAGGGGTTCGTTTGGCAGTCTTCTGAGTGAGGCTGCGGTGCAGACGCCAAAGCGCCGGTAAGCCTCTCGCATGACTGAGGGTGTCACATAGAGTTGTCCAGTAATATTGGTTTAGCTCTTTTTGATAAGCGGTAATAAGTTGGTACTGTTTCCGAATATTTTGGAGATCTTTCTGGCATTTTCCATTAGATCTGTAGGTGCGAGTGAGGTTATGTACGTTTTTTCCAAAGGTTAGCCATGTGGTTGTCCATGTGCGGTGTTTCCATAGCACATTCGATGTCCTCCTGTGCCCGGGTAGTTGTTGTCGTGATTAAGAAGCAGAAGTCCCGTAATGAGGCTGGGGAAGATGCACTCATTATAGCCTCCCGAAAGGCATCCCAATCAATTCGCTTCATGGTCTTCCGTCGGCGGATCTTCTTCCCACGGAGATGGATAAGTATTAGGAGATGAACACTGCCCCAAGTTGTAGAGAACGGTAACCATTTGCGAGTAAGACCAGGAGTAGCCCAGCTTAGGTCAGGGGTCGTATCTTGCTGCGAAGAATGAAGGCCAACTGAAAAGGTCATGCCTGGTCATTAATTAAAATGAGATTTGAGGCCTCGGCGGCGTCTTCTAGCGCTTGTCCACGAGAATGAGTGTGGGCATAGCCCCCTGTGGGGCTCTGTGCATTGAAGTCACCACCGAGGAGGATTGGGGTACCGGGAAATTGGGCCATGAGAGCAGGAAGCCAGGCGAAAGAAACGTTAGGTTTTGTTGAATTGAGAGGTTTGTAATAGGCAGTGGCCACGATAATAGCCTTACCGCTAGGTAAACGGGTGTGCACCGCGACGACTTCACGGTTGTTGGAGTTAAATTCGCTAGAAAAATATTGCTGGGTGCCTACGGAGGAACGCACCAGAACCGGGGAGAACAGAAATGGTAAGAGAACCACGGCGGATGTGATGAGGTTTAGAGGGGTTTGGAAACGTAACATACCCAGCTACGTCAGGGGTACAGCGCGTTTCTTGGAGGAGAATATAGAGTGGTTTAATTTGTTTTATTTTCTGTTTGAGGTTAGTTTCTTGTTGACAGAAGCTTCTGCAGTTCCACTGTAGGGCAGTCGCGGGTGTACCTATTGTGGCTGTTTGGTTGGTCGCGATGGGACTTTGCGAGGGGGTTCTTTGGGGGGCTCTTGCTTGGGCAGTTTCTGAGTAACAGATTCAATTAGGGTTCTGATCTGGCTGAGTTGGCTGTCGAAATTTTCCTGGTCTTTTTTTTTCGATTTGCCTGGCGCGCGAGACTCTCATAATGAATGTCCGTGCGGACAGCGTGGAGGGCAAGTTGAAGAGGGGAGTCGTGGGACGACTTGGAGGTTGGTGTGCCCTTGGTGCTGTGGCTACGGCAGGGTCGGTTTTGGGAGGTCAGACGGAGCTTGGAGTGTTGGACTTCGCGGGAGGCTTTCTTCTGTCAAGGAGGCGGCTTCTGAGCTCTTGGTTCTCTGTGCGGAGTTGGCGATTTTCAGTTCCCAGCTGTTGAATGTTGGAACGCAATGCAGCCAGTTGCGAAAGTATGGAGGCCAAAGTTGCATCCTGGGGCTTACTGGAAGAAGATGCGACGGCATCGGATTGATCCGCCGATGCCGAATTAGTTCGAATGCGGTCAGCCCAGGATACACCCCGCGATTCATCGCGTTGAGGGTTGTTGGCTGGTGGGGTAGGGATTCTGCTGGGGCACGTGGGGTTGAGGGCAATGTGTCCAAATTCCTTACAAGAAACACAGTAAATCTGAGGGCCACAACCATCACCTTCCGAGTGCGCTTTGCCGCAGGAGTTACAAACTGCCTCTCCCGGGCAGGAGCGAGCCATGTGTCCGACGTTGTGGCAGTTGTAGCAAACTAGCCTCTTGGGTTGGTACGGGGAGACTTTCACAATGGCCATATAATATTTGACTACCTTTGGTAGCGTGGGTGTGTCGAATCGGAGCAAGGCACGGTTTGTGCAAGAGGGACACTTATTTGGATAATGTGTTTGCTCCCGAGAGTTTCTCCGGTGTTGTCCCCGGCGGCATTCAGCCTCGAATCCAGGTAAGATGGGGATTTGTGTGCGCCTCTTTCTTGGAGCCGAGCCTTGTGGGTGATGTGGTGTCGTTCATAAGTGTGGATTGATGGAGGCTGGGGAACTCGCTCAATTCCAGCCCGAAAAGGGATGTTCGAGCGTAGATCTGGGTGGTGTGCGAAGACTTGAGATCTCCAAGTAATAGGAGCATGTCTGAGCTACGAGTTGTTTTATACATCGTACGGAAAGCGGTTGAACAAACGGTTGTTTGTTTGGGTGGCCAATAGCAGTTTACAATAGTGGTGTTATGACCGTCAACTACCACAGCAGTAGCCACGCGCTCTATTTCAGAGGGGTTAAGGTGCGTCGTGTCCTGCGGTAGGTAATGGCCATGGCAGGCGGCGCGGATAGCGGTTGCGACCCTTTCCTATTCGGGAGAATACTTGGCTGAACATAGCGATCATATCCTTTGAGAGAAAAGTCTCCGTTAGTTTCTTGTACGATAATAATATGCGCTTTGGTGTTGGTAATCAGCATGTGTTTTAATAAGGCATTGCGTTTTCTGCGGATACTTCAACAGTTGCATTGCCATATTGTGAGTGCTGGAGGCATTGGAGGAGATTGGGTGCGCATCCGTGACATGTTCTGTGTTCGTTGGCTCTGGAGTGGCAGGGTGTGGCGCTTGCGGGGATCGAGCTGCTCTTCTACGACATCGAGGCGCGTTTTTACTGTTGTAGCATGTTCTCGAGAGGGGCGGAGTGTGTTGCATAAGGAAGCCAGTATTTACTGTAAGAGCCCTGGGAGCGTCTGTTGAATGACCTCGTGCACCTGCTGTGCTATTGGTGAGGGGGATGGCGGTTGCTAATTTTCTATTGTGTTAGTCTATATCGGATTTAACGTGGGTAGCTTGACAATACGGGTTTAACAATTGCGGGAGGAGTGAGCGTGTTAGCTGGCCGCTCACCTGTGACGGATCTTTCTTGTTTTGTGGCGGATCTCTGTGGGGCTAGGAAGGCGACGTCACTTGGACAATGAAACGAGCCTGTTGGGAGACCTAGATGTGAACCTTGTTCTACCCACGCCTCTTCGTTTGTGGTAGAAGCTTGCTCGGTGTGCCCAGACGGCGGTTGCGGCTCCAGCTGCGGAGTTTTGAATGATCCCGGCTCCTGCGCCGTTCGTGTGACCGGGACAGAATGTCAAAGCGGTTGCGTGTAAGGAGCGGGGGCCAGGCGTGTGCGTCCTAACGTTGTGGGGGGGGGGGGGGGGTTCTTGGCGACGTCGCTGGGTGGCATGAAAACGGGAGCGGAGAGCTTTCGTAGCGTCGATGCGCGCTTGACACTTTGGGGATGAGGACTGGTGCTCTCCATTACAGATTACGCAGTGAGCTTCGCATTCATGGGGGTTGGTGGCGGGATCTACGTTTAGGGGAAACTGTTTGCCACAGTTCGCACATCGAACGTGCTCATTTTTTTTTTTGGGGGGGGGAGGGGGGGGCGAACATCGGCGCGATGTCCAATTTTGTGGCCGTGGTGGCACTGTTTGCTTTGTGAGTGTTGCTGGAAGACGCGGTAAACTCAGGAGAAAAATGTTGCGTGTGGGGCAAGTTCCCCCCTTCAACTATGATTATTATGGTATTAGTCTTCTCTGCTCTCCGGGCAGCTATTATCTTGCGGCCTGGAATGTGAAGCTCTGCACGCAGGGTTTCGTGCGGGACGTCCGTGAAGATACCACGGATTACCCCACGAGCATTGAAGGGGTCATTTGCTATGTAAGGTCGAACTCCATAGATTTGCCGTTGATCAGCGCTTTTTGCATTATAATGATCTTTTGTACCGCAGTGGGGTGGTATGTGTGGATGGTGAGTAGGTTATGTGAAGCTAGAAGTTTGATGGAGGTATCGCTCCTTTCTAGTTTAGTCAAACCAGCAGTTTGAAGTATGGCGTGGAATAGATGAGCGAAGTTGAGTGGAGAGAGATCAGTGGCATCCCGGAATTTTCGAACCCCAGTAGTGGACGTACTTTGGCGAGGAGCAGTAGTAGGGAACTGTCAGGGATTGGGGTTGGTGCCAGTCTGCATGTCATGCCACGCGACGTTCTGGCTTGTAGAATCCAGGAGAACGGTAGGGTCCATGGAGGCGGATACCAGGCGTGAAGAGCCGCTCCGCTGGTGCAATGGCAAGATGTCAGGCTTCGGCCGGAGCTCTCCCCAAGGGGAGGACTGGGGGGCTGCAGTTGTCGGTTTACGGCCCGCTGGCTCGGAATTTCCAAATCCCGATGTGCAGAAGAGCTCGATCCCTTGGCTCTATGATGAGTTCGGCAGGGCTCTGTTGCGAAGGAACGGGGAGTTCAAGCAGTTTTAAGCGTGAGCCCGATGAAAGCACGATCCATGGCATCGAAATCTTCGTCTTCTCCTTGACAGGGCAGGTGTTGCTACTGGCGGTGTGCCCGCAGTAGAAGAAAAAATACAAACAAAATGCCGAGTGCCCGTGAGCGCGTACCTCGCGGCTACCCGCCAATCGTCGTCGGCAGGCGCAGTGGCTTTGTAAAAAACTCGAGCGCTGTCGTCAGGCGCCTATCCGCATGAAAAAACAAAAGTTCAGCTATGTGCTAAAATTGAAAGGACACCCTGCCTTGGAGAGGTCTCCGCGGCCACCACATTCACTACAAGCTATTATAGATAATTGGAGACGTGGCTACGAGTGTGCCCATCCTTCCTGAGACGACTTCCAGATCCTGCCACCAATTCCTTGAGTCGATGACGAAGAGCTGGTAGAAGTCGACAATGCTGAGGTTCACTTTGCATGCTGCACTCCTCGCGAAGAATACGGTGACCTCTTCGTAGCATATCACGACTATTACTAGCACGGCAGCTATGAAAATAAACAGTGATACTGCAACTTAACTCGGTGTCCGGCAATGGTCCGGTACAACAGCTTCGCCATTCCAAAAATTGCGTGTGAGTGCAAGATGAGCGGAAATGTTTTCAGGTTACATTTTTTCCCACGTGCTTAACCATAATTGATCAACCTTCTTTCGCAAATGTTTCTAGGGCAAGAGATACGTCTGCACGTTTTGACCAGCTTACATATTTATTTCAACTTCTTTACCCGCCGCGGTGGCTGAGTGGCTAAGGCGTTGTGCTTCTGAGCACGAGGTCGCGGGTTCGATTCCCGGCCGCGGCGGCCGCTTTTTTGATGGAGGCGAAAAGCAAAAATGTCCGTGCGTTGGAGATTTCGGCACACGTTAAAGACCCCAGGTGGTCAAGATTAGCCCAGAGACATATATACAGCGTGCCTCATCGCCTGCGTTGCGTCGGCGCGTTAAACCGTACAATCGACCAAATCAATCTACTTCAATTTTAGCCGGAGCAAAAAATATCAGTATTGGCATCTTGTATTATCAATACAAGAATGTAATTCTTTATAATCAAGCATTAAGACGTCAGCAGATACGTCGGCTTTCGAAACCCAGCGTCTTCTCTTTGTAACGACTCAAAACACTTTTTAATTTGCATTCCAGCCCATTTTTTAGGCGTTAACAATCGTAATGCTTCTCTGTACCTATACGACATAACGGCTTGCTACGGGTCATTCTACACAGTTTTTTTTTAGTCAATGTTTTTTACTGTACTTAGCGATTTCAGGGTATAGGTAGTGCATTCTCATTGCGCTTATATTGTATTATGCTACCCGGATGTTGTTGTTTTTGTAAAATTGTATTTTTGGTGTAGGTTACCTCCGGCCTGGCCTCTCTAATCTCTACATAACCTTTTGTGTAAATACATATTTAAATAAATAAATAATAAAACTCTTATTGATCCCTAGATAAGCTTTAAAAAATTGCACTTTAGGAATGACGAGTGTCCTGAGGAGACCAGTAGTTATTTTCGCCGAACATCATGATAACGCTGGGTTTTACATAATCAATATAAAGAAATTAGGTGTGTTATAAAACATTAGCACCTAATTTGTTCCTTTCGATTATAAGGTTCTATTTCTAAAATTATCGGGATAATCCAACGTTACTCAGACGTCTCTGACCCCACCTCTCCCGTCGTTTGTTTACACCTGGTGATTTCGAACTCCTTTTACCATGACTGCCTACCACTTAGCGGTTTCGGTAGCCTTCACACCAAAGTTATGTGGGAAGTTGGCGCGCGTGAATTTGCTGGTTGAATAATTTTTCCGGAATTTCCTGAATTGGTACGTTTTCACTGTTTCGTAGAGCAGACACGTCTTCACTCCATTTGGCTGTCGGCTCGCGTGTACTTTAATCTATAGCACATAGTTTAACATTGATCACCAACTAAATGCCATTTATGCTCCAGGAAACATTTGAATTCCCGAACTTTCGCAACATGGCTTTGCATATTCCCCCTACGTTCTCAGTTTTCAGGCCTTCCGTATAAAGAAATTTCCTTCGCCTGCGGTTGTATTCATGAAGCCCTCTAACCATTCCTAACCATCCTACTTAGCAGTGTCAGTTGCACGATTTTCCTCAGCGGAGCTCGGCACCTATACTGTTGCGTCTAGTGCGGTGTGGTAAGCAAAATTCATGCATTATCGTCCTAAGAACTCAAGAAAACTTTTAAACATTATTGAACGACTCCACTATCCATAGTAACGCTTTCGATGGCGCTCTCGATCTTGGCGGTAAAAAGGCTAAAATTGACCCCTTTCAGCGTCCCGCAAATTGGGTGATGATGGTGGAAAAACGTTTTTATTTGAGCCGACAAAAAATAAAAGAAAGAAAGGTGGGTGGCCCCTTCTCAGTTCAGAAAGCCGCGAGTGACTGCTGCTGCTCTAGCCCGGGAGATCAGGTGTTCCTGAGTCCCGAGCTGAGAGCTGGTCAGCCCGCATTCCCACTTCTCCGGGGTGGGGGAAGGAAGGGGGTTCGGGAGGTCGGCCCTTGCCCATACAAAATGGTACGTCGTATTGGTAGTATGGCAGGTAGGGCAGTTGTAAGGGTATGTAGGGGGGAATATATGGTGAAGAATAGGTGTGTTAAAATGTGTTTCTGTCTGGAGTCTGTGCCATATTTGAGTGTCGCAAGTGTTCAGGGAGGGACGAGTCGGAAGATAACGGCGGCGGCTCTGACGGTAGTGGTGCAGTATATCGGTGTAGCGACTAGGAACGTGCAGGTTGGAGGACGGTGCTGCCAAGCCGTCCGCCCCCGATTGGAATGCCCGAAATAGGATATGGCGGGCAGAGGCGTGCGCCACCTCATTCCCTGGAAGTGAGGCATGACCTGGGGTCCATACAATTTGGATGTAGGGCAGGGTCTTAATTGCCTGGAGAAGTTTGAGGGCGAGAGGTGAAATGCATCCGGTCAGGGAGTTCCGGCAAGCTTGCTGTGAGTCGCTAAGGAGGGTTACATAGCCGGTAGGTGCTGTGGTGGTGGCGAGGGGTATGGCTGTCTCTTCGGCAGTAGTGGTGTTCGTAACAGCGATGGTGGCGGGTGTCAGGATAGAGCCTTGAGCATTGAGGGCAACTATTGCATGGGCCGTTCGGTTCGAGTAGGTTGCCACATCCGTGTATCGGAAGTCGGGGTCATTGGAGTATCGTTTCTCTAGGAGACCATTAGCACCCTACTTACAACGTGGGTCGAAGACAAGCACGCAAATTGGGAATACAATAAAAACTGGAGACACCTGTGTTGTCTCTACGTGGAGGACAACCCAGGTTTGCGTTGTCTCTTGCGCAATGCACAGAGTGCAGCATCCTTGTCTATAGAGATCGGGCAGCCGTTGAATGGCAGCACCGTCGGTTCAGTGTACAGCACCACCCGTGACGTACTTCTCGTCAGTGGAATGCCGGTGGCGGCCAACGCGGCGTACTTGTACATGACGTTCTGTCGCTCTGCTGCGAGGCGGCTTCCAAAGCCTAGGTAACCTCAAGGATTTTTCCAGATCGGTGAATCTTGAGAGGGGAGGAGACTTTCGCGGGGCATGTCATGTATATGATTTACGGCCATACTGTGTAATTGAAATTGCGGACGACGGTTGAGGCAACAAGCTGGGAGACTAGCTAACAGTGCGACTCCGTTCCTTCGTGGAAAATTTTTCATTCGCAATTCCTGCCTGCGTGCAGTTTTGACGCATCGAGGAATGTACTGCAGGCAAATGCTACTGCGAAGCTGGCGTGGGCCGTCGATCCAAGTATGCTTCGGCAATGGAATTTGGTAGTTCATGATGAAACGGTGTCATGCATGAGTGAAAGACTAAAAAAACAGCGCAGAGACGAGGACGCAAGAAGGGACAAACTAGAACGCTGACGAACACCTGAAGTACGATTTATTACACGACATTAAATACACGAAAAATCACTGGCTGCAAGCATGCACCCGTTCAAGTATAAGATATCACTCTAAATACGCAATGGAAGCCTACGTCAAGGATAAAACAATCAGACTTGAACTGTCAAGCTTGCTGTCTAGTACAAGTCAGATTCAACTGGTTGATATGCTACCTCTCATTCCAAAAGGGCGATCGATGGCGTGCTCGCACATTTTTTCCCCTCGAATGCCAATCAGTGAGGCCTCCAATATTTCCCCGAAGTGACCGTTTCAATAGCGTTGCAAGACGCGTGTTTCTTTCAGCTTTGGGTGGCAGTCACGTTTCTCGCATTTCTTGCAATCTTTTGCAAGATTTCTGCCCGTTCCTGTGTGCATGGTGTAAGCATGTTCCTTAAGGCGATCAGTTACACATCTACCAGTCTAGTCTACGTAAACTCGTCCGCATTGAAATGGGATTTCGTACACCACATTGTCCATCCGTTTCAGAAACTGGGTTTTATGCTTCTTCTCCCATACGGCTTTTTGGCTGTCGCTGCCGTTTACCTTGGCGCACAAAGACGCTAGTTTGTTAGGCGATAAAAAAAACCGTCCTTACTCTTGCCTAATCCCCGATTTTGTTCAAAAGGTGTGATATGACAGGCCATCATTCGCCCTTTGGGACGAGAGGTAGCATATCTAGACAGTTTAATCTGACTTGTACTAAATAGCAAGCTTGACATTTCAAGTCTGATTGTTTTATCTTTGATGTCAACTTCCATTGCATATTTGGAGTGATATCTTATCCTTGAACGGGTGTATGCTTGCAGCTAGTGGTATTCCGCATATTTAATGTCGTGTATTAAACCGTACTTCAGTTATTTCGTCAGCGCTCCAGTTTGTCCCTTCTTCCGTCCTCGTATCTGCACTGTTTTTAGTATAAATATTGCATAGCCAACTAAACCAACGTCAAGCCTTAGTGCGAGTGAAATACATTTAGAGGGCCTCATTAGGATTTATCGCGAAAAAGGCTGTGGGATGACGCTGCGCGACTTCTATAATAATTGCGGAAACACAGTTTTTTTTTCCCACAAAATTTTTCAACAGCCATCTGCAATCGTTTACAGAATTACCGCGTGACAGCAGAAAGTTATTCCTTGACGTGTAAAAGTTTTGACGTGCTTACGCCATGACGTGCCTTACGCCTTTAGCAACCATGTTTTAATAAACATGGTTGCTGGCTAGTTAAGGGCATTTCAAAAACCCAAGACTGGAGGGTGCCAGAAACCTACCTTCAGCCTCACAACAATGCTCCGGTCGCACTTCCCCCAAAGCTGCTACGTACTCTTGAATAAACAGAAATGGCATCACTTGCCTCGCACTGGAACCACTATCACTAGTCGTAGGACCAAACAAAGCCCACGGCATGAAAAACAATTCCACAAATTTTGATAATGGTCGTTTAACGCATAAAAAGTCTTATGCAGTTATTCACTGAACGAGTCGTGTGTTTTCTCGGCGGCATTAAATGCCCGAATCCAGGCAGCTAATCACGGGGGAGTGCGGGATTGCTATACACGCTAATTTCATCAGTTAATTTCCATTCTCGTTCTTTTTTGTTTTTAGACACATATAAAAGCGCATGATTTTTTTAGAACTGCACTTTCATAATTCATTTCCAAAATATAATTTTTCTGTGTTTCCTGAAACGCACGGTGATTGCCAGATTGCGCAGATTTGTCTGTCATTATGAAAATTGGCTGAAATTTGTCCCCTTTTCTTTCTTGTTTTTTTCATTCAATGATTTCCTTCGACTCTTCTTATAAAGATATATGTATTAACCCGGCATTTTATGCGTTGCGTTGAGGCACCCGACCAGGAATTCTTACACATTAAAAACACAGGTTAATGTTAGCGCGCTGACACTATTTTTTAACAAGTTGGCCATCTGCAAGAGCGTGCCTTCATTTCGCAAAGGTAGTAAAAAAAGAAGGGAAAGGGAAAGTTTTTCCATCTTGCAATGTTGAGTGGTTGAATTACTCTGATTTTCGCTAAAATGACTGCTACAAATGGGGAGTTCCGCTTCAGCTCTCAGGCTTCCATGCTGTCGCTCATGAAAAGAGATGGCACGCAGTTCACCCTTACCATAAGAAATTAGAAACTGCGGCGACGTTTCCACGGCCACATGGTCATCGAACTCGTACGCAAGTGCCTTTGCCTTCAAAGCAAACGAGTCGAGGTATCCCATCGTTAATAGTGGTGTGGAAACCATGGTCATTTCAACCAGTGCAAGTGATGAAACTACTAGAATACTAACAACTTTATTTGAATCCAAATCGGGTGAACCCGGTGTGCAGCGCTGCAAAAAGCGGCCATATCAATGACGCCTAAACCCATCCTTAGAAGCGTTCGACGAGTATACGTGGAATTTCGTGCACATCTGCCGAGACTTTTCCGCCGCCCATATTCGCTCACAACTCCAAACTTTAAGAGTACCGAAGCGAACACAAAAGAAAACAACGAAGGGCTGCGTAGTTCAACACGCCAGCCCATCCCAGTTAAGGGGGTGCTCCGAGTCATGACACCATCCACCAAGCTGCCCCGTCCCTGTACACAGCCGATTTATATCCAGCAACTCCCGAGCGAGATTTGAATAAATAGATGCAGCGTTCTTAAAGGAGCCATGAAGAGAAAACACAAGTTTGGTTCATTCAAAAGATTGCCTCGTTAGAATCATACTGACACCACTTTTAACGTAAACGTCGCTCAAATAAGCTACATAATAAGGAAAAAAGGGAATGGCCATGCGACCCGCTAGCTCATTTCCCGCAACAGAACATATGATGTCATTCGAGCCAGTTCTGCGATTGGCGGAAGCCGGCGAAAGTAAACGCAAATTAGGCAGAGCTTACAAGCTTGCCGAACGAGCAATTCGCGCTTAAATTTAGGGCACATTCTTTTTAAAGCCGTAAGAATGGTGGTAAGTGTAAGTTACGAAAGCACATGTAAACATAGAAGTACCGCTTCGTACTGCTGTTGTTCGTACTGCGCGCACTATGCTTGTTTAGCTGCACAGAACTGCGGGGCTTTGGGGTTGTCTCACACGACACTGACCGATTGATTGACGCGATGGTGTCTTACGTGAACATATTTGTCGAGCGAGCACTATGTTTCACGAAACCATTTTCTCCCAGAACGAAAAAAAGGCAGAAAACGACACGCCACGGTATGGTAACGCCATCTAGGTTCAGTAACATAAACAAACGCGCGAGTACCGCAGTGCCAGCGCCAACGTACAGGGTGGAGACACCCTTTGAACGGTCCCGTGCCGCTGCAGTTGAGTCAACGTGCACAAAGCGTTGTTCTCGTTTCCCACGAGACCCAGCAACGCGAAACAGATAAGATGATTCAAACTTCGCCAGTTAACCCCGTTGCGGCGATAATTTTAGCGCCGTTTTGATACAATGACTTGTTTCGGCAGCGAGCGAGTGGACCAAAATGGCGGCGCCAGCGCATACGTGTCTCTACCCTGTACGGCGGATGCGTGAATCAAGGGACCCTAGGCTGCAGAGCGGTCGGTTCCTGTGATGTCATTTGGGACCCCGAAAACGCACGATTGAGCGGTAAAATCAAAATTTTTACCTAAATTGATTAATTTCTCAGTGAATAAAGCATTGTTTGCATTCGGACAAGTGCTGGGGGCACTATAATTCAATTCAATTCAATTCAATTTTTATTTTTCCAGAAAAAACAACAACAACATTCTGGAAGGGTTCACGGGCTAAAAGCTGAGTATGAACAGCTTGACTGGGCCCGAGAACCCTAACCAAGGCATCACGATTCCACACTAAAAAACAAAACATGCTCGCAATACATTGGAAGTACAACAAAAGCGGTATACAAATATAATACAAGCATGTAATTTAAAAAAAAACAGCACCAAAGAATACGTTTTACAGTGGTACATTGAGAGAAAAAAAAACAATATGATAGGTCATGTGTCAATTTTGAAAATCACCATCCATAATACAATGAAATACAAAAACAGTTAAGAAGAGAATACAAAATACATCCACTTAAAGAAAAATACAGTACCAACAAATATTTATTGTTTACAAACAAAAAACGTTCTTAGTTCCTGTTTTGAGAACTTAGAAGTGCATTGATATTTATTGAGTAGAGATGGGAGGTTATGTTGCAATGACTGCAGTTTGTAATTATTGCGAAATTTCGGAAGAAACCAGGGCTCACTGCTTCGTGTGTTTAATGCGTTTACTTTAGATGTTAATACAGAAATACTCATCAAAAAATATCTAAAGGCACAATGCGAGAAATAAAAGGAGTGAAGAATACGGAAATCATATATATATTCAACTCTGATAATGTTATGTTGTAAAAAAGTAGCATGCGTTGGAGAGAGATAATCAAGATTTGCAATATAACGGAGAACTTTTTTTTGTAACTTAAGTACCTTTTCCAAGTTACCTTTACTAGTTGTTAACCAAACTAAACTACAGTAATTGACCACAGAATGAAAAAGCGCGTAGTAGACTTGGAGTTTCGCTTTCAGAGGGAGTAACTGTCGACAGCGTGACAACACTCCGGCTACAAGAGAGAGCTTACTACATGTATTTTTTACATGCGTGTCCCAATTAAGGTGAGAAGAGAATGTGACACCAAGGATTTTATGTTCGTTCACTATTTCAATATCCTGTTCAGCATATTTAATACTTTCGTGAAGTCCGACAACTTTATTTTTTGCTCTAAATATAATTACTTTTGTTTTTAATGGATTTATTCTAAGAAAGTGGGACCTTGACCAAGTTTGTAGCTTACTAAGAATTTCGTTGCATTTTCTTGTTACACTAATTGAATCGGAACCAGGAATAAGTATTGTGCTGTCGTCGGCATATATCACAAATTTTGCAACTGAATCAATATGCACAAGGTCATTTATATATACATTAAAAAGCAAAGGACCCAACACGCTTCCTTGGGGCACGCCATTCGATATGGGCAGAAGGCTGGACTTGTGGTTTTTAATATATACTGATTGACTCCTGTTCTGTAAATATGATTGGAGAAGAGATAGAGGCTTACCACGAATGCCACAGCAGTGCAATTTACGTGCTAGAACATAATGGTTAAGACAATCAAAAGCCTTACTAAAATCAATAAAAAGACCTAGAGTAAACATATTCTTTTCAATATTTTGTAATATGTATTCTTTAATTGTTAGTAAGGCTGTTTCTGTTGACCTGCCCTTTCGAAAACCGAATTGAGCGTCAGAGAGAATATTTTTGGAATCAAAGAATTGTGATATCCGAAAAAAAATTACTTTTTCTAATCCCTTTGAGAAGACAGGCAATACTGATATCGGTCTATAATTGTTAACATTATTTTTATCTCCACCTTTAAATATTAGAGTTACTCTACTTTTCTTCATCTCGTTAGGAAATATGCCAGATTCAAAAACCAAATTGAATATGTGAGTAAGTGCAGGTACAATTACTGGCAAAACGTACTTAACTGGTTTTATTTGCATGTTATTAATATCTAGAGATTTGCTGTTCTTTAAATTCATAAATGTGCTGAATATTTCCTGTTCATCAACGGGATTTAAAAATATGGTATCGACACAAGCGTTAGCAGAAGTTAGCCCACTTGATGATCCGCTGACAGAGATGTTAGCGTTCACTAAATGATTGTTGAAATGATCGGCAAGTGCCCTACCGGAGAGTTCACAGCCGTTGTGAATTATCTTTTCAGGCGCCACATTTTTCTTTCCACGGCCTAATACATCATTTATAACCTTCCAAACCGCTCCGGGTTGCTTGCCACCAATATCGTCGAAAATTCGCTGATAATATGCTATCTTGGCCCGCTTGAGCTCGGCATTCAATTTGTTTCTCGTTTTTTTAAACACTTTCAGCACTTCTAGTGATCGCGTGCGCAGAAATGTATGATAAAGCTTGTTTTTGTTTTTTATCATCTTGGCATGCAGAGCCGTGATCCACGGTTTTCTTATTTTTTTGACAGCTTAATGGTTGTGAGAGGAAAGTGTGTAGCATATATTTGTTCAAAGGCTTTGATGAATTCACCGTAAGCGATATTTGCATCTGATATATTAAACAACGGAGACCAATCATGTGCAATAATGTCACTTTTAAACGATTCCAAGGCTTCGTCAGATACATACTGCATAGTAAATGGTTCATCGCGATCATTGGAATTATGGGATTCTAGATTATATGACATGAACACAGGACAGTGGTCACTTACATCAGAAACTATTGTACCAGCTTGCGAGACAAAGGTGTCGATATTGGTTATTAATAGGTCAAGACAAGAGGAAGTATAAGTGGTAACACGTGTTGGTGTGGTAATCAAATTTGTGAAGCCGTTAGAGTGAATAGTGCTCATAAAGTCGTTGGTTACATCGCAATCTTCTAAAATGTTTATATTGAAATCACCTCCACAAATTAGGCGGAAATTGTTTTTGTTGACATATTCCAAAAACCTCTCAAAGAATTGAATAAATTGGGACGCGTTTCCATTCGGGGGCTTATATACGACAGATAGAACGTCTAAATTGTATTTCAAAGTCAAAATTTCAAAATCAGTGGTTATAACAGAGAATTCTGGAACTATATCATAAGTGTAGCATCCTTTCACATATACAGCGACGCCGCCTCCACGTTTGTTCGGTCGGTTTATAAAATAATTTCTATAATCACTAAGACGCAGCATATTACTGTAATTATTATACCATGTTTCTGTTAGCATGATTATATCAAACTGGGAGGTAAACTCGCTAAGAAAATATACTATGTGGTCATTTTTATTACACGCGGAACGAGCGTTAATGTGCAAAACAGAGTTTTGTGGTTTGCATAGAAAATGAACAGAATGAGGCAAAACAAATTCAAGATAATTCATCACAGAGAATCGAGTGTAACATCAACAGCACTACTCTAGAGCCAGTTAATCTGCTGGCGGCGTAATAGCACGCGGAGCCCAGCTTATCTTTGCAAGGTCTGCTTCACAGGAAATGCGCACAGCATCAGAATCTTCAGTCTGCTTTGCGAACACTTTTCCATTATACGTCCACACAGACTTCCAGTGATTGTCATGTTTTCTTTTGACTGCCATTCCGAGCAACAACTTCACTGCTGGACACAAATGCTCGTTCACATATACCGGTGTCGTGTTATCTAGCCCGATGTCTTCATTTGTGAGCCTCTTTTTCTTTGCTTTTCTGAGGGTTGTGTCACGCTTTGCTCTAGACTTAAACTGAACAATGATGCTGCTCTTACCGGGGTTACGGCTGGGTACACGATGGCAGATTTCAATGTCTGTTTCGGCGATAGGCTCTTCGATTGCGTCTCCAATTTTAGAGAGAATCGCAGCTACGCTTTCACCTTCCATCTTTACCACACCTTGAATTTCCAGATTTTTGTTTCTGGAGTACTGCTCAGAGTGAACCAGACGACTTTCGAGGTCAGCAGTTGTCCTTTCTAGATTTGCGCATCTTTCCAGTAGCTTTTCGTGCTCGCTCACGTATTTAGCGTTCGCTGCTTGCTCTGTGTTTAGCTTTGTTTTAAGCTCCTCAATTGTTCCATGAGCAAACTCTAGGCTTTTAACAAAGTTTCGTTGCTCCTGACGTAGTTCTCTGATTTCATTTCTGAAATCGCGTTCAAGAGATTCTTTGAAGCTCTTGAATTCTTGCTTAAGTTCGTCTTTCAATTTGTTGAGTTCAGCTTTCATTTCCTCTTTCAATTTCGTGATTTCTTTCGCCATCGTCTACCAGCGGCACACAAAGCAATTTCAATTGACACAGAAAGCGCCACTTGGCAGGAGCGACGACCAGTACGAGTAAATCGTTGATTTACGTGCACTAGTACTGCTAGCAAGCACTAACCTGCGGCAGGAAAGAGGCAGCGCGTGCTCAGTCGTCGCTCCGGGTGTCGTCGCTACTGCCAAGTGACGCCAACGGCGAACGATGCCTCCTTATGTAGCCCGTTGCCTGCCGTGATGCCGTCGTTGTGTCCGCTGCTGACGAATGGAAACGCCTCCTTTCGGCAGCTTATCCTGGCTTGCGCGTACGGGTCGCACCACCTTCGGCGTCCAGTGCAGCTGCGGAAAACGGCGATCTGCGGCAGGAAAGAGGCAGCGCGTGCTCAGTCGTCGCTCCGGGTGTCGTCGCTACTGCCAAGTAAAAAAAAACACGAAATCTCTCGAATAAGACAAACTTGCATTTTGTCTTCATGGCTCCTTTAAGTCTAAGCTGCTTTTTTTGTCTGTAATATATTCGTAAAAAGAAGACGCAGCGCGTTTTTTGCTAGATATTTCTGGGACTTGTCTGGTGCCACATTGACTTGCTACAAAGATTGATAATCTTTCGCAAACGGCTGTGTTGATATCACAACGTTCACTACAAGCAATCTCGCAAACTAACGTTCCGCACGATTTTCGGCCGTACGGTAGAGCAAGTTTAAGGGTTTATGTATTCATGGAGGACAGGCAAGTACGAAATGCTGGGACAATGTCCAACAAACGGTGAAATATATTGGCCCTTTCTCTTCAACATCAAAGCAATAATAGCCGGTTATAGCTGTATGGAGCTTCTTAGCATACCAACCTCTACACAGCCAATAGTTGGAGGTTCAATAACTATTTGCTTAACCTTATGCACACAACCGCCGGCTGTACACATTCAGCAACGGCGCAATATTTACAAACCTAACGCAAATCCACCGTCTATAATTACTCAGCAATCGCCTACCCTAACCACAGAACAGGGAGGATTTTAGAGAAGCAAAGGTCTAGCTTTGCCTGTAGTGCCAGAAAAAGCGTAGTGGCGGCGTCGTGAACTACCCAGTACGCCCACTTGACGGCGCTGTAAACACGGCTTTGTAAACATGGCGGATGCTTTTTGCACAGGCCGCTTGAGCTCCTTAATAACATGGCTGCCCTCGCACGACGGCCGCCGGCTCGCTGCTCCACGGCCGGACTCGACTCTCCTCCTCCCGCGCGCGAAAGGGGCGTCGAGTCCGGCCGTGGCTGCTCCTGCTGGTTCCTGGCTGGCACGCTGGTCGCGTGTTTACTTGCGCCGCGCTAGTGAAGTGATGTTACGCCAGGTGACCAGATGGCCTCGACTGGCACAGACCACAGTGAGCAGCAAGTGAGAACAAATCGTTTATTGACATCCGCAAGTTTACAGAGGCCAGGACATCATTTCATTTCGACCGCTGCAATTGTACGTCGCTTTCATGACTTTTTTTCCATAACAACTCGTTGACTTGCGCTAAGATTTCGAACGAAGGGCACGAATGAGGTATTGACGGCGACAACGGTTTCGTTGGCACAGTCTTTCTAGCGGAGTGCATAACACTCACCTTCTGTTGGAAGAATCAAATATTCTGGCCTCGACAGCTGTGTTCCGATGCGGAATTTCCCACATTTGTCACTCAACAAGCACACAATTCCCGTGTTTTGCCAGTCCTCTCAACAACTGATGGACGCAAAAGCACATAACAGCAATAACAGTCACGAAAACAGTGCTACGCGCACATAGAAACGGTGGGCCGTTGCAGCGGTTTCAATTTGAATTGCCGGCTTTGTGGTTGCGAATTCAGAAACGAGGTGGTGCACCAGTCGGCTGTTCGTAAAAAGTTGCGTACATTTTTGCTCAACGGATGTTTGATGCGGAACTTGTTAATAATATTTTTAAACAACACATTGTAAGCGAACTGTGTTGGCTCTTTGAGTCACAGAATGAATGTTTTGTATTCTATACCAAAAGTAACCTTTCGCTTGCGCCGTCTGGTGGACTTGATGGTCGAAAAGTGCCCTGCAGGTTGGTCACGTGGGGCGTCGATTTTTACGCCGCCTATAGGGAAACCAGGGAACGTCCAAGCTTGCGAGCCCTGCCCTTACGTTGCACTAATGCGGTGCGGCTAATAATGTCAAATTTATATTACCCAACAGAAAATTTAAAAACCTTGAAAAAAATTAAATATTGGCAAAGTACCTGCAGAAAAATAAAATTTCTGTCCCAGAATACAAACGCTACATTAGCTGCAAATCTTTTTATGTCCAAACAATATACTGCACATAAATTGTTTAAAGATATAATTTATAAAACACTTAAAGCATATTTGAAATTTTAATAAAAGAAAACAATTCGATTTGCCGTGATAGTTTTACCCTCAATATATTGGCCTTGGTTCTACAGAGGTATGTCAAGTACGGGCGTTCATCAGACACCAAATATTCACACAAATAAACATTGGCAGCGCACAAATCCGCAAAAAAGGTGCCGCAAATTCAATCAATTATTATTTATTTTTTCTTTAAAAATTTTATTAACTAGGGACCAGCGAGGACATTACATTGTGGGATTATTAAGATAACCAGCCAGTGCATTTTGCAAGCCCAATACACATAATGTTGCCAGGCATCCTTTTATAAAGCTTAAAATGTAAAAGTGAAGGCAAACATCACACAACAGGAGAGAAGTGGAGAAAAGATATGTGCATAAGCTCTAAGCGGTCTATGGAGGTTCCCTACAATAAAAAAAAACATCAGCCGTGCATATAAGCGCTTCAAAAGCAACAGGGGAGCCCTAAAATACAACGACGTCCAGTTGTCAAAGGAGTCATCCAGCTGGGCGATCAATCCTAGAAAGTGGCGCACCTTCATATAGCCGGTTTTTGTTTCTCGGAGGAAAAAAATTAGGTATACACATCTTATATTTCTTTTTTTCTTTTTTTTTAATTTCGTGTGTTTGGTTTGCAGCCTAAAAGTGAGGGGACGAGTGCGGCTAAATATAATGGCACAGGTAGTCGGTAAGAAAGTCTGAACTCCGGTGGCACGGCCGAAGCGCAAGCGTCTCTAGGGGGCTGGCCGGTGGAATTTAGTCCGAACCTCTTCAAATACTCGATGTCTGGAACGCTGGAAAACACGGCAAGTTCACACAAGGTGGATAATGTCTGTGGTCCATGGCGAAGTGTAACGAAATGGGCATGTAGTCGCAAACGGCGCCCATCAATGGAAGGGCAAGGGGGCGCTAACGGCTGCTGCGATATTCTCACCGCCTTGAATCCTTCTTAGCCCCACAGCCTCATGGCGTCTCAGCCCACTTAGAAGGTGAGGTCCACACAGTTGAATAAGTGGGCGCGTGGGGCGCCGGAAGTCTTTTTTTCGGTGGTCACGTGAGAAATTCAATCAACTGGAATTAAATGCAGTGAAATAGGCGTATGGGAATAGGAGTCCTTGAATGTGTCTATTGCTGTCAAGGGATTCACCTCTCCTAGAACTGAGTAATCTTCACAATGAAGGTACGCATTCCAGCTTTCGCCAGTGTGGTTGGGATAAAGAACTTGAAAAAAATACTTTTCCAAGGTACTGGACGACCTTCATTGAGTTCTTAATCCCTACAGGCTTTGATTGTTACGGTCTAAGCAGCTGTATATTCCTCACGGCGCGGGCAATAGCCTTGAGCTGAACACGTGTTGACGGATACCTCTGAGTGGCATAATAGTGGTGTGCTTGAAAAAATTGCTCGCGAGTGACTTAATGACGAGCCTACTTGAACACTAGCGTAGAAGTGAAATGCATCTCTCTATTACTGGGTGCAATTTATGCCGCAACGCAGCTAGGCCTCCCCAGTGCGTGACGCCAGGAATTCAAACTATGTTTATTATAACAACAATAATTATTATTAACGTGGCAAAGGGAACTCAGACATACTACCATGCCATGGTTGAACAATATAGGGGCCAGGACAGACCATTGGGGTCTAGCCCGGCTCCTGGAGAGGAAGCCGGCCACCTCTCCAGAAACTGCTCAGAACGACTCGATAAAGGACACCACGTGCCAGCAACCGAAGACAGCTTAGTGTCTGGACATTACCTTGACTTTTGACATTGTAAGATGATTTCGTTTCAGTTAGGGCAAGAATGGATTGAATGCAAGAAGCCTGCTCTTCTGTGGTTACAGATGCAGAGTAAGCTTTCGTGCCTGCCTCTGAGACGATGTGACGCCGAAAGCCAATTAGAGAGGAAGGCACGGACCCATAATCTCAAGCCATTGCTAGTACCCGCTCTGCCAATTTGCATAAAGTTCGTGTAAGGGCAATCGGCCGTAGTTGACGACGTTATACGGTGGTTTTCCTGCATTCACAACGATTGCACATTTGCTGAATGTCTCCTGGGTGTCAGTATGCATACAGTGGCCCAACCTTTTTACAATTGTAAGTACTGACTGAAGGGGCTGCTCAGTCCCGTTCTTATGCCTCTTGCCAATAATATCATGCAAGAAGAGGGACTTGGGTCTGTCACAAGGAGCCAAGGAAGAAATCGAGGGTTGAACGGAAGCCCGTCTGGTCAGGAAAACACATGACAATGAAAATTCGCACCGACCAAGAATGTTTAAAATCCAAAAAAGACGTTTCGGCTCCCGTACGGGTGCCTTGTTCACAAATCTGTAAACAAGGCACAAGGATTTGTGAACAAGGCACCCGTACGGGAGCCGAAACGTCTTTTTTGGATTTTAAACATTCTTGGTCGGTGCCAGTTTTTTTTTTTTTTTGTGAGGAGGCAAGCAAGTAAATAACTTCTTTGCGGGGGAGAACGACGGGCTATACACCCTGATGGTCGGGAATGCTGGGCGATTGAGTTAAACTGAATTCGGATATATGTGGAGCAGAGCAAGTTTATTGTAGCAGGGGGGGCCATAACAATGTCGGTCAACGCGCATGCAGCACTTTAGTGGCCCTAGCTTACATGCTAAGAACCCTACAGTTCCAAAGGAGAATGCAACACAGTTATATAGCCTTTTCAGTGCTAGCTATTATGAGATGATCCTTGAGCACAGAGACCAGGTGCTGTAGTGGCTTTGACACGAGTATCACGAACTCCAGAGCTTTCATTAGTGTGTAGTACGGACGATTGTGTGTTAGGGTAAGTCGATCGGTGGACGCTGCTTCTTGCTTTAAGACAGTAACGTAGGTCTTGTACAGGGAGCGCGCTACATTTGTTCCTCCTATGTCGTCAAGCGTTAAACCTATGCGTCTATTTCTCAGTCTATTTTCTCACGTTCTCCTCCACATCGGCGCGTGAAGCGCGCCGATTACTTGGAGTAACTTCACTGCAAGTCAGTGGGCGCTGTGGCTCATGTTCGTTAATAATTTTATGTAAGGTCAAACGACAGCACTACGTAACGACTTGATGTTGCAGTTAAGCCAACATTCTGTTGTTTACTTGAAGTAGCCAATTGGAGGTGTAAGAGGTTGCAAGTGATGCGCAACTTTCTGCTTGTTCGGTCTAGTCGAGAGGTCATGTCACGATCGCTTTATTGCGACGCTCACATGTAAACGCTGATGTCACTTTCTTCGCTAGTTTTGATTCCATAATCATGCATGAAGGCTTCATAAGACCAGGGTGTTGCGTTTGTAACAATACGCAGTAGATAGCGCATATACTACGACGCATCTGTAGTACTACCTCCGAGAGGGCGGACGAACGGTGTACGTAGACAGGGCCGTTATGTTATGTTATGTGCTGATTCATTATAGGTAAAAAAAGCAAGGGCTCTTTGTTTTTGTATCCCAGATTACTTTCCCTTTTGGTTTTGTTTACTCACACTCTGTCTTGTATATTTGTTATGGTTCTTACTGTACTGCAAAACTTAAGCCTTGTATTTGTAAAGGATTACAGTTTTTCAGTTTGTGCTTTCGTGCAATCATTCAGTTGTTATATTGTATGTGCTACCACCACACTGGCCCCTATGGAATAATATTCTGTGAGATGGCCTTCAGGGGTATCCTGAATAACTTAAATGATGAATGATTATGGGGGCTTAATGGGCCGAAGCCACAGAGTCGATGAGGCGCGCCAGTGGACGGCTCCGGAATAATTTTGACCACCGTGGATCTTTAGCGTGCGCCGAAATCCCGAACACGCGGAATTTTTCACTTTCCTCCTGCATCATAAAACCGCCTTCCGCAGCCGGGAATCAAAACCGCGTCCTTGGGCTTAGCAGACCCAGGGCTCAATATAAAGAAATAAATTCAACAGAACTGTAGAAAAACTGCGTAAAATTGTACGTTAGGTAACACGCGGTCATTTGTCTTGTAGAGTCTCTAGCAGTATTCATATCTACTCAATTTGAGTGCCACTTTTTATGGCACTGAAGCGTGGGGGCTGGGTTAATAAATATATATTTTACATCATTATACTTCAAACTTTAGGTACTCTACACACCGTAGCTACACCATGGCCAGCAGCGTAGTGGTGGTCTTCCAAGTGATTGGGACACCTGGGGTTTTTAACGTGTTCCGAAATCGGGATAAATAGCCGTTCTGGCTTTTCACCTCTATCTCAAAAGTAGCCACCAAGTTCGCGACCCCACCCGTGTCCATGGGTTCAGTATGACGCCTTAGCCAACTTTAGATTGATTATAGCGACGAGCACTAGGACGAATAATAATTTATTTACTCAATCATCCTAATAATACAATTTTTCGAGTAGTTGGGTCTTTTTTCTTTCAACTCTACGTGAGAACAACATGTTTGTCTTATAAACACTATTAACAGTCATAACTTTCTTCTACCCATAGATCGGCTATCTATACACCAGTTCGCAATCCTACGCAAGCATCTAACGGCACCATGAAATTAAAAATCTAACATCAGGTCTATAGCGAAACGTTTTTTGAAATCTGCGATTCCAATGTTTGGTTTAAGTGCCACTTCGCATAAAAACCACATAGGAAATAAATTATCATAGCAGATATTTTCTTTGGCTAATCAAAACATAGGGGGTGTTGCGTTTAATAATAATAATAATAATTTTATTTGCAAAGTCAGTGTGCCCACCCAGTGGCATGCACGGCTAGGCAAAAAGGTAGCGACGCTTACGCAGGTGCGCCTGCTAGCCCGCCACTGAGTGGGTGGAGGGAGCGTAAAACGCGTTGAATAAATAGACAAGGATTGGAAAGAAAAACAAACAAACGAAAAGAAGACGACAACAGAGACAAAAAAAAGTGACAGCAGAGAGATTGTAGGGACATACACGAAACGCAGGAAGAGAACACGCAAGGACACACCGAGAATAATATAGACTTATAGTACATGGCGGGGCGTGGAGGAGACTAGGGGGCACTTGTCAGTAGGAGGCGTGCATACGAGCGACACAACTCTAGGGATTCCTCTCTGCCACGGGGCAGAGGCTTGCGCTGGCTTGCCGGCAGTGAGAGGAACCCTCGTACAGCAGCGGGAACGAGGGACGTGCTATGCCTAGCAGTTCGTGCACGCATCGGTTGGGGTTGGCCAGTGCGGCTGCTCACGCGCACCTGCGAAGACAGGAAAGGTCCAGACAGAGAGCCATCAAAGACGCGGCACAGGAGGCGAACACGGCCAATGTCCCGGCGGTAGGCCAATTCACGCCACTCAGCAACCACGAGCCTCTCCTCGTGGTTGCTAAGTTTGTACGTCTCAGTAATTTTTTAGCCCAGGGTTGGTAGTTAAAGAGAAGGAGGATTAAGAGTCCATCTCCTTTCTTTCTTCATTGCATTTAACAAGCAGTTTTGCAAGCAGTGCTGTTGGCCCAGAGACTAGCATTCTGGTTATGATCTGTAAATCCTGTCACTAATTTTGACTGGTTCTTTATTTATTCCTTTATTATTTTGATTATTCAATCAATTAATCGATTACAAAATATTCAGTTATTTCATTATTTATTCGATTGATTGATTGATTGATTGATTGATTGATTGATTGATTGATTGATTGATTGATTGATTGATTGATTGATTGATTGATTGATTGATTGATTGATTGCTGCGAGAAACCTTATTGTAAACAGCGCTATGGCGTCGATAATGGCACATCGCAGGGCACGATGAATTATTGTCCCTCGCTATAGGGACCGGGCAGCTGGACGGGTGGCGCCACCACTCGGCGCTCCCCTCGTCAGTGAAATGAGCCGGTGCATTGGACTACACAGCCTCCCGTTGTTTTGTCGTGTTTGCTTCGGTACTTTGAGCGTTTTGGTGGTCTTGTGAGCCTATATGTGCGGTGAAACAAAGTCTAGACAAATGTGTTGGGTTCTTAGATGCAGTAATGACTACGTAAACTTGTCGGGCGCTTCTAAAGTTAGGTATCGGCTGCAATGGCATGAGCTCTTTTTGCAGCGATGTGCGCTTGGCTACACCCGTTCTGAGTACGAATAAAACTACTATTAGTAGTAGTATTTTTTTCTTAAATGCACTAACGGCTACGCAAACTTATTGGATGCTTGTAAGGTTGGGAATGGGCTACATTGCCACCAGCGCTTTTTGCAGCGCTCTGCGCCTGGCTCTGCGCGATCTCAGTAGGAATAAAGCTATTAGCAATGTTATTAATTTCTACCACTTTAAATTTATCCTCCCTGGTTTCAATTACTACGGTTTCCACGCCAGCCTTAGCGCTGGGATACCTCGATACGTGTGCTTTAAATAGAAAGGCCCCTGCATACGAGATGGATTACCGTGCAGCCGTAGAAATGTTGCGGTGGTTTACAATTTCTGTAACCGTGAGCTTTGTGCCTTCGGTTTTGGTGAGCGACACTGCGACAGCATGGGAGCCTGGAAGCCGACATCAAGAGCCCAAGTTATTCACCAACTCAACCGCCCAAGCTACAAGTCATCCACCATCCCTCCTTCCCTTCCCATTTTACCACCTGCGTAGAATAAAGGCTGGAACCGATAGTTAAAACATGTGACAGCGTTAACGTAAGCCGGTGTTTTTTAATGCTTAAGTATTCTTTACAGAGTACCTAAAAAATCGTGTAATGCTTGGTGACGACACCAAAAACGCGCGATTAGTTGCCTCAAATATGGATGCATCAGCCCGAGTCCTCCAGCACAGACACAATTCCGACACGATGGACAAAGATTAGATTTGGAGTGGGGGGCATGGAAAATCAAAATTAAACAGCAAAATCATCTAGCCCTCCGTGTAATGATTATGATGGTTGAACGCAAAGCTTTCTTCCTGCGAAATCGAATGGGAAATGGTCAAAGTAAAAGACGCTGCGATCAAAAAACCAAACTGCGTGCTGGTCAAATTCGACACTCAACTAGTCAAAGTTTAAATCCAGAAGGCAGCCAAGGAAACCCATACGATAGAGCTTTGCGATAAACCCTCATCGTCATTAGACGAAGGTGTGCATGATTTTTCAAGCGTAGGTGGCCGCTTGTAAACCGACCGAAGCGTTCAGGTGTGAAGCTGAGTACAGGTTTCGGGCACCCTCCTGTCTTGCGTCCTTCAGTCACCCAGGAATTGGCTTTTGAAAAAACATTTACCAACTAGCCAGCAACCATTGCAATTCTTGTAAAGCAATGCTTGTCCACGACAAGCAATGACGTTCTACTATCATGCGGTATTTATTCTATCAACGATTCCCGATAACTGTAGTAAGAGCCTTTCTGTGAAACTGAACACGTTTCAGCCGTAGGCAATGAAGTTACGGAAGCGTCGTCCATCACAATTTCTGTTTTGAGGTGAATCTTAGAATACACCCCCCAACTTTGTATTTCGCTTGTGCACGACGTTGACGCCGTTTCGTTATCAACTGCCCAAGGCCAGCGCCGCAGAATTCCTAGATCGGTTGCACATACCGGATTTGTGGGAGCATTTAGCTGCAGTATACTCCTCGATACGCGAAACTGCATGCAGGCATCAAGAAATTGCATGAAGCAACGAACTTCCCCTTCCAGCTTGACTTCCAGCTTGGCGCATTGAGCGTCGTCTGGTATTTGTAAATACTGAGTATGCGCGCAAATCACACACATGGCATGCCTCGTAAACGTCACATCCACGCTCAAGATTTACCGACCTGAAAAATGCACGTAGGATTACGTACGCTTTGCAAGCCGGACCGCATAAAAACGACAGAAAGCCATGCACAGTTACGCTGCGCTGACCGCCACCGGCATTCCACTGACGAGCGGTTCGCCACGGGCGGCGCTGTTCGCTGAAGCGACGGTGGTGCCATACAACGGCCGCCCGGTCCCTATGCCACTTCTTCATAATTGTTAATTTGCTGCCATTATGCGACATTTCAGCCATTGTCCATACATAGTGTCAGAGAGGATTCTTGTCAAATGCTCTCTTCATTAACGTTTCGTAGACTGCGGAATCTCCTACCATTGGGTTATCGGTCTGAAAAGCCCGTCGCCAATTTTGACTTGTTCGAAGAAAGTTTTTAATTTAATCATTTATTATTTTGATTAATGAACCAATGAATATATTACACAATACTCAATTCTTTCATTTTTATTTCCATTGATTGATTGATTGAGTGATTATTAATCATTTATTATTATTAATTTATTTAATTATGTATTTAAATATTAATTTAATTAAACTAATAATTCATTGATTGATTGATTCATTCATTCATTCATTCATTCATTGATTCATTGATTCATCCATTCATTCATTGATCGATTGATTGATTGATTGATTGATTGGTTGATTGATTGATTGGTTGATTTATTTATTGATTGATTGATTGTTTGATTGATTGATTGATTGATTAATTAATTAATTAATTAATTAATTGATTGATTGATTGCTTGATTGATTGATTGATTGAAGAACCGTTATTGTAAACAGCCCCCCGGAGTCGATGACGGCACTTTGCCGGGCAGAACGATTTTTTTGCCCTCGCTATGCCACTTTCTCATGCTTGTTTATCTGCTGTCATGACGTGACACTTCTGCCATTCTCCATAAAATGTTTCAGAGCGGATGCTTGTGAAATATCGTCGTAATCAACGCTGTGTACACTGCGGGATCTCCTACCATTTGGATGAGTTTGTTCAATCTCCCCATTTTATTGCCCGTTGTACTGTTCGTAATAGAAATCCAGCCTACTGATATCGCAATAAAATCCTTTCTTTCCATGCAGTCTTGTGGATCTTAAACGTAGACAATGTGGCCATGTACTCGAGAGAACCTTCATCTGAGTATTCAGTGAGCGAATTTTGTAGGGCTATGCGTGCAGAACAGACCCTGCAAACAACTTCCGTGTCATCCTGTAATACGCCCAGAATACGCTTGTGGGCCGCTCTAAAATTCAGGAGATAGCAAAAGCTTTTGTTGCAAGGCTCACTACCTGCGAAAAATTGGCGCTAAAAGTTTAGAAAGAGCTTCAAAATTTATTAAACGATAGTCTTCATGTTGAAAGCAAGGAGACCACTGGTGGCATTTTTTTTTTCTCCTGGGTAGAGCACGATTGGTCGAAGCAATATAGACTTTTAAGGAGCAGAAGGATGTACGACAGAAAAGAAAAGCGTCAAGTCTATACTGCTCGATCAAGATCAAATCTCGCATGGAAGTACAGGTCCTATATGACTTTCAACGGCTGTTACTAGAATATCTGCATATCCTCTACTTCCGCTGGAAGAAAAATATAACATTTCCATTGTAGGAAGTGACACCTTGCCAAATCGACATGTTGCCGAACAACCAGCTTCACCGTCACGCATAGTGCCAGGAAACAGAGCTTTGTTGAAGGCTGCCTTCCTGTATTTTGTTGAAGAATAACTTGTGATACCATAAATAAATATTCGGAACACAAGTCGTGCCACAAAAATCTGGCGTTACTTGTGGTGTTATTCTGAGATATAAAGACTAGAGAAACTCGAGGCCTAATGAGGCTGTTTGAACGATGGATTCCTAGGACGTAACAAAGCAGCGGTGGCCCGACAAAGTTATCTTGTGTGGGTCTGGGGTGGTGAAGTATCCGTTAGTGGCGTGAAAGGCTACATTTCCCGGTGATGTGGCGGATGCTTGGTAGTAAAGAGCAGATTATATTCTGTTCAGTTTGCCCTCATTTCAAGATTAGCTGAACCATGTGTGCATCTTCAACGAAATCAACAACGCTGTTGAAGTAACGAGCCCCACAACCAAAATCATACGTGTGGAATACCTACTCAGGGGTAAGATTTTTGAGAGGACCAGGGGAGAATATTATGATCCACTCTAGAAAGAGGGAACGCAAAGACAGCCCATTGGATTGTTTTAAAGGGAAGCTTTTTACCTCTACCCCCCAAAGGTTCTGTTGCCGCCATTGGTGTCCACACAAAACACCCGTGAACAAAATAAACAAGCTTCTGATACCCCCACGAATCGAACCTGGAACGAATAGAGGAACGGAGCGAGAGACAGTTGTCACACGGTTGGCGCTACGAGCTGACGCGGAGACGGGGGAGACAGACGGTGCACTCACCGAGCACATCTGAGGGTTGACCCCTGCGTTCTCGCGAAATGCCATGTGATAACGTCACACAACCTGTCACGCCCCTGTGGGCTCCGCCCATGGCGCGTGGGGCAACCGTGTGCTCGCCTTGCGCATGCGATAGAGGTTACTAAAAATTAATGCTCACACCAACGCACGACATCTCACTTCTCCGCCGTCTCTGCCGCCGGTCTCGTCGCCACCGTCGGCTGCAGCAGGGACCGAGAAGTGAGATCGTCTAACGCCGGTTTCGAGCTTGCTCTCATTTTACAAAAAGAGGGTTTCCACTCATGTTATTTAACAATACAAGTCCACGAACCACCATTCATAGATCATGCATTGTTTTGACCTCAGCAAAGAACATCTCTTTTAAGTAATAAAGGGTGTGGCTAACTGAATTTTATTGTCTCTGGTTTCACTTTCTGTAGAGCGACGTGTGTGAATTCAAGTAACGTCGTATGAGTAATCTCTGTAAGTGCCGTTTACAGCTTCGCTTTCCAACCGGGCATTTTTTTAAGTTAGTGAGCACTGTCAGCCAATTACCATTCCACTCTAGAAATACACAGAAAGCACTTCAGGTGACATACAAGTTCAGACATTGCTTTGACTCGTGTTCGCCCTCTCGATGGGAATTCTGTGTGCCACCACCACCACAATATAGGCTTTGTAAGCGCCACGCATATTTAGTTAGGTGGAAACATTTGTCAGCGTTTACCTACACTTTCAAGAGTTGTGGGATGAGGAATCGAACTGGACGAATAATAGTTTGGGGAGGTTACAGAGAGAGAGAGAGAGAGAGAGCTCTTTATTAGACGAAAGCAAAGAAGTTTGCCGGCATGTTCCCGCCTACATGCTACTCTGCGGGGATGAGGAGAAGGGAGTAAAGGCCCTAAATGAAGTAGGGCAGAAGAAAGGGGGGGGGGAGGAGAGAATAAAAGAAAAACTGAACACGAAGCTTTGCGTGGTGAAGTAAAAGTCCACACGATCTCACAGGTAAAGTTCTAAATTGTCTCTGCGGCGCCGATTTCGTGTAAATAGTTAAAGAAGGCAACCAACACTTTTTTCTGAGATGACGGCCAGGGTCCATGGAGACCTTTCAACGATACGGATTTGTAGTTGAGGTGATTTCTTTCTTGTATGTACGCCGGACACGCGAGAAGGACGTGCGCTACTGTTTCCGGCAATGCACAATTATCACAATAGGGATTTGCCGTTTGACCGAGGCGATGGCGTTGAGACACAACCGGGGGTAAAGACTTTCAAGCTTACGTGGAATCCTCTATGGTAACCTCATTCTCAGTCCACGGTCTATACGGTGCAGGAAAGGGTGCCGAGTTTCCAGAAAAGAGCAGAGGCAGTTTCGCTCCTCTAATGCAAGCTCCTTCGCTGGCGCTGTGGCGTCATGTTTGTGAAAATATATTTCTTACATATCGCAGCTCTCGGCTTCTGCGAGCTGCTTTATTCGCTTTCTGGTTGCCGAGAATGCCTCACTGTGCAGGCATCCATTGTAGGGTGACCCTACCGGTGACCGGTATAGGTAAGTGACGTCACGGGATACATGCTCGTGAAGGATGAAGCAGCTGTCACGCCGTAAGGTTTGCAACACCGCCTTCGAGTCCGTGAATATAGCCCACCCTGCTGGTGGCTGGCGAAGAATGTAGCGCAGGTCTTGTTTAAGTGCATTGAGCTCGGCAGGCGTGTATCAGGTCGTTGGTTCCAGGCGGTAGGACAAGGCTTTGCCGGTCGACGAAACGAAGATGCCGGATGAACTACCGTGAGGCGTAGTTGAGCCGTCAGTAAAAATGTGGTCCATGTGTGCAAATCGGGCATTGATGTGGGCAAGCGCGAGTTGTAGGAGGCGAAATTGTGGCAGAGGTTTCTATGAGTTGAGACAACAAGTATGCTGATGTTTATGCACACAGGTGGGAGAGTCCAGGGAGGTAAGTCAGACGGCATGGCTTGTCGTGCTTGAGGGGGTAGAGAAATGTTTATAGAGTTTATCGTTTCTTCGAAGCTGGAATTTTCGTGTCGCTGTATATTGCGGTTTGTGAGTGCAACCGATGCCTCACGTATATGCGAACTCTTTTCTGCAGCCGGATAACATCTAAGGGCAAGCAACGACCCTCCGCATCTGTACCAGTGCATGAAGTGCCCTTAGGCTGGGCAAGACCGGCGCGCAGACAATTATTTCTTGCTGCGTCAAGCGGCTTTTGCTTGAAGTCGAGAGCCGCTGTAAGAAAGGTAGGCTGTAATGTAGCAAGCCATCCACATAAGCCTTGCAGAGCACCACCATCGATCGCAGTCCCGGCCCCAGCGACTGCCGGTAAGGTACCCAACACCTTGCGACACTGCAGGTAGTGAGTGGACCTCACTGTACGTAGTGAGTGTACGTAGTGAGTACAATGTACGTAGTGAGTGGACCTCAAGAGCCCACGAGGGGTCCTGTCCAGAGTTATCCCGAGGTATCTTTGGGCGCACATGATGCATTCGATGACCCCAAGGAATAAATGGAATTGAGTCATACGCTTGCGGGTGAATGACATGGCTACGCTTTCTTCAGGCGAGAGATGGAGACCCTTGGACGCAAGGTAGTCATATATGTTTTAAAGCTTTATGGATCCTATTTTGTGTATGGTGACGTGACCTTGCTGCACTCCAAATGCAAATGTCATCGGCGTAAATTGTTACTTTCACGCCAGGAGGAAGGGCACGCTTTGGCAGCGGCGACGGCGACCAGCATGCAGCCCGACTGAGCTGTGCTTTTTGAACTAACCCAGGATCGCGCCTATGCATCTTCAAGTTGGGAACCCCCGCAGCTGAGCAACATCCTGGAAAGCCGACGTGCCTGTCGCATCAATAGCTCCTGCGCAAGCACCGGTGCTGCAAGGAGCGTTTTCGGCGAGGGACGTTGGAGCGGCATTTGGCAGCGCGACTGCGACCAGCGTACAGCCCGACTGAGCTGTGCTTTTCGAACTGACCCAGGTTGGTTGCATATCCTTTGTACTTCCTTCGCCGCCTTCGCTGCCAAATTCACAGTCTTGAAAATTAATTTGGATGTACTACGTGGTCTGCCGTCATGTCTCGCTGCGGAACCTGTCGGTCGCTTATTACAGCAAATGGCCGAAGCATGAATTGCTCGGAATGTAAGTTTCTATTTCACGTTGACGCATGCTCAGGCGTTACTGAGGAGACCTTCAACTCCAAGCGTGACGCCTATAAAAAAGCTTGGAAGTGTGATGCGTGTAAGGGCGTTACACAAAAAGCAAAGATTGAAGATGAAAAGGAAATGTTTGAACGAGACTTAGCGCAACAACTAGCTCAAATTGAAGCTAAGCTAGACTGCCTCTTGGAGCTACCAAAAAAAATAGAAGAGCTTGAAAAATTCGTGCAGCATATGTCCGATAAGTTCGACCAATTTCAAAGCCCACTACTCAAGCAAGAGGACTTGACGAAAGAACTTGTAAAACGGGTCGACGAACTTGAGAACACTGAGTCATCAAAGAAATTAACAGGCTCAGAACTGCCGTGGATAATCTTGAGTGGCGGAGTCGTCGACTGAATATTGAAGAAACTGGAATTCCAGAAACTGAAAAAGAAAATTTGTTGGAGAAAGTTATTGAACTGGTATTGAAATTGGACATTCAACCTGTCACGGACCATGACATATCAGCGCTGCACAGGCTTCCTGCAAAGCCAGGTAAGACGACCGGCCTTAGTATGCGTCTTGTAAACCAGTCGTTGCGTGATAGCTGGCTTGCGAAGAGGCACGCGCTTAAAGAAATAGAGGACAAGTGCTTCTTTCGTGAGAACATGACTCATTACTCTCGCGCCTTGCTTTCAACAACAAAAGAATGGGCTCAAAGAAACGTATATGCGTACGCTTGGCATTCTAATTGAAAGGTGTTGCTAAGAAAACTATCTCGTGAACCATACATCGTTATTCGAAGAGAGGAGGATCTGGCCAAACTGGGAATGTTGCAATGGCCTTCCCGTACTCTCACGTTGACTTGGTTGTCCTAGGTACAAGGGATGCTTCAACATTCAAAGTTTTCTTTTATGTTAATTTATCAAAGCATGAAGAAAGTTTTCTCTTTTTTATTTAAATGCCAGGAGTCTCAGAAGCAAAAGTAATGAGTTTGACTTGTTTTTGTCCGATTTAAATTATTCCTTTGACGTATTATTCTTCAGTGAAACCAGGTTTATGGGCGACGATGATTGCATTTTATTTTCTGGTTATGATTGTATAACAGCTTGCCGGGCACACAAATGTGGTGAAGGTGTCGCTATATATGTCCGGTCAGACGTTTCTTATCAAGTTCTTGCAGACTTCAAAATAGGCGATGACAACTTTGAGTGCATTGCCATCAGATGCTACGATGTACTCATTGCTGTGATGTACCGCCCCCATCTGAATCAATGAGTGATTTTTTCCCACATTTTGAAAAACTCATTGAGGCTGGTATTGAAATAAAACTTCAGATAGCCTTAATCGGTGATTTCAACATAAATGTCCGCCCACAAAACCAAACCTATCGTCCTTTTGAAGAGCTGTTTGAATCATATGGTTGTCACAATGCGATTAAGGTGCCAACAAGAATAACTTCGAACTCCCAAACAATCTTATACCCCTGAATTACTAGTTTTCCCCGTGACAATATCCTATCAGGTACGCTTGCATGTAGTATCAGGGATCACCTACCAATTTACTGCTTACTTCCTTCGAAAAAAACCGTCGATGTCCAGACAAAAATTTTTGGGAAGAAGCATAACAGAACACAGTGTTAAGGCGTTTGTTGACCGTGTCTCATGTTTCGAATGGGACGTCATGCAATCTGCAGATGCGAACACTTGCTATGAAACCTTTCTGTCGTATTTGCTTCCTACTTATAACGCGTCCTTCCCACTTAAAGTAATTAAACAATGTAGAAAACAGCGCAAACCACGGATTTCCGCCGAACTGTATAAACGAATAAAACACAAAAATGGGCTATTCAAAATTTTTCTAAACACTAGAAGAGAGAGCGACCTACTGAAGTTTAAAAAAGAGCGAAACAAGTTACATAAAGATGTTAAAAACAGCAAAATACGATTATTGCATGGGAAAATTCTCTGGAACGACAGTACGTGCGCGTTTAGTTTGGAAGCGGTTGGATCTCGCAAATTTGTTTAATGATCACTTTTCAGCTGTTGGGTGTCCACAACACCACGTATTACAAATACCGCGCGAAAACTTTATCACCTCAAATTGTCTCAAAACCATATATTCGTACCCGACAGATGAGCATGAAATAATTAGCGAAATGTTTGTCTCTTAAAGATGGATGTCCTTGAAGCGAAGATGAGATAAAACCGCGATCGTTAAAAGCTGTCACTTCTTTAGTGAGCATATCACTGGCGCACTTAACTAATCTCATTCTTTCCACGGGCAATTTCTCGTATAAGCTCAAACTGGGGTAAGCAGTTGCTATTCATAAAAAGGGCCCACCTGACGATTTAAACAACTATCGAGCGATCTCAGTGCTCTCGATATTTGCAAAAAACGTTGTACAAATAATAAATAAAAGAATCGTCCGGTTCTTGACTTGAAATAAGTTAATTGTAAAGGAGCAGTATTGTTTCACAAAAAATAAATCACTCGAGTCAGCTTTACTTGCTATTAAGGAATGCATAATGAAAATATTGAGAAAAAGGCTCTAACACTAGGCATATTTCTTGACTTGAAAAAATCGTTTGACAGCGTTGAACACAACGTACTACTAAAAAAGCTTCCTTTTTTATTGCATCCGGGGCACTACGTGGTTTCTTCTAAAAAGCCATTTGTCTTCAAGAACACAATATTTGGTAGTAAACGGTCACAACTCCGAGATAGCAATTAAATATGGAGCCCCTCAAAGGTCAATACGTGGGCCTATATTGTTTTTATTGTATATTAATGACATTGTGAATATACAAGGGAATGCTAAATTAGTCCTATACGCAGACGACGCCAACGTATTTTTTCCAGGCGTGGACACTGATTAACTTTTCACGTGGGCTAACAATAGGTTGTCTGGCTTGAATACGTGGCTTACGGCTAAAAAATTACAGCTAAACACAGCGAAAAAAAATACCTACTTTTCAGATTTAGAAAACAGGCTGCACCCGCTAACTTGAGCCTAAAATTCAAGAATACCTGTGTGGGCCAATCACAAATAATTTGATTTTTAGGTGTTCTGTTTAACGAAACCTTGTCCTGGACGCCACATGTAGACACATTGTGGAAAGCCCTTTCTCGGGCAGTAGGGGCATTGAATAGACTGCGACATTATCTTCCGAATAAAATTAACCGACATTTTTATTATGCACTTGTCCATTCTCGACGAAGTTACTGCAGCCTTGTGTGGTCCACTACAGACAAACTTAAACTACCCTTTTTCGTTACAAAAACTGGCGCTGCGTGCTATACATAACATATTGCTCCCGGAGAGTTGTATGCCCTACTCAGAGGTAAATGGGATACTAAATGTCAGGAAACTATATAGGTATCGGCTGTCTTTAGAAATATATCGTAAGTACCAATGTGACAAACATAAATTTAACACTGAGTTTCATAAAACCCAAAGCCCGTATGAATTAAGAACAAACTTAATCGCGAAACCATATTCGAGGACAGGTTATTGGGAGCAGCAATTGGTTTCTGAAATACCCAGGTTACTGAATCAGTGCACTGTGATCTTAGATCTCCTACATACGTATGTTTCAAAACATAGTTAAAAAAAACCATGAAAGCTCTCTTCCTTGCGGAAAATTGATTTAGTACCGTACTGTTTTGTCTGGTTTTATTTATTTATATAGTACATTGCCGTTATAGAAACTTGTGCCAATAAAGTTTCATTCATTCATTCATATAGTACATACTGCAGACCACAGTTGTGGTCCCGGCAGGACGAGTACTTGAGTAGCACAATATTACAAATGGAGCAAAAGGGACCAAAAATGAAACGGCGGATATTGCATTGTCAATCCAAGACACAAGCAACAACAACAATAACAAAAAACGGGGCTATACAGTATCTAATGAGTTAATATCGAATGAAAACCTCCTAACTGTGTGGCCACCTTATGGTGCTTTGTGATTTCTGTTCTGGTTGTCTGTTTAGTTTTTGACGTTTTGGTGTAAATTACTTTGCCTTTGCTTTAAAACAATCAATATTATAGAATATTATCTCCACTGTCCGAAAAATGAACTCTTTATTGCGTGTATGTTTTCAAAAGGGATTTCTCGGTGTGTTACTGTTGTAGTGTATCGGAATGTTTTGTGCGTAGTTGAGCAATTTGCTTTCGTTGTCAATATTTTTGGATGCTGAGCATCTCTTGCTCGGGGGGATGTCACTTGTCCGAGCCCCGTCCGCAGCGCCTCTGATGATGGTTGTGGCAGGATGCCCCTAGGGATTGGCCAACCAAAAAATCCATCACAAGATAGCTTCGCGTTCAACCGCCGTCGTCATCTTCCCGTAGAGGAACCGCTGAAGATGAAGAAGGAGAAGAAGACAAAGCTGCGAAGAGGAGGGCGTGTACGTTGCTCTCAGCCGGTGCACC
The DNA here is from genome assembly GCF_048455015.1 of Haemaphysalis longicornis. Taxonomy (NCBI): domain Eukaryota; kingdom Metazoa; phylum Arthropoda; class Arachnida; order Ixodida; family Ixodidae; genus Haemaphysalis; species Haemaphysalis longicornis. The sequence goes on along the minus strand of NW_027526233.1, from coordinate 83,957,606 downwards.
AACGTCAACAACCTTTACCTCACCAACGCTGACGGAGGCTATCCACTCTACCACAGAGACGACAACATCGACAAGAACTGATTGACGAGTTTCGGCGCCTCGAGAACCACAGCCTACTCACTGTCACACAACAGTACTTGCGTGCCTTTGCCACCGGTGTGGACCCGTACGCGGAATTTCCTCTGGCGCTACTAAACACCACATCACTCAACATAACGGCAACGCAATGAAGCCCCCATTGAAACACGGAACACATGAAACATGGAACCCCCATGATGCTTCGCATCCTAATCAGGGTTCCCCACGGGAAGATGATGTAATTTTTTTATGCTCACAGTTAGTGCACTGCATGATGGGCACTCTCCAGTTGCTGAATGGGTGTCGTGGCCCCGTCAGGCGATAATTCTGCATTTAGCAATGCCACCGAAGACAATGTTGTAATGAGGATTGTCTTGAATAAATTGAACCTGAACTGACTAAACTGAACTGAAGTTGATTAGCGCAATGTTGAACAGCAGAGGGCTCGAAACTGCTCCTAGAGGTACTCCTTTCTCGATAATGTGACACGAATTAGGGCATTCCGGTGTACTCACAAAAGGTTCTCGTCGTTCCACGTAGCTTGATATCCATGCATACAACCTGCCACCAAAACCAAGGCCAGCAAGGGACTCAAGAAGGGCTGCATGAAATGCCGAATCAAATGCCGCCTTTATGTCTAAAAAGGCCACAGTTGGCATGTGCCCGCAGTGTAATTCTTCTTCTAGTGACGCCACAAGGGCCAGCAGCTATCGACGGCAGACCGGTTGTCACGAAAGCCATTCATTTCAGGCGGATAAAGGTCCTGCTTTCGATGTATTAGGTAATATTTTAAAGATAATTTTTTCCAAGATTTTTCTGATACAGCTAAGTAGGGCTATGGGACGAAAAGATTCGTATCGACTTGGTTGTTTGCCTGGTTTTAGGATGGCTGTAGTTTTGGCTGTTTTTCATTCTGCAGGTACAGTACCACGCAGCCGTGTTGAGTTGTAATACTCCAGAAGGCGTAAGCGGGGGTGATGAGAGAGGTTGGAAATTGCCTCATATGTTATGCCGTCGTAACCTGGAGAAGACCATTTCTTCACGTTTGAGATGGCCGCGTTATGCTCGCCTATTGAAATTGGAAGGTCCAGGGCGTGCGGGGAGGTTGGTGGATCTGCGTCAGGGACACGCTCAGGGGACACTTGAGGCGTAGAAATCGTAGACAGGAGCCTGCAATACCCTTCAGCCGCTTCTTTTTGGGAAATGCGCTCGTGTAATGAAAGCGCCATGAATGGATGCAACTGCTGGTTGTCGTTCCCCATGCTCTTTATGGCCCGCCATATTCGGGAGAGAGGCTGGCGCACATTTAATTTAGTGCAGAAATCACGCCACCATTGCCGACTTAACTTTTCCAAATAGCGTCTCACAAGTCTTTGCGCTTTGCGAGCCTGCCTCAGATGCTCTAATCCTTTTGTACGAAGAGCCTTCCGCTCAGCGCGCCTACGGATAGCACGTAGCTGTTCATATTCGTCATTTTTAACATCTAAGCGCCTCCTCACGACGCTCGAGGACTCTCAGACGAGGACTCTCAGGTGAGTACTCTCAGTCGGAAGTTGCGGCTGTGACCTCCTTGTCGACGCGGTTTTTGAAAGCTCCCAGTCTGCGCGCCTGAATTTTATTTCACGCCCAGACACAGCTACGTCTTGGTAAGATATTAAAATTGGGAAGTGAAAGCTCCCTCTTGTCTCCAGGTCAGTACACCAAGTAAACTTTTGGATGAAGCTGTTGGAGGCAAACGAAAGAACGATGCAGCTGCTGAGTGTAGGATTCTTTAGATAAGTAATACTGCCGTCATTTAGTGGTTCAATACCCCTTCTTATGAATAGGAAGGAAGGAAGAAATAGTACAGGAAAGGCAGGGAGGTTAACCAGAATACTGTCCGGTTGGCTACCCTACTCAGGGGGGAGGGGATACGGGAAATGAAAGTGAAAGAAAGGACAGCGGTACATATTAAAGGAGAAAATGAGAGAAAGAAAAGTAGAAAAAACACAAGGCGTGACCAGGCAACTAGAAAGGCGGTACAAACAACGCACACAACCAGAAAATGCACAAACCTAATACGGTCCACTGATAAAATTGCCGAACTAAGGGCACTGCACTATAGTATTGTGCCTACAATCGTTCAGACAGGCCCGTGTCCTTCAAAAAGAGCAGTAGGGCTTTTATACCCTTTTCGGCCTGTGACGAACAACGCCTATGGCACAAAATTGTCTGCGCTGTAAAGGGGAGGTCGTCGAGTCGGCGAAGTGTGGTGGAGAGCTGTTGCCTCGGCGTTATGAAGCGGTCACAATGGCACAGAAGGTGTTCAATCGTCTCGTCGGTGGCGCACGCATCACAAGCAGGACTGTTGGCCATTCCAATGGTGTAGGAGTAAGCACCGGTGAAGGCAACACCTAGCCACAGGCGACAAAGTAAGGTGACGTCCGAGCGTGGCACGTTATTAGGTAGGTGGCGCTGCAAGTCTGGGTCGAGTGAGTAAAGACGAGCGTTTGAGAACTCGGGTGTATTCCACTTAGCGAGAGTGACTTCCCGGGCAATGGACCGCAGCGACCTTGCTGCATCAGTGCGTGATAGAGGGATGCGGGTCAATCTTGCACTTGTGTGGGCGCCATGAGCTGCTCTATCCGCCTGTTCGTTCCCAGTAATGCCGCAGTGGCTTGGGAGCCACTGGAAAACAATATCATGTCTATGCCTGACCAATGTGTCATATAAGCACCGGATTTCAGCCACAAGTTGTTCGTATGGGCCGCGGCGGAGGGAAGATTGGATGCACTGAAGAGCGGACCTCGAGTCACATAGCACAACCCATTTTTCTGGCGATTCCCGCTGGATGAATAGAAGGGCCTCCCGAATAGCTGCCAATTCAGAAGCGGTTGACGTCGTCGAGTTTGAAAGCTTAAAATGAATTTCGGTTGACTTTTGTGGTATCATAACAGCGCCGGCAGAACTGGACGTGGTGACCGACCCATCCGTGTAGACATGGACCCGGTCTCTGTATGCCTCATGTAGAAAGAGTAGGGATAGCTGTTGAAGACCGCTAGGTGGAAGGTCCGCTTTCTTTTTTATTCCCGGGATGTTTAAGTGCAGTTGTGGCTGTGACAGGCACCAAAGTTGCGACGAGGGCCGAGACGGAGGTGCATAGCTCGATGGCAAGCTCCCACTGTGAGCGGCAATCACCTTACAAAAAGATGACTGCGGTCGTGTTGAAGGCAGGGATGCAAGGTGGTGATGGGGCAACCGGGTGAGTTGCCTAATGTGTGCCCTCAGTGTCTCCACTGTCATGTGGGTTGGGATCGGGTGATCCCTGGCAACACAAATTGTGGCCACCGTTGAGGCGCAACGCGGGAGACCGAGACATGTACGAAGACCCTGGGCCTGTATGGCCTGAATTGCCTGTAGGTTGGTTTTACATGTGTTGGTTAATACAGGCAGGCTGTAACGCAAAACACCGAGAAACAGGGCATCGTATAGGCGTAACATTGAGTGCACGGAGACACCCCACGTCTTTCCGGCCAGAAACTTGAATAGCTGGACCACTGCAGTTAGCCTTTTTTTCAGGTATGAAACTTGAGGAGTCCATGACAAATCCCGGTCCACGATAACTCCCAGAAAACGGTGACTTTTGAGGTAAGGAATATGTTGTCCATTTAAAGAAATCTTATACTGCGACATTTTTTTGCGGGTGAAAGCAACCAGTGCACATTTCTCCGGAGATATTTCCAGGCCTCTTCGACGCAGGAACAAAGATGTTAGTGTTGCGGCTTTCTGAAGTCGGGCCCGAATCTGAGGGCGTGAAACTCCTGATGCCCAAATGCAGATGTCATCAGCATAGATGGAGAGGTGGACGTTGGTTGGTAATGCGGTAGTAAGTCCTATCAACGTGAGGTTAAACAATGTAGGGCTAAGCACACTTCCTTGCGGGACTCCACGAGAAACAGAGAAACAAAGTGCTGTGATGTTGGGCCATCTGAAGTCTCAATGAAAAAATATCTTCGTGACAGAAAGCTTTGGATCCATCTAAATGTCCTTCCACCGACTCCTGCATCTTGTAGGCCGCCCAGAACGGCGTCATGTATTACGTTATCGTACGCTCCTTTTATGTCGAGAAACAAAGCGGCTGACAAACGTTTGAGTGATTTGTTGTGCTGTACCGATGTGACAAGGTCAATTACGTTGTCGATGGATGAACGTCCGCGTCGGAATCCAGCCATAGCATGGGGGCAAATTTTACGGTGCTCAAGGTACCATTCCAAACGACCTAAAACCATCCTTTCCATTAATTTTCCAATGCAGCTTGCAAGGGCTATAGGACGATATGATGCCGGGTCAAGGGGAGACTTGCCTGCTTTAAGAACTGGGACCAGGCGGTTACCCTTCCAATCCTCAGGGACCAAACCATCTTGCCATGACTGGTTCAGCCGATACAAAAGAGTGTGACGGGCTTCTTGGCCGAGGTGACGCAGGGCGGCGTACGTCACTCCGTCTGGTCCTGGTGAAGATCTACTTCGGCACAGATGTAACGCCGCATCGAGCTCTTCCATTGAAAATGGGACGTCCATGCAGGAGTCGCGTGATACGGGGACGACGCGTATGTCCGCTTGGCTGGTCGAAGCTGGACCATTGGCGATTCTTAAGCAAAAGTCCTCCGCTACGTCGACCTCTCGGCGTTTCTGATGAAGCGCCAAAGCACTGAAAGGCCGACGTTGCTGTGTTGTTGTTCGAAGGCCCCTGACAGTGTTCCAGATGTGAGATAGAGGTTTCCGAGGATCAAGTTTCTCGCAGAACAATTTCCAGCGCTGTGCTTGTACTTGTACGATGCGACGTTGAATTTTTTTCTGTGTACGTCGGGCCTCCCGAAGGTCATGAATAGACTTAGTGCGCCTGTATCTTCGTTCTGCACGACGACGAATAGCTCTGAGATGTTCTAGCACTTCGTCAAATTCTGTAAGCTTGGGATGCACCCGGAAAGAACGCATGGAATCTTGTGCAGTGCTGGTTACGGCACTTTCAAAAGTCGAGGAGAGCCCTTCGCAGCAGAGATCTTCCATGCGAGATTTAAACCTCTTCCAGTCTATTCGTCGAATGGTTTTCCCAGGAAGAAAACCATCAAAGCCCTCGATCATCAGGTATGTTGGAAGATGGTCACTTCCACGGGTTTCCATGTCTGTGAACCATTGAATGCTGTCAATGAGACTTCTCGAGACAAAAGCCAAATCCAGACAGCTACTATACGTCGTACCGCGAAGAAATGTTGGGCTGCCATCATTGACACAGCAAAGCTCATGACGCGACGCCAGTGAAACCAGTTTTCGACCTCTTGGATCATTTCTGTGGCTTCCCCAGAGCATATGATGGGCATTAAAGTTTCCCATAAGGACCCAAGGACCAGGGGTGTCTCTGATGATAGTTCCACAAGCCTTCCTCCACGACAATTGGTTCGTGCACTTCCCCATATTTCATTGTGTGCGTTGAAGTGTCCGCACACTATATGGGGTGGGGATGTGCTAGCGATAACGTTTCCAAGACGGCAAACATCAAAGGATGCACCTGGTTCCAGGTAGGCGGCAATTAACGTAAACCGCTGAGTCCCAATCACGGTATTGGCACACACATATTCCTCACTCTAATGAGGAGGGCCGAAACCGCTGCAGCGTGTATATCTATGCCAAAAACCAATCAGCAGGCCGCTAACGCCAGTCAAGTGGTGCGAAAGCAGAAAATAGTTATTTTTGAGACGAAATTGCTGAACAACGCGGGCCTCTGAGATTACAATAAACGGGAATTGATATGTCTGTACGAGGTGACGAAAATCGGCAAGTTTTGAGCGCAAGCTGCGGGCATTCCTTTGAAATATTGTGCAGGTCTTGAGGTTGGCATTTAAAGACACTTGGAGAGGTGGTCGCCAATTTAGACTTCATTGCTGTATCTCAAAACCACACTACGGCGTTTCGAAGGAGGATGATATAAGGGGCTCCAGAGCCAAGACCGCTTCTACCTCAGGAAAACGTTTAGAGATTACACAGCAATGTAGCGTAGTTTATTCGTCAGTAAGGTTTCAAAAAGTAACCCCTTTGCCAGGTTATGGGGCAGCTTTAAGAAATCGATTCTGCAAACCTGGGCAAGTATATAAGTTCCTCACTACTTTTCAAAGTAAGTCGCACCTTTTAAATGCAACCTTACCGATCTCTATTCTTCATAACTTCTCACATGTTAAAGCCGATCAAGTCGTTCCACATTTCATAGCACCTGTTTGAACGAGAACGATATCTGTTGCAAGAAAGGCGTTCCGAAATATCCTCTTTACGCAGGGCGCCCGCAAGAAGTGCTGATGCCTTCCAGCTTCCACCCTAACTCCGGAACGATAACCAAATTGATAAAAAAGGTATTGCATATCGCTCCCTTCAAGCGAAAGTTGAAATAGCTGCGGCTTAAATCATTTACAATTTACGGGAGTGGCAGGTACAAGAAAGACTGAAGTAGGAGGAAATCTTTTACTATAGATAATCCACCACCTGACTGCTTTAAAATGTACGCCGCTACTTATTTTTAACAGCGAGAGCGCACTCTCAGGAGTGAATGTTTTAGATGCAGAGCATCTGATTCACTCGCCTTGTCCCTCCGGCGTCGGCGTCGTCGTCGTCGTCGGCGGCGGCGGCGTTGTCCACCCCTCCCCCATTCTCCTCGCCGCGCCAGCTGCGCTCTCCGTCGCTCACCCCCTCTCCTCTCCGATAGCGAACACTCTCTTGCGAGGGGCATTGGATTGGATTCGATTGGATTGGCTTGGATTGGATTGGATTGGATTGAATTGGCTTTGCTTTGCTTGGCTTTGCTTGGCTTGGCTTGGCTTGGCTTGGCTTGTATTGGATTGGATTGGATATTTGGATTAGATTGGATTAAAGTGGATTGTGTTGGATTGTGTTGCGTCATAGCCGCGGCATGTTGCGTCATAGCCGCGGCACACGCGCTGGGGCCGGCGCATGTGCAGTACTCTCTCTTCCGCGGTTTCCTCTCCTTCGGGCGCGCAGCGCATATAACCGGTGTGCCGTTCTCCGGCGAAGAAGCATCCACGCTTGGCTCAAACACCTAAAGTCCACGCCGCTTTACAAGTACGCCAACGTCGTCATCGACCTGGACCGGCTTACACAGTCCTCTCAACGTTATGCGCGCTATAAAACGCGGTCCCTTCGCCGCTCCGCCTATGCGTCGCATCTACACAGGGGTTCCTGCGAGGGGAGGTGGGAGTTTTTTTCACAGCAGCGTGGGTTACAGGGCTTGCCATGTCGCTCTGGGAACGTGGGTGGGGAGTACGAATGAGCTTTACAAGGCCGCGCCGTAAGAATGGCCCCCATGATGGACGCTTGTGCCTCCAAGGGCTTACAAAGGTCCCCATTCTAGGGAGAAAGAGATGCACCATCATATTTATTTGCGTGAACTCCTGTAAAGTTTTACTGATGTTGCCGGGAATAAAAGATATGACCTCCCCCAGCCTGAAAATAATTTTCCGCTGTATAGTGTTCAGGGCGTTTTAATAATTGTCATCCTTTGTAAAATAGCAACGCGAAACATCAAAAAGAAAAAATGGCTATACCTCACATGCAAGCTGCAACTGTTTTGTAAGTGCAAAAGTTTAAAACCTGGACGCCACACTTGTCGACACCTTAAGCTGGTCTGAATGCAGTAATTGTTGCTCACACGAGGCGTTGAATTAAAGAAAGCTGAAATAGATTTATTTGTCAAGAGCAGAAAGATGCACTGCAAAAGATTCTCGAGAGCAGATGTCTCGGTGAGCGGTGAAATACGGCTTTGAATTCCTATCGATGTCAAGATGTTACTGGAGTTGTAGCGGCATGAAAACGTCACCGTAGTCTTAGTGGCGTGAATATATGGAACGGAACGGCTACTCCAGAGTTAAAAACTGATAATATCAAAATTAATGTTTTGTTCGGGGAAGATCTGCCTATAATATGCATAATGTGTGATTCAGTACTTGAGGCATGTAGTTTATCATAAGTTGAAAATGTAAACGGCCCAGAATCCATGCGTAAGGAACGCCTTTTTTATTAGGGCCGACGGAAGAAGTAATGCCACTTATTTGTGACACTTAAACCTGGTTGGTAAACAGCTTCCTATGAATTTCAAAGGGGGCCAGATTTCATAAGAGAACCATAAATGTATATAACAGTATGTTTACAGCAGAGGCGTAGAGCACTTTTTTGTTGCAGGTCATATTGTTAAGCAACGTATACCTAAGTGCATCACAGACTCTCTGATTGTGGTGGTGCATGGTTATGTCTAAACCCAGACACCACGCCTGCATCTCGCCGAAAATAAAACACCAGCGAGCGTCGCCTGCCGCCTTTCATCCCGATTCTGGGCGCTGGCGTCAACAGATACATTATTGACAGCACTCACGTTATGAGGTGGCGCTCTACTTACCCTGAAGCACTTCCCATCCGTCGTCTCGGTCGTGGCGCCAGCAGATGTAAATAACAGCAGCGACATTTTGAAGTGAAGCTACGACAGAGCAGAGAAAAGTAAAGAGTACAAAGGCAAGGAAAGAGTAAAGACCAGCAGTTCAACTATGCGAAGTTTTCCTGTGAACGTTCGCCAACCCAACCCCCACAGTAAACAGCATCGCTTTTGAAATAAAAATAAAATATAATAAGATAACCCAGACCTGCACCCGGCAAGAAAACAGCGCCATAAGCAGCTTTGTAAAACAGGGAAAAGAGCCAATTAAAGCTTCTCTTTAAGAAACAATGCTAACCTTCACATCAGGCACTTCCGGTGGGGACAGGATTTTGAGCGCGGGCCGCTGGATGGTAGGGCCGAGAAGGCTAGTCTCTTGTCCTGGTATCATCAGCAACGATGGGCCGTCGGTGGGCCGTTGGAGGAAACATTGCGGGCATGCAGAGCATGTGTGGCATGCTGTTGTACATGGAAGGCGCCGTACTGAGTCGTGGGAGCCCAGCGGACGCGTGCGATGAGGCCTCTTGGCGGCTCTCGGGCACCTCGGACCTTCCCATTAAATGTTCCAAGCTTCCACTGGGATCGTGCACTTCTTCACAGGAAACAAAGGCGCGATCCCCAAAGACAGCGGTATTGTTTCTCCTCTTTGTCGTTCTTTTTCGGTCCTCAAACTGGAATCACCGTCTTTTCCCGCGTGAATCACAAGGACAGAAATTTAGCCGGATTTGTGCACTCCCGGGTATAAAACATTTGTTTTTAAATAAAAGCTGTAACCATTCGTGGTAAGGCGTGCGTCATTATTCGAGCTCTGCTTTCGTGTTTTCGTCAGCTGTGACGCTCGCGTGGCGACACAATTGGCCACTGTTCAGTTAACTGCAAAGAAACGATATATTTAGGGACGTATTTCAGCGCTCACCTAAACAGAATATCAATATAACACCTTCTTCAGTTCTATTGTAGCGCTTCCGGTGTCTAGGCCAACTTGTTAAGATTATGTAGGTCTTTATGACCTCTGAAAGCCTACACAGGGACATATTGATTGAGAACCTTCTCTCAGGCGACGGCTTGTGGCAACTGTGTCTAATAAATGAGAGAGACAGAGAGAATAAAGGTTTATTATAAGGAACACAAAGGGGGAGGGGGACTTAGATCAGGACTCTTTGAGATTCGCCCTCATCGTTGTTGGCCAACCCCAGAAAGTTCAGTAGTGGTAGCGGTAGCAATAAGATGATTATTATACATATAGGGTCTTTGGCAAAAGAAAAGAACGAGAGAACCAATACCGAAAATTTAAAAAATTATTATGCTAGAAGGAACATTTAGGGAAGCAAAATTCAAAAGCACCGCGGATAAATTCAAAAAAATGCCGAAAATAAAAAACAATGAACACGTTAGAACAAACATTCTGGGAAGCAAAATTTAGGAAACCCCGCTGATAAAACCGAAGTATTCGGCATCTTCGGAGCCGCTCAGGAAATATGGGTGCGGAGTTGAGCACCTGGATTGTGATGGATGCTGTTCTCTTTCCCTATCATGCTTTCTTTTCCCAGTTTCGTTTCCCTCTTTCTATTTCCGTTTATTTCCTTCTCACGTGGTCCCGCCTTATCCCGACACGTTCCTTCTTCCTTCTCGATTTGGTATTTTTGTATTTTTCTCTAAAGTGTTCCGCCTGTTGTTATATGTTATTGGTGTTTTCTCAGAAATATAACTCGGAAAGACGGCAAGGGAGAGATAGAAAAGCGAACTTGGTTGAAAGAAAAAGTATTGTTTGACCAGAGGCCGTCCTCTGGGCACCTACTCTCGGATGGGAGAAGAGAAGCAAGAGAGGAAAGATATGAGGCAATTATGGCGGAGAACAGCATGATTGTGGAATGCCCCCAAAATTTATTCCACGTCCCAATAGCGACATTGCAGAACTACCGCAGGGAGGGGATCCGCCATATCCGATGCTGCACCACACTTTCAGCCGCCGGTGTCTGCATGCCGGGAAGCAAGGCACGCATTCTGTTAATTAAATGCTTCGACGTTTTCTGAAGCATTTTCTTTTTCAAGCTTTTCTTGCATGTTCAATTGTGCCCTGCTGCATGCAGACTACCTTAGAGCATGTGCCCTAGAAAGGAGGGGAGGCCAGGGAACATTCTTAGCATGGCCTAATCAAACACTGGGTGGGTGGGGGGGAAACGCGGCTAGTTACTTACTTGCCCAATTTGCAAATATGGAACTGGCCACGGGAAGCTGCATAACCGGAAGATACAATTGTAGTGACAAGAATAACCAGGCAGCTTTCACTAAGAAAAGGGGTTGCAACGAAATAGGTCAAATAACACCCTGTACACGTGTACGCAGATCGTAGTTCGTGTAAAAATGAGTCATATATTGCTGTGTCACGCATCAGCGTGGACAAAATCTATTTTCCCAATAGGAGTTTGCTTTTAGTGTTACTGTTCGGACTGTTTCCTATGTATTTTCGCAAGTTCTCTTGATTTTACGGATGGGTGATCGTGGATGCGGACGCAATGAAGAGATAGGGGGAAGATTTCTCGGCAGGTACCCGCCGCGGTGGCTCAGTGGCTAAGGCGTTGCGCTGCTGAGCACGAGGTCGCGGGTTCGATTCCCGGCCGCGGCGGCCGCTTTTCTGATGGAGGCGAAAAGCAAAAACGCCCGTGTGTACGAGATTTCGGCGCACGATAAACATCCCCAGGTGGTCAAAATTAATCCGGAGCCCTCCACTACGGCGCGCCTCATCGCCTGCGTTGCGTCGGCGCGTAAAACCCCAAAATCAATCAATCAAATTTCTCGGCCGGTGTCGAGGACCAAAGGAATAAACGAAGTGAAGGAAGTGAAACTTAAAGCTGTGAAACAATCAGTTTTTATCGTCTTCCCGCCCCTTCGGAGGAAGCCTCAGTATTTATGTGTTCCTCCCATATTTACCATTCCATTACTTATCTAAGTAGACGTCGCTTTTAGCCCTCGCCAGAATACCCTCCCCCCCCTCCCCCCGTCCTCTGTCGGTACGAGCCACTTCATTAAAGGGACACTGCAGTGATTTGTAGGTACGGCAGGATTACTAAGGCAAAGTGTAGTCCGCAGTCTCTAAGTCATCTTTCGACCATTCTCGCTGCGTTTATGCGGATTATTTAAGAGAAAAAAACATTTCGTAAATGCTGTCTTCCCTTTTCTATCTGCTTGCCTTTTTCCTATGACGTTCTGTACGACGTCAAAACAAGCTTGCTTTGTTTGACTGTGCTTTTGCACGGCTCGCCGACCCTCCGACGAAGTCAGTCAGCACAGCGTTTACTCGGCCGGCAGCCGGCGGGTCATCGAAATTGGTTGGATCAGTTGAAACTAATCTACGGCCATTTGTGCCAGCAAGAATGGGACTTTATTTTGTCAGTTTGTAGTCTGTATAAAGCTTAAAGTCCAAGTTGCTTCGCAGAAGTGCACATGTGAAGCTCCACTGACTGGTACGTTAGTATAAAAATTCAAGGCAAATTGAAGACGGCAGAAGAGTCAGCGAAGGGAACATAATAAGTAAAATACACTACAAACTTTATCATACAGCGCAATACCTGGTAGCGGGAAGCACTTTTCGCGTTGGGTAAACTAGCACAACGGTCACCCGCACGACCACACATGTGCGAACGCTTTTCCGTCTAAGGAATGCAGCCGCTAGACATGGGAAATTCTGGGATTTTGAGGGGTTCTTACTGCACGGGCGCTATACGAGAAATAGTCATCAAAGCTGTTAAAAATACTAACACTAAATAAAAAAGTAAACTAGGCACACATTATATACCTTATATGCCCCCCCCCCCCCCCCCAACCGCCGGAGCAGGCTTGTGGCCGAGTGTACTTGAGCACTTGGTATTTTGTTTTGCAAGTCACAAGTTAGCGTCCTCAACAGCGCATGTGTTTGCATTGGGAATATATTTTCTATAGCAAATTCACCTTTTTGGGCTGTAAGGTTTATTGCTGTACGAGCGAGTTCACAGAACGCATGCAGACTGACACTCACCAGCTGGCGAGGGATTCTTTTTGGCGTGGGGTTGCTTGCTTGCTTGATGTGGGGTTACCGGCTGCTTGCAGGAAGAGTCGCGAATCAGCTGACCGTTGGCCTGGTGCGAACACGCCTCTTAAGGGGCAGCATGAGCCAGGCTAGTTCCAAGAATGGAGGAAGAGCGCATCGCATTTGACCAGCTGCGGTGGCGCGGATGGTGTTCATCCACTGCGCACGTCTCGGCTCCTGATTTACGATTACAAGCCGCCCTGGTAGGCCTATTTGGGGCATTTTACATGAAACAAGATGGCAGAAGCAAGGTATACCAATTACTGAAATACCGAGAATGCCTATCCAAACGTAATGTCGGATGCAAAGCATGTTGTTTCACAGAACCGAAACAGAAACTGGATTGAATTTTAATCTTCGAGATCGTCCTATTACTTAGCATCTTGCATTGCCGTTACTGGTGTTAGTGTGGCCACCGCTAACTCCGCGTGGTAGTTTCTCTTTTTTCAAGCTTTATAAAATAATACCGCCTTGTATCCTGGATAAGCGATGAAAATTGTGTTTATTTTAGCCAGTCAACGCAGCGCAACCAATAACAGGACCTTGACTAATACTCTTCCATGTCCCTTTATTGTGAAGACGAAGCTGATATTCCAGCATTCTTGTGAAGTGTTTTGGAAACTCCTGGCAAGACAATGACGAGCTCGCTAACTTCTTAAGTCTTCAGGGTGCCTGGAAATGATCTTGCGGAAGAATTGGACGTGAACTGCTTCTGATGCCACGACTTACCTCCTTTTCCTGTACAGTTCTTGTGTTGTTGAAGCCCTCTGGTTTATGTCTAACAGCGTTTCCGCCAAAAAGTCATCCCCATGTTTAGAAGCCGATTTCAATGACGTTTTTACAGAAATGCCCATTAAGTTGAGTGTTTCGATTCACTGCGTGCGAAATCCAATGTTATTATTCCAATATTGCGGCTATTCGCTGCAAATGTGTAAATACTTTTGGTCGTTAACTTCCCTTTGCTGACACGTAAACCTTATCATGTCATAGCCCTGACAGAGGGGCATTTATTTTTGGGAAAAACTCGTTTTTTCTCTAGTGAATTGGCTCATTCAGAAAAAATCTGCCCCGTGTCTGCTCCAATTTTTTTGCAAATGTACTAAAGACAAAAGTCGGCCAGCGCCCCTGCCAAGTACATGCCACCCTTCTCGACACTTCTCTTTCCCCTCACATCTCATGCTGTTCCGCATTCGTCTCGTTCCTCTCAAGATAGCACGCTAGAGGTTTGCTCAAGTCAATTTAAAGTTACCGCGTTCCACTGATCCAAGTCGGGTGCCTAGATGCCAGCGCTGCTGTACGGCGGAGACATGCGTAAATGGAGGTAGCCCACTACAATGTTTATAGAACCACGTTGCCCTGCTCCACCAGCGTTTCAAGCGGAACGCCGAACCTGTCTAGAGAAACCTTTCTTTGCTGTTGCCGTTCGAAGTCATAAATGCCAGCTCGAGCAATAGTAGCGTGGTCAACAGCATGCGATGGGTTTCTGCAGTTGATGCAGTATTTCATTTGCTTTCGCAAAACGAAGCATCCATAAATTTTTATTACGGAATACTGCGAATATCATTTATGTATTGATTTTCTTCATTATATTTGCGCAATGTCCTGTCCTTATTCAACAATGTTTACGAGTATGAACATTGACACCGGAATTAGACGTTGATATTTGGCTGTGGGTGTATAATAATATTCCGTAGCTTCTGTTTCATCTGGGAGGGGTGGCTGAATAGAGTCACAGTCTGGCAGACAGACAAAATTTCATCGTTGTAGTAGCTAAAGCCCAAGAAAGACTTTAAAGAAAGTCTTTTAAGAAAGTCTTTAAAAGCACTTTTCATTTGTAATGATACTTTCGTCTATCATCTGTGCAGTGTCAAGCATTAAGGCTGGGGCACATTGATTCACAGGTCTCTACTAAACAATAAACCTAGATTATGTTTATCACAACATTGAGCTATTATCTTGCCAGTTTATGTGATGATGAATACAATTCACTTCATCAAAAGACACCGAGACATTATTGTCAGCCAAAAGCATTTCGGACTCGCAAACACGTTTAAGTGTTTCGCAAAAATAAATGAAGTGTTTCGCAAAAACTTGGATGCAATTTCGAGTCCCCGTGCTCTGCACCCTCCCCATCATAAAGGGAGTGGAGATGCTGCCATTTTTTTGTTATTTTTCTCGTGAGTTCGATCATGTGACCCAGCATCTTACTAGAGGAGCGTGGACAAATACTATGCATTGGGTCCACTTTCTCATGAAGAGGCTTGTACCGGCCTCTTATGTCGCGGTTACGCCAAACAAATATTTTTATTTTATTGCCAAACAGAAAAGCAAAATACTGCTCGTGATTTGTATGCTCCGTGATCTCTGACTTAAAATAAGTCAAAACTGTGATTTCTTTCGGTAGAAAACATGCTTTAATCCACGCGTCATGCGAACCGGCGCCTGCTGCAAATTCGCGGACATTTCGCGGCGCCGAAGGTCGGGTACATTTTTTTGCCCTATTTCGCGGCAAAAGTAGCCGTCATTTTCTAGCTGTTACATAACATTACGTCACTTTTACGCAGCTTTAAGTTGCCAATACGGGACGTGATCGTTCCCGCCAACCGTTTAAATTACGTCACGCCTTCCCAGCGAATCAGAGAGAGCGCGTGTATTACAAGCAATATTGTTGTTGAATAACAAGGACAGGCTTACGTTGTCAAGTCCGGTGCATTTAGTCTAGTTTTTCATTGCCGGTCAAGAATTGTGCACTTCATGTAGAGAGAAATAAGGCAATCTTTATCTCAAGATTGCCTTATTTTTCTCTATGAGAGAGCGAACATGCGTGTGCACGACCATTTTTAAGTGCGAATGCACTTCTTAAGCGAGCCTGAATCGTCCGCCGCCGTCGCCCGCGTAGCAACAGCTGCGGGTGCGCGCGCTCCTCGTCTTCCCTAGCAACGGGGGGAGATGGGCGCGCGCTACTCTCCTCCTCCTCTCTCCGCTCAGTGACTGCGGGTGTTGGGCGCCTCCTCTCCACTTCGGGCGGGAGAGCTCTCGCTCGCGTAGCGGGCGCTCCGCATTCCGACGCGTGAGGGCGCTCGTGTAGCCCTCGCCGTAACGGCGGGCGCTACTCTCCTCCTCCTCTCTCCGCTCAGTGACTGCGGGTGTTGGGCGCCTCCTCTCCACTTCGGGCGGGAGAGCTCTCGCTCGCGTAGCGGGCGCTCCGCATTCCGACGCGTGAGGGCGCTCGTGTAGCCCTCGCCGTAACGGCGGGCGCTACTCTCCTCCTCCTCTCTCCGCTCAGTGACTGCGGGTGTTGGGCGCCTCCTCTCCACTTCGGGCGGGAGAGCTCTCGTTCGCGTAGCGGGCGCTCCGCATTCCGACGCGTGAGGGCGCTCGTGTAGCCCTCGCCGTAACGGCGGGCGCTACTCTCCTCCTCCTCTCTCCGCTCAGTGACTGCGGGTGTTGGGCGCCTCCTCTCCACTTCGGGCGGGAGAGCTCTCGCTCGCGTAGCGGGCGCTCCGCATTCCGACGCGTGAGGGCGCTCGTGTAGCGGCCGCGTGGCGCGGGAGGGTATTAGTCGAGCGCGCGCCGTCGTCGAGAGCGGTCGCTGGTCCTGCATCTGGATAACGATGATGGCGGACCGGGCAACGGTACCAGCAATAACGAGTGAAATATCTTTCTTTGTAGTTGTGTGCGTGTGTGTAATCTCTCGACTACTCATTAAGATCACGATATCCACCGTAATCGCGCAATCAACAACCGTGCATTCGCACTTACACACTCTCCCCCTCGGGGAAGTGCGAGGGAATTTTTTGTTCATTCTTGTTTTTTTATTATATATGCGCGCAATATGGAAACCCCCGAGGATCAAGTTTGTTTTCTCCTGAGGTGAGTAGTTCGGGAGAAAAAAATGTTTGAATGTGCCCGGAGCGCAGCGGTGGTTCCGGAAACTGCAGATTTTTTCAAGTTTGCGTCTCTGTGTACGTCAAGGAGTACAAGGGGTGGGTGTAACATGTTTTGGGCCATAAACTATACCAGAATGCTAATCAGTGTAATGCAAAATAAGCGTCCAGCTGCGAACAAAAAATTTAAAAAAAAATTGTGAAATCGGCCCAGACGATAGTTTGTCAGCCATTTTGTTGGCCATACGTGTCTGAACACATCAGCAAAAGATGGTGTTTGTAGAAAATTTATAAGTACTAAACAAAATTGAATACCTTCGGCTCTTTTTCAGAAAGTGCGCAAATTCAAAACTCAATAAAAAAAAACCCATACTCGATTTTCTTCAAAATTGCGGAAACAAGACTCCTTTACTTGGGCAACAAAACTGTGGAAAAACATGTTGCATCATTTTGTTCAGAACAAAGTTATAAGGGGCCAAACTTGGGGCTCGCGCGACGTGTCTTGGCGCGCCGCGGTAAGTTCTGGCCGCTGTTGCCGGACGTTGCGCGGGTGTACACGGGCGGTAATTCATATTCCACTGCCACATGCCGGCACGGTCAATCTCTTTCCAATATTCCCAAACGAAAAAAACTATTCTGGAGATTCTTTTTTTTTTTTTTTTGCCCGCCTCTGTTCTAACTTTCTGGCCGATACCAGCTCGAAAGCGCTTTTTTGTGAACGCCAATCTTCTTATAGGGAAAGGAAAGAAGGATTCGAAACAACAGGAAAAGTTTTTCCGGTGGTTATACCGGGTAGAAGTGGTAGGAATGGTCGAAATTTTCTATTATTATGGCGCTTCGGTCACAGCACGAGAAAATTACTGCAGGGATTTCAGATTTTCTTCACAAGAATATTTATTCAAGTAAACAGACACAAGTTTGGAAATTGGCTCTCAGACTACCGGGATTAATTATTTACAGTCAGGAACACAGCAAAAGGCATACGTGTGGGAATACAACTCAAGTAAAACCTTTATATCTGCACCACAGCCTCCTCGGGCGCTCATACAGTCAAGCACAGGAAACTGAAAACGGGCAAATGGCAATGGGCTCACTTTCAGCGGTTCTGGGGACAGTTAAACGCTGTTCATTTGGGTATTCCTTAGTGACAGATCACACGTGCCAGGACTGGATGCCTCGGATGCGTGGCAGACGCTTCCATTCTTCGCGCTTTTCCATGCGAAACTCTTCGATGCCTGCAGCAGATGAGTGAATCAGGGTCGCCTTCTTTAGCTTGCTTTTCAACTCCGCAATCATTTCAGCTGCTGACCGAATGACGTTGGTGCTGCCTGCCCTCAGGTTGTGTAACGAAGCGTGATGTTTTACAATACCACCAACTCCATCACACGAGTTTTTTCCGTGTCCGGTAGCAGAGAACAGCCACTTCGCAGAGGTGTAGTTTGCTCTGGAAAGTTCGTACAGCTGATATTTGTTCTTGAAATGGCTGGCTGCACCGTCACTAACGTAAACAACGTGGCTGTACACAGGGGCACTTTCTTCCAGGCATTCGTGCACCTTGTGGAGCGCATAGCATGCATGTGCGGTATCGTGTTGCATGTCATCGCTGACTACTGCGAATCTTTGAACTGATTTTCTTGTAGTTACAACGCGCGTAAACAGTGAAACCTGTGTTTTGTGCCAGTGGTACGACTGGACTTCATTTGGCAGAATAACTGTCCAATTTTCAGCGAAGTCGAAGTGCAGTACAATGCTTGATCGCCGTTCGCATCTTTTCGCTTCGTTTATGGCAATGGCCTGTGTCCGCCTAATATAGTCATGGGAAATCCACTTGGTGACCCATTTGCCTAGCTCCCTCACGAATGCAGCTGGAGGTACAGTCTTTTTTATCAGAGAACCATTTTCCCATACAGCGTACGTGACGTCTTCTTCGTCCGAAACGCCCAAAGCGGACATGGTAAGGTTGTCGGCCATTGGGCATTGCCGGCACTCGCCCAAGAAACACTGCGTCGATGGTGAGGTGCAAAGACAAAGCTCCTTTAAGTTGCTCATTCTTCGGTCAACCCCTGTAACGTTTTGCAGGGCCAAATCAGACAGGTCGGCATTTGCACAATAAACGCAGACGCACACTTCATGCTGGGGTGAGTGCAAGACCCATTTCGGGCGCAAAGAATAAAACTGAAGGTCAATCCAATCCCTCCCTTGTAACTGCCCGTGCGCCGTCTGTTTCGGTTGCCTGAGCATCGGAGGAACCTTTGTTTTTTTGTTTTGCATCCCGCAAAACACTGGCGCCGCAAAGGAGCGCTTTCGAGCTGGTATCGGCCAGAAAGTTAGCTCGTTAAAGAACACATTAGGCAAACAGAGGCGGGGAAAAAAAAAAAAAAAGAAGAATCTCCAGAATAGTTTTATTTGTTTGTTTGGGAATAAGAGAGTGACCGTGCCGGCATGTGGCAGTGGAATGTGAATTACCGCCCGTGTACACCCGCGCAACGTCTGGAAACAGCGGCCGGAACTTACCGCCGCGCGCCAAGACGCGTCGCGCGAGCCCCAAGTTTGGCCCCTTATAACTTTGTTCTGAACAACATGATGCAACATGTTTTAAATGCAGAGCATTTCTTCAAATCACGATGTCACCCGTTCTAGTTGTCCATCGTAGTCTGCACCCCTCCCCCTACACTATATAAAAAAATAATACTTCCCGGCGCCTGCTTTCGATCCCACGACCCTGAGAGCGGAACGCAAGGTACATGGTGCTCTACCCACTGCGCCACAAAGCCGACACAGAACGAAGGGCTACGAACGCGCCTTATATCCTTGACTCATTCAAACTACGTCAAGAAGCTGCTGATACAGCAGCAGCAAGAACAAGAACAACTTCAACAATGACGTCTCCCATCGACTCCCTCGAATGGGCGGACTAACTCAACCAGAGGCATCTAGACGTCGACGACGCAACAACAACAGTCAGAGAAGAAAAGAGAGAGAAGAGAAGAGAAGAATAATAATCATACCCACCTGCTAATAAATGATGTCACGTGACCACGTAATTACGTCTCCTCATTTAATTACAATACAACAACCAACAGCAACAAGTGCAACAGCATTAACGTAACGCAAACTGCTTAACGTCGTGCGCACCCGGAAATGCTCTGCATTTGAACGTGCCCCTCGCGAGGCGCGAGGGGGATGTTTTTTTTTTTTCCACAGTTTTGTTGTCCAAGTAAAGGAGTCTTCTTTCCGCAATGTTGAAGAAAATCGAGTATGGGTATTTTTTGTATATATTGAGTTTTGAATTTGCGCACTTTCTGAAAAAGAGCCGAAATTATTCAATTTTGTTTAGTACTTATAAATTTTCTACGAACACCATCTTTTGCTGATGCGTTCAGACACATATGGCCAACAAAATGGCTGACTTACAAGTTTTTCATAAAAGAAGAAATGTAGATAGGGGGCGTCAAAAACAGTAACAAACTATCGTCTGGGCCGATTTCACGATTTTTTTTTTAATTTTTGTTCGCTGCTGGACGCTGATTTTGCGTTACACTGATTAGCATTCTGGTCTAGTTTATGGCCCAAAACATTTTACACCCACCCCTTGTACTCCTTGACGTACACAGAGACGCAAACTTGAAAAAATCTGCAGTTGCCGGAACCACCGCTGCGCTCCGGGCACATTCAAACATTTTTTTCTCCCGAACTACGCACCTCAGGAGAAAGCAAACTTGATCTTCGGGGGTTTCCATATTGCGCGCATATATAATAAAAAAACAAGAATGAACAAAACATGGTCGTGCACACGCATGTTCGTTCTCTCGTGGAATCGCCCTAGAACTGTTGACAGTAAACGTCATGAAACGTCAAAATGAAGAAAGCACACACAACCGCTTTGTCAACCGGAAGCACGTTACCAAAATTGAGTGTCCTCAGGAAAGACTTCCGCCAAATTCCCCAGTTCCCTGGGAATTTGTGCAGTCGAGAAAAGGGCCCAAGGTGTAAATGTGGGAATAGAGAAAGCAGGAAAAGAAGAGAAATATTGCAAAGTAATAAAGCAACAGAGAGAAGGGCTACAAAAACCAGAGGTAGTCTCCCTTCTTGAATTATGGCCAGGCTTCTTTGGGCGGTTGCCACTTCCACCTCCAGTGCTGGTCATTAGCGCTTTCGATGCCTTTTCCAGCGGCTGACTTTTAAAGCAAAAGCGGTGCATTTCCTTTAAATTTGTGCGCTGCCATAATTTGGCATTGTGATAATTTAGCCTCCTGCAAATGTGTGTGAGACATTTACTTCTACGGACTTAAACCAGAATGTTATGTGCAGACGGGCGCTAATGTTTATTTATATTTACTTATATTTTTCAAATGTTCTTTTTTTTATTGCTGTGTTTACAACAGTTTTTCTACAGCCGGTTACAAAACGCACAAAAGCTGCTTAAAACAACACGCGAAAATAAGCTGCTTTTATATTTTTATGCAGATGTTTGCTTTCCGTTTAAATTTAAAGACATCTTTAAATTTATTGGTGTGTCCTTCTGTATTTTTTATCTTTTTTGCGAATGGAAGAATACTAATTTAAACACCTTCTGTTCAGTAGTTCAATATATGTTGTACAGTGCGGTTTTCCCTTGGAGTTCATCACTCAATTGATACAGAACAAGATAATCGTCCACGAACCGGTACACTTTAGTCATGTTTGTCGGCTTTAAAGCGGCCATCACGCTTCTGTCATAGCGAGCTAAAAGCAGATCACTTAAAATTGGGGAGAGAGATGAACCTATGCAGATACCCTCCTTTTGAATGAACATGTTTTCTTGGTGACTGATGAGGGTGGCGCTAAGATAGTACGACGGTAGTTCCATAAAACTCTCTGTGGAAACCCCGCACGCGTTCTGAAATCTAACTGCGCCATACTGGTCTATACATGCGCTGACCTCTTCACATACTAACTTCTGTGGCAACGACTAATACAAGTCCTTCACGTCCACTGAGAATCCACTCACGTTTTTTGGACGTGCAGTCAAAGAAACTCATCGACCAGGTGGCGCTTCCTTACAAGGCCAGTGTCATCGACTTAAATGCTTGAGAGCGACTTTGGCCGGAAGGTGCTCAAGTGGCGTTGCCATGTCCCCCTTTCGCACACGATGACTCGGACGGGGCATTCGTCTTTGTGAGTTTTTGCAGACAAGAAGACTGAAAGGGTGTTCCTTCAGTCTTCCTTACGGAGGCTGCCATCTTGGTGAGACCAGCTTCTCTGCACAACTTGATGGCTCGAGACTTGATCTTCCCAGGGTTAGCATCGGTGACTGGCTAGAAGATTCCTGCAATTGCCTTGTCTGCTTTTTTTATTGTATACGTCACTGGAAGCCAGCACAAATCCGCCTTCCTTGTCGGACTGTAGGAGGCGAAGGTCCGCTTCGCGTAGCAGCGCTGCTGTCGACTTTAGTACGCCTGAATATCCTTTTTGGTGAGTGTTGGGCAGGGCTTCAGCGGCTTCCTGTATCCAACGACTCGCACTTTCTTCTTTCACCTTGCTAGCTGTGGTTCTGACGATACTAAGAAGCTCCGCCCTGTCTAGGTTTGGGTTGAGGCAGAACTTCGGACCCATGTTGAGTAGCTTCTCCGTGCCTGGAGGATACGAAAGGTTCCCCAGCAACACGACCGCTTGCCCGCGAGGACCAGGGGCTCGCTGTTTTCTTGGTAGCTGATGCAACATCCGGAGCCAGAGGAAGTCAGCAGTTCGGTTAGCGATGTGTAGATCCTGGTGAAACCGTTTTTCCCCGCTGCCACATGGTAGTCTGGCCCGGTACACAGCCAAAAGACAGTCACTGTAAAAGCGCATCTGTCTTTGCGCCTCGGACTGCAGAATACGACACACACGTTTTCGTGCCCCTCAGAAGGCAAGAGGTTCCCGAACAGCAAGAGGACGTCAGCAGGGATGAAGGAATTCTTGACCGAGAATCCGTACAGCCGGGCTTTACATGTTGCCAAGGCGATCACGTTGATGTAGATGGTTGAGAATTGAAGACACGAAGGAGACAGCAAAGGAAGGACAGCGCCCGATGTACTAGAAATGTATCTTAGAACGGGGAGCAAGTGGGCTTAGCACCACCCTCATCAGTCACCAAGAGAACATGTTCATTCAAAAGGAGGGTATCTGCATAGGTTGATCTCTCGCCCCAATTTTAAGTGAAATGCTTTTAACTCGCTATAACAGAAGCCTGATGGCCGCTTTAAAGCAGACAGACATGACCAAAGTGTACCGGTACGTGGACGACTCTCTTGTTCTGTATCAATTCACTGATGAAAACCAAGGGAAAAATTCCGTTGATCTAATTTTGAGATGTTTCAGAACGAACTAAAGTGCCTGAACTTGACAAAGAAACTACCCGAAGACAATGTTTACGTTTTCTAGACTTCACAATCAAGTTCAACCCTGAGCATGTGTGCTGACGTTTTGCACACCGCTCGCAAAAGGCCCTCTTGCCTTTTACTTCGGCCCACTGAAAGATAGTAAAAAGAGGGGTGACCAATTCATGCTTGAAATCGGCGTTAACCAGGTCGTGCGAGCACTCAGCCCAACAAAGTTTTGACGCCCAAATGGGCAGACTAGAAGCAGCTGGTTATCAGCCTCCGTTTTTATCCAGCATCGCTGAATCCCTGTTACGGGATTTCCGGAAACAAAAACGGAACAAGCCGTTACTTAACGGAGAAACTGAGAACGCAAAATGCAGTAAAACCGTCATCCCATAAGTGCATCAGGTGTCGCACAAAGTTAAGAAAATTGCCGAAAGAAGGGGCGCAAAAGTTCTTATGTCCGCGCCCAGCAAACTGAGCAAGCGCTGTGCGATGGTGAATAAGGATGGTAGAAAGCATAACTCATGTAAGATTAACCAGAAAACGAAGTACGTAGGCTGCCGTCAGAATGTCGTTTACGAAATTCCCCTGGATTGCAAACGAAGCTGGTCAGACGGGAAGAGGTATCAATCTACGGCTCCAGGAGCGTGAAAATTCACTAAAATCGAATGCCGGCGGTCACCTAGCTGCGCACTGTCGCCAGTGTAAGTGCGAACCAAAATTTGATCAGTGTCGCATCATTCGAAGAAATGCAAACAAACGCACACGTGAAATTATTGTAGCCTTTTGCATTACTAAGAGGGGCGATAAATGTGTAAGCAAACCTTCCGTGCTTCTGTGTGAAAATGAAATCTCGTATCTTTCGAATTAATAACTGGGCCTTACTTATCGATGACCATGTGACAAGGGCTTATGTGCATTTCATGCCATCTATAATTTCCTTTTCCCTTTCCATTGCTTTGTAGATGTGTATATAAGCCACCTGCAAGCAATAAAACTTGGTTGTTAGTCAGCGCCGAAAGTTTGTCTTCTACTCTACGTCCTGTCCTTTGCGCTGTTTCTCACATTTTTAAACATGCACCAAGCAGCCCACTTGCTGCCCGTTCTAAGATACAGTTCCACTGGTTCTAGGTGCTACTGTGGAAGAGCCTTGAGCCTTCTGAGAAATTGCTTCCCGCCACTGGGCTTTCTGGAATTAGGCATAATGAATCTCGCTCGGATGGCTGTTTGAAATACGAATCCTTTTGTTCTATTCAACTACCCATAATCAAAGTTCTAGTTAAAGCTACATACATGAATCTATTGTATATCTATAAGCATTCCGGGTACTTATCATTATCTGAGAGACAGCTATGACTATTGGTGAGTATACACAGAAGAGGCCGCGGTACTGCAGAGAGTGGAGTAGACGAGCATTTTATACCATCAGGGGCGTTCCTCGGGCGCTTTCCCGGTGGAAGATGCCTCCTGAGCCCAGAACACATTAGCGCCTGCTGGCACTCCGCACCCGAATACGCTGGTCGGTTGAGGACGAGCTGGTCAGCATGTACTCCCACTGCTCGGGTCTTATGTTAGGCAGTGGGGGCAGGGTTGGTGTTTGTGTGTGAGCATGCCCTTGTTATGTGGAGGAGAGTGCCAAATTGGGGATAGTGTTGTACTGCACACAAAAACGAAATCGGCCTTGCATCGCTTTTTCATGCTTTTTCAGGCCTCTCTCTTGTGCTATCCTACTTTCCTCTCTTTCTCTGGCTTTCCTCCTTTATTTTCCCTTCCTTTTTGCCGCGTGGCAATAGCACGAAGCAAAAACATTGTCCTCACTTCACTGCATTTGCCGTAGAAAGACAGTATCCTTCAGCGGCACCTGCCACGTAACTTCCTCTCCTCTCTCGCCTGCCTAACCTTCTACCCTGCTCTCAAGCGTGCGCCGTTCTCCAGTGATAAACGCAAGTAAGGTTTGCTCAAGCCAGTTCAGTTTTCCCGCTTCATTATAATGATTATGATGATTGTGGCCAGGAGCACAATGTAAAGGATAGACACGTAAGTGTCCGGGGCGAGTGCAAAAAGAATAAGGTTAGGTGTCTGAAGTCACCGAACCGCAACCCCCACAGAGTTTCATACAATAATAACCAGAGAGAAAACTGGCGCAGTTGCCATCAGGAACCACAAGAAGGCGCTTGCGCTTCGATGGGAACGATGAATAGTAATGGAACCGTATTTCCTAATATCGAAATGGGCCTACGGATGCGCAAATTGTTTTTTGTTAAAAAAAGCTGTTTTTCACGGTTCTCTGTTCACAAATTACGTGGCGAACAGGAAAGTTACTGACAAAGAATTACTTTTGTACAAAAAAATGGTACGTTTGTATACATAAAAAACCCCGGGCTATCTCCACTAACGCGAAACCTGGTGAGGGGCGAACCATGCACTGTATAAGTGTATTCTTTGCGTCTTGGCAAGAGAAATGAAACTGTTGGGAGGTACAGGTATACAGCTTTGGTGTAAAAGTCTCATGTACTTGAAGCACGGAGCTCTCTAGTGCGAGGCATAAACGAGTGTCCCGGTGTTTTTTTCAGTAGGCGTTATGAAGCGCTCAAGTGCGAGGCGTTAATGAGTGTCCCGGTGTTTTACCGCAAAACAGTATATGTCTCACCCCCCCCCCCCCCCCCCCCCAACTTTTCATTCCGGTGAAGCAGATTTACTCGGCGCCGCTCCAGCAGGGCTCCTCCTCGCCACCACCGACCCCTCTTTTACAACGGTTTTATCACAACGATTGTTCCCCCTTGCCACCCCTGATGCCTTTTTCACAAGTTGCGCCGTCGGCTGACAGCGGCCGTAACACCGTCAACGCTATTATCAGGTGCTTGCGGAGAATCAACACCAGGGCCCTATTCTCGACTGCAAAAATTGCCGGCAATTCACCCATGTTTTTTTGCGTAAGCATGACGTAAGCAATCAGTGACGTGCTGCACCTATAGTGATGACGACGTGCAGTGTAATTTGACGAGTCACTTATA
Source organism: Haemaphysalis longicornis (assembly GCF_048455015.1). NCBI lineage: Eukaryota > Metazoa > Arthropoda > Arachnida > Ixodida > Ixodidae > Haemaphysalis > Haemaphysalis longicornis. Next base: position 83,931,748 of record NW_027526233.1, on the reverse strand, counting down.
AAGATCGCTACCAAGGTATCAAATATTGCGCAAGAAATATATAAAAACACTTGGCATGTAATATGAAAATTAACACGGCAGCTGAGGCTGACAAGAAGAACACATTTCTGGAGGTCAAATTTGGCGTCAACACCACAAGGCGATCGAGTAACGTTGATCCAAAAGCGAGCGAAAGGCGGATGTCGAGCTAAAGAACATCACACAATTTTTTACCGTATCTATTTCTTTCTTTCAATCGCTTTTATTAACATAGCTGGGCTCTCTGCTTCAATGCAAGCTTTGTTGCGTTACCACCTTCCCTGCCGCTACCGCCACCACGCCATCGTCTGCTGCTTTGTTACAAGTTTATGGCGTGATCACAAAAAAAGACGGCCGCGACCATCGCTTCTACGACACATAAGAGCAGCCAAGCGCTACGCCTGATAACCGCGGAGCGCAGCGATGTCGCCGATTCACTCATTCGTCAAGCTCGACTTCAATCAGCGCTGTAATGAACCAAATAGTCACTTTTCTTTGTTATTTTTCCCTTGAGTTCGATCATGTGACCCAACAGCTTACTAGGACGAGTATGGACATATGCCATGCATTAATTTTTTGACCTATTTTGCGTGTATTTAGCGACAAAAACAGCCGTCATTTTCAAGCTGTTACGTAGCATTACGTCACTTTTACGCAGGCTGAAGTTGCCAATGCATGACGTAATCGTTCCCGCCAACTGTTTAAATTACGTCATTTCTTCTCAGCCAATCACAGAGGGGGTGTGTATTACAAGCAGTATTGTTGTTAAATAGCAAAGACAGGCTTACGTTGTCATGTCCGCTGCATTTAGTCTGGTTTTTCACTGCCGGCCAAGAATTATGCGCCTTTAGTAACGAGAAATAAGGCAAACTTTAGAACTGGTGTCGGTAAACGACATTAAACGTCAAAATGACGACAGCACACACAACCGCTTTGTCAACCGGAAACATATGACCAAAATTGAAAGCCAATCAGAAAAGACTTCCGGCAAATTGCCAGAATTGCCGGCAATTTGCGCAGTCGAGAATAGCGCCCCAGGCCAAATTGGTGTAAAGACGCCCGAAAGCCGCCGCCGCCACCACCGTCAACAAGATTGTAGGTACGGCCGCTGCCGCTTCAAATTCCACCTCGCCTACAAGCCGCGTGCCCCTACTGGTTGAAAACTTGCCGCGTTGAAACGCCGGCGTGAGCGCCTTATTCTTCTTTAGCTTGAAAGCCATCCCAAGCAATATTGTCGCGTCGGCGGGCCTCGTCGACCAGCTGGTCATAGTTCTTCTGGCGGAAGAATAATAGTAGATCTGAGTCTGGTTGCATATCAAGTCTTTGTTCCTCCATTTGCCAGTGTATTTCACGCCTAATTAGGCTCCTATCCCCCGTTGCCAGTTTAGGCGTGCACGGGTTGGGGGTGAAGGGAGGGGGCATGAATGCGCAGCAGGGCTTCAAGCCGCTGCCTGCGTCGATTCCTTTTACTGCAATGCAGTATATGTCTAACACCCCCGTTTTTAGACCGATGTCATCGATTTACTCGGGGCCGCTCCAGGGCTCCTCCTAACCACCGCTGACGCCTCTTTCACAACTATTTTCCCCCTCGCCTCTACCGATGCCCCTTTGGCAAATTCCGCAGTAGCAGCTAATGGCAGCATATGGTTATTAGACGATTGCGAAAAATAAACAAGCACGGATGGGCGTAAAAAATCCACGGGCTATTACTGCACTCCCTAATATGAATTTTTACGCAGCACGACCAGCATTTTCGGTCACGGCGCATCTCTGCTGCGTCTCAGGAAGTGTTCGCATAATCAGCGAAGGTACCGGCGGTGTGCGCTACTCTGCTGCTACCTCGCAGTGCACCGCCGCCGGCCAGCATCCTGCAAACTGTGTTTGAACCTCCCGCGCAAATGTGAAGTGGTTCAGGTTAGCCCCGCACAACGGAGCAGCATGCAAGTTGTTGCACATCCTGTTTGAACCTCCCGCCCAAACGTCACGTGGTTTGCATTAGCGGAGAGTGGAACAGCGTCTGTGGAAAGTGTCAGGGGGAGGGCGCTCATTGGTGGCGACACATGAAACATGTGTGAGGGAAAGGCGGTGAGAGAGATGACGCTGTAGCCTCATGTGCTATAGTCCACTTCACCCTTCGCTAGACACTCCTCTCCATTTTTTTCGTCGCAACTGCGTTCATTCACTCGGTTACGCGAACATATGCAGACGCCGCTCCCGCGAAGCCCAGGTAACGCCTGCTAAAGGGCTGCCCCCGAAAACGACCGAAACTCGCCGTTGCCGTTTTCACTCATATTCACTTCGCCAAGTAGCTGCGAATCCCTCCCAGTAGAACACAAACTTCCGCAGTTGGAACGCCGGCTTGAGCCCATATTTCTTTTTCGGCTTGGAAGGCATTCCGAGCGACATTTTCGCTGGTGCCTTTCACGCCTAAGTATGCGCCATCGCCGGTTGCGGGTTTATGCGTCTAAGGTTTGCGGTTACAAGAAGGGGGCGTGCACGCAAAGCTAGGCTTCATACCGCTACCGATGAAATACCGGTTGTGGTGGTATTTAGATGTCGAAATTACATGGCTCAATGCGGTTAGTCGGCTGTCCTCCCCAATTCAGTGGTTTGGGTGTGGGTTGATTTGTTACACAAATATCTTCCATACACTGTGAGATGCATACGAGTGGGAAAGAAAACGGACAGCCACATGTTTGTACACCAGGGGCGGTATTCTCGCAGCTGTCCCTTTTGAAAACGTCCCTTTTGCGTCCCTTTCATCGTGACGTACTTCCGGTTAAGAAGTAGACGTTGGCAGCATAGAGGAAAGTTGGCAGTTGGTTTGCCGCGCTTGCGTTACGTCACTTCCGGTTGTTTGCTTTCGGCCAATCAGGGCTCGCCAAAAGGGACATTTTTGAAAGGGACGCAAAAGGGACAAAACTCGAGAATACCGCCCCAGAATAGAGCTCAAAGGCTTCCAGGATTTAAATCGTTATAGGCCGGATGTATGCCGTTCGTTTGGAAGAAAAAGAGCAAGAATCGAAGCGTTGGCCCCAACACAAGCGCCAATGGGTGCAAAAATCACGGAAAGCTGTTGGTACCACCGTTACCGCCTCAAGTTCAGCTCGTGGAATAGCGGCGAATCCCACCCGGAGGAACAGCAAATTTCGCGCTTGGAACGCCAGCGTGAGCCAATATCACTTCTTGAGAGGGCTTTCAGGGGATAGTTTCTACGGCGTCTGTCACTTCCAACCAAGGACACATGACCGGTGGCTGGTTTATGCGTGCACAGGGAGGAAGCAGAGGAGGCCTGCACGCGCAACTATACGTTTCATGCCCGTATTGATGGATGGCATGTCCATATTGTGCTGGTGGGAGATTTAAACACGGACGTTAAACGGCCCAATGGGACCTGTCCGGAGTGCTCAGTGGTAGAGCGGATTGGGTTTGTGTTTTATGCTATGTTCATATTACCGACGCAAAACCCATACCGTGATCTATGGACGTAACAAATGCCATGTCACGCTGTTGGGTTGGCTGAGACGTGAAATGACGTCATTCTTTAAAGCTATTACGACAGTTGCAGCAACAGTCTTAACCAGGCCTTACACAAACAGTAAGACGCTTACGACGCGGCAGGGACACAGGCAGTTCTATGTTGATCTGCAAGAACTGTCAGAGGTACATTGAGCTAATTGGCTAGGAAACATGCTTCATCGCAAATTACGATAAACGTGTTTTGTTTCGTGCACTTCGTGGACTGCGTCAAGCTTTGCAGGTCATCCGTCTTCACAGAGTGGAAATGCACTAATTTTTACTTGGTGTTTTTGCCATGCGGCATATGAAACAAGGGGACCTATTCTCGACTGCCCAAATTCCCAGGCAATTCGCCCTGTGTTTTGCGTAAGCACAACGTAAGCAATCAGTGACGGAATGCACGTAGAGCTCTGATGACATGCAGTGTAATTTGATGCTCACTCATAAAGATCACCGCCAAGGTATCAAATATTGCACATAAAAGATACAAAAACACTTGGCATGTACAGTCATGGACAATTCAAATACGAACCGCGGAGCGCGTGGCCAAAGATACCGGTGCCGTCACCTGGCAGCGGCCGTGGAAAACGCACGGACATGCGCAGTTCAGATATCGGGTGCGAGGCTGCGTGTCCCACTGCGATGTGCTTCCCCCTGCTCGCTCGCATCCTTGCCTTCTTGCCATGCCGCAAGAGCACTGAAAACAATTTTTAGCGATGCGGCGCAAGATCGTATCTGCTGTCACTGTGTGCTCGGCTCACACTTATTTATTTATTATACCTTCCAGGCCCATCGAGGAGCATTGAGTAAGGGGGGTTACATTTTTGTAAGAACATAAACAAATAGTGGGGGAAAAAAAGAAAAAACAAGTACACAATATATAGTTTGGGTAATCAGCTTACAGACTTAAAATGAAACACGTATACACGTTTCTAATAAACAATTATTTCAAACGCACAGGGTTTTTTGTGAGTCTAAAACATCCGAAAACACTCAAATACAAGGAGAAAACATCCATGAACAGTAACAATATTATTCTGGCAATTGATCATTACGCAATTACTAAGAAAAAATGTCGGTGCAGATTTTCGGTACAGCTATCTTGCCTAAGTATGGATGCAATTCGTTCAGGAAGATCATTCCAGTGCATGATTGCTCGAGGTAATGCCGATGAATTGAAAGCAAGCGTCTTGCCAAAAATTCTTGCCGAAAATGAGCGCCTGCTCGCCGTGTGTGCCGGCGTCACATTGCCGACATAGCTTTGCATGCGGGGTTCAGTAACTGGAGCAAATAACGATGGAAACCTGGGTCACTACCAAACCAAGCTCAGTGCTGCCGGCTCCGAAGATTTCTAAAAGAACTGAGGGGCCTGCCAAAAAAACGATAAAAGTAGGCCACCAATATTGTTGCGCAAGGGGAACTTGCCAATAGAATGGTTTGACCTGCCTCTCTTCCTAATTTTCGTTAATATTAGAATTCTGCCAGTGCTTTCCCCAGACCACAGAATGCTTGCAGTAATTTACATCACTGGAGATGAATTCTGGTGGTATATCTATTGTTTGAATCTAGCACCAACACCGCTAAATGACTCAGCCATGACTAAATTAAACAAAGGCGCATTCTTAGCGTCCAGTTCATTGTTCGATTCCCGAGCCACTGCACAACAAACACAAAACAATGCAGCGCCATCAGAAGTTAGGCGACATGCATTTATTTTGGTTCCATATCTGTGCGATTGTTTTCTTCAAGAAAGAATGATGAGCTCAACAGCATGCCTTACGAGAGCGTGCACGCATTTCCCACGCTAGCACTGGCCGCATCTGCAAGCAAATACGCGCCGCATTGCTCTGAACGCGACCAACACCTTCAGCTGCAGCAGCGCTGGTACTTTCAGTGCTTGCAGCGCTCTTGCGGCGTGGCGACGAGGCAAGCATGCGAGCGACGAGAGGGCGACATATCGCAGTGGGACACGCAGCCTCGCACCCGACATCTCAACTGCGCATGTCCGTGCGTTTTCCACGGCCGCTGCCAGGTGACGGCACCGGTATCTTCGGCCATCCGCTCCGCGGTTCGTATTTGAATTGTCCATGACTGTACTATAACAATTAGGACGGCAGCTGAGGCTGTTAAGAGAAACACATTTCTGCAGGTAAAAATTGGTGCCAACGCCACAAGACGATCGAGTAACGTTGATACAAAAGCGAGCGAAAGGCGGATGTCGAGCTAAAGAACATTCCACAATTTTTTTACCATATCTATTTATTTCTTTCAATCGCTTTTATTAACATAGTTGGGCTCTCTGATTCAATGCAAGCTTTGTTCCGTTATCACCTTCCCGGCCGCCGCCGCCGCCCCGCCATCATCTTCTGCTATGTCACAAGTTTATGGCGTGATCACTGAAAAAGACGGCCGTGACCATCGCTTCTAGAGCAGCGAAGCGCTATGCCTGATAACTGCGGAGAACATCGATGTCACCAATTAATTCATTCGTCAAGCTTGACATCAATCAGCGCTGTAAATAACAAAAGATTCACTTTTTTGTTATTTTTCTCTTGAGTTTGATTATGTTACCCAGCAGCTTACTAGGAGGAGCCTGGACAAATACCATACATTGTGTTCACTTTGTCATGGAGAGGCTTGTACTGCCCTCTTGTGTTGTGGTTACGCCAAACAAATCATTTTTATATTATTTCAAACATAAAAGCAAAATACCGCACGTTATTTGTATGCTTCGTGATTTCTGACTTGGGAACAATCGAAACTTATTTGTTTCGGTAGAAAACATACTTTAAACCGCCCGTAATGCGAAAATGCGCCTCCTGCAAATTCGCGGATATTTCGTGGCGCCGAAGGTGGGGGAAATATTTTGCCCGATTTGGCGGCAAAAGCAGCCGCCATTTTCAAGCTGTTACGTAACATTACGTCATTTTTGCGCAGCCTGAAGTTGCCAATGTGTGACGCGACCGTTCCCGCCAACTGTTTAAATACGTCACGCCTTCTCAGCCAATCACAAATACGGCGTATGAACCCCCAGTTGGGCTCAATAATATCCCCAGTGCACTTCCTTTTCCTTTTCACCCGAACCACCTAAGAAGAAGAAAAGTATTAAGAGCAGTATTGTTGTTGAATAGCAAAGACAGCTTACGTTGTGATGTCCGGTGCATTTAGTGTAGTTTTTCATTGCCGGCCAAGAATAGTGTACTTCACGTAGAGAGAAACAAGGCAGACTTTATAAATTTTGTCAGTAAAAGTCATGAAACGTCAAAAGAACGAAAGCACATACAACCGTTTTGTCAACCGGAAGCGCGTGACCAAAATTGAAAGCCAATCAGAGAAGACTTACGGCAAATTCTGCAGTTACCTGGGAATTTGTGCAGTCGAGAATAGGGTCCAAGGTGTAAATGTGGGAATAGAGAAAGCAGGAAAAGAAGAGAAATATAGCAAAGTAATAACGCAACAGAGAGAAGGGCTACAAAAACAAGAGGTACTCTCCCTTCTTGAATTATGGCCTGGCTTCTTCGGCCGTTGCCATTCGCAGCTCCAGTGCTGGTCGTTAGAGCTTTTGAAGCCTTTTCCATGCGGCAGACTCTTAAAACAGAAACAGTGAATTTGCTGCAAGTTTGTGCGCCGCCATAGTTTGGTATTTTGATGATCTGGGCTCCTTGAAATTTGTGTGACGTATTCCTTTCTAAGTACTTAAACCAAAATGTTCTGTGCAGACCACCGCTTATTTTTATTTACATTTTTTACTTAAATTATTCAAAATGTCTTTATTAAAAATATTTTTTGACATTCTAGTGTGTTCACAAACGTTTCCGAACAGCTCGTTGCAAAACGCATAAAAGTTGCTTAAAAAATATGCGAAAGTTGTTTTTATATTTTTATGCAAGTGTTTGCCTTCCGCTTTAGTTTCAAAGCATTTTTAAATTTATTCGTGTGTCTTTTTTGATTTTACGTGTATTTGTAAATAGTAGATTAGTACGTTATACGCGTCTTGCTCAGCAATAAGGATTGAATAGCCCTGCGCTGTAAAATAGCAAAAAAGTTGTCAATGCATGTGAAGGGGTGTTGGTATCTGAGGCTTACTTGAACTCTATAAATGCGGGAACGCCCGAACTGCAGACTTCTGGGTCGCTGCGCCAATCTGCTGCGTCGGAGTAAGTGATCGCATAATCAGTGGACGCACGGCGGCGCGCTGTAGTGCTTTTATATCCCATCGCGTCGCCGCCGGCGGCGACCATGTTGGAAATAAGTCGTGTTTGAACCCCCCGGTGCTAATGTCAAGTGGTTCGGATGGGCTAAGCATGGAATAGTAGCGTCTGCCAAAAGTGTGAGGTGGAGGCAGTGAAAGAGATTGAGCCTCCACAGCGCGTATACCCCTGACAATTTTGCTGACGTTCCGACGAGCGTCTCATGCGGGCTCAGCATACTGCCCCCTCCCCCGCACACTTCATCCACATTTTTCTACGCCGTTTCCTTCCTTCCTTCGCTCGCTTGGTTACGACCATAGAGTTTCATACTAATGATTATGAAACTCTATGGTTACGACGCCCTCGCCTGGTGGTCACCATCACCGCTTCGAAACCCCAGTAGGGGCCGCCAGAGTGCTTCCACACTCAAATGTTGTACAGCAGAAATGTTGTACGCGAGTGGCTATCACATCTATTGTAGTCAACCATTTCGGAAGGGTATGCCAGCTCATCTGCAAAGTGCAATGAGTGCGTGCAAGGGGAACGAGCCAATGTTCACGCAATCCAGTCTCATAATGTGTTTAGTTATTGCAGATCAGCCAACAGCGAAATATCTTTAAAGTTGTGTTTTCTTTCTAGAGTAGTTGTGCACTATTAAAGTAAGCGGCATTGAAGGAAGGCCTGAATTTTAGGTATGCAGTGTACAAGCAGAGAGTCAGTACGGGCTTCGTAAAGTGCATTTCAAGGAACAAAAATAATTTTTTACCAGGTATGAGCAAGTATAGTTATGCTGTAATTAGCTGGTCGCTAGAGAGCGCTGTCGAGCGCTCTTGAAAGCAGCACATCGTTCGGTTGATAGAAATCGAGTGCTGGAAGTAGGTTCCATTGGGTCTACGAAGGGCAGCAACTTCCGACTCCCAGTGCCTCCCGCTGCTCTATCTCGGATCTGGGAATGCCGCCGAGATCTGGACTCGAGCTGTGACGCGACACCATCCCATCGGGCTTCGGTCACCCACCTGCACCACCAAGTTCGTCTATTCCAGCAACTTGGTTGCCACCGCACCGCGAGTTTCGTCATCGGATGGTTTAGTCGGGTTTGTTGTTTTTCTTTTTCAGCGAAAATGTTGCGCGCGCAGGACATACAACCGACGTTAAGACACATCCGCAGATGCCGTCAGCGCAGTTCCAGCGGCGGCGGAAATACGGCGTCAGACGTGAAACGTCGCAGATAGCCCCAGCTACCGCTTGTTACCGCTATGAGAAATGCACTTCAAGCTCCAAACAAAGTTACAGATACGCCGAAGGAGTTCATAATGTGGCTTAAAATTGCGGTACAGATCGCCATTTTGGTTGATGTGAAAGCTGCCATCACATATATACAATGGCGGCAAGCCTCAACATCTCTGACAGCCTAGCAAACTGCACGTAACGCAATTAAACCTGCTCGAAAATGCTGCCAGCAGCGCGCTTGGCCATAGTAGCGCAAGTAGTACGATTACAGTGGAACCCCTATAATACGACTTTCAAGGGACAGCGAGAAAGCGTCGTATGACCGGGCTGTCGTACGGTCGGGGTGCGAGTAAATGCCGACGTAGTAGATGGTCTCACAGGATAGGTGGGCTAAGAACACATTGCCGGGAACCATGCATTGAGTTTGTTTATTTGTGTTTTGCTTTTGCCGTCCGGCTGCGCCGGTCTGTGTTATCGGTGTTGTCTGTGTGGCAAGGGAGGTGTATGTTGCGTTCTTTCTTTCTGTGCCGCATGTGTTATCTCTTCTGATAGGGAGAGTGTTCCGAATTAACGTGAACAGCCTAAAATAATATTCGTTGATCTACAGTGTTCTGGATACAATTCGACTATTCGAGAAACCCTCGCGCCGAGTGATAAATTTCCGAAGAGCAGATGCCACGGCATTCGACTCTCGACGCTTGCCTACGCACGTCACTTTCTTGACTGCTGTTTCGCCGCCTGTGTATTCTTTGAGCTGTTAGGTGAGCACAGGTTCGCTCCAGTAAACTTGTTTTCCTTGAAGACAACTGCATCGTCTGTGGCTTCGTGACAATATTTGAAGGGAAGCTGAAACGCTTTCCAACAAAATGAGTTAGAGGCACCTTTATATAGTTTCTTGCAAGCTGGCTCCGAATATCACATTAAATTTTATCGTAAATGAGTCCAACCGGCATTGATCTCGCAAAACGCGCGGCCCCGTTTGAAAGACGCCCTCTTCATCTTTGATGCCTCTGATTGGTTGCGCCTGCAATGGCGTCGAAGGAGGACACCCTTCGGCCGCGCGAGTTGTCGGAAGCATTGTAAACGATCGCACGGCAGCGGCGCTTGCCTTTTCGGCAATTTAGCTTGCAGTTTATTGTTCGCACATGACTGCAAGTTTATTTTACAACATCCCGTGCTGTTGGTTCAAGTATCTAAGAGCATGAATTTGCTTTACACGACAGAGAGCCCCAAAGCAGTGACTGTGGCGTCGGCTAGAGGGATATATATATATAGAGGGAGTCAGAATATTTCTGAACTGGGCAACCAGCGTGGGGGGTTTCTATTCCGTATGTTAATATTAGGTACTGCCTGAAGTGTTTGTTACTATGCCCAAGATTACGCTGGTTTTTATAAACAATGAACCAGCGAAAAGCACGTACGTGCACTGCGCGGAAATATAGCGTTCATGCGCTGTAAACGTATATGCGAGACATATGTTGCCGTTACACGCATAAAGTGGACTCTGCTTCCGAATTTCCTTTGTTCGTTGTCGCCCACACCCCCCACCTTACTCATCCCCATGCACACACACCCACACACGGGCGCGCGCCATTTGGGCAGCGGCGCTATGGCGCCTCCGCGATCGCTAGCTGTGCATCGATGAGTAGCATCTTACTGCTTGACTTGTATTTATTCTGAAAACATGTTAGCACACTGGTGCCTCCGCAGCATTATCGGCTCTAGTAGGGCTTAATTTTCGAGTGTGCGTTGCGCATTCTGCTACAATATTACGGCCCCTCGTTATAATTAATAAATCTTGTCGGACAAGGCAGTTACGTTGTACTAGTTACGTTACTTTAGGTAAAAATCACCAAACGTTTGTGATAATATATCATTGGCCTGTTTCAGCATTTCTAGATTTAAGGATTTACCGCGCTAGACGGACAAAGGCCGTATATTTACCCGTCGCTCCTACTTTTTTTAGTCTCATGGTTATATATATATCAACGATTATCGCTGGAGTACACATGAGGTTCAGCGGCAAGAAGTGCTTGCCAGGTTATGATATGCAGGCACGCGGAATCTTGGGCAAAGAATTAGGCCCCGCAGTCACTCACAAATTATGGTACGATGGTGGTTCAGAGCGGTACTTTTTCATTTCAGACAAATAGTACCTTCTCGTGGCATGTATACTTGCAAAATAAGTAATGTGGTGGCCTTGGTTCTTTTACTTTGTAGGAATACTGTTTACGTATTAGCCAGGAGAGAACGTCTATCAGGATTGGCACCTTGTTTTAGTTTCGCCAAAAATTTGATTTTTGAATACTGTTCTAAGCCCACGAGGGAAAGAAAACCGACGCGTTTAACGAAACGGGTATTTCCTGAACAACTGTGTCTTTGTTTCTGGAACTGTACGAAACATCCCGGGCCAAAGTACAGCAGTATTCACCATCCTTCCTAAAGCTATAGCATCTAATGTCAACATTCATGTCCGTCGGATCAAAAAAAAGGAAAAAAACCCGCCCGCATCTTCCCACGGGGGGAACTCGAGTAAATGCGTCGCGGAGTGGTGGGGGTATCGCGTGAATGTTGCGTAATTGGGTATGGTTTGGGAATGCTTAATTGTTATTTCGTATTTATTATTCTTATTTATTGAATGAAGGAGAAGCGAAGGCAAGGAGTGTAAAGTTAGTCTGTCTTTATTGCTTGGTGCCGTCAAGCAAAGCGTCAAGTCAAGCGAAAGCCAAGCAAAGACGCCCTTGACTGAATTCCGCACGTGCGCTCCGTCGCTTATATACACACCGCCCGCGTTCGAGGGAGAGGAGTACGGGGGAGAGACGCGCATGCGCACACTTCCGTACACAAGCGCGCGAACTTTCCACGCACCCACCACGCCGTTATCACGTGTACACGCCCTGCCGCCGTTACTGTTGAGCGCGACGCAGCGCACGGGTAGCTACGACGCATGCGCGCACAGACGCGCTCCCCCCGCACCGCCGCAGCTGTTGTTGAGAGCGACGGAGCGCACGGACTACACGCGCTCCTCCCGCACCGCCGCACCTGTTGTTGAGAGCGAGGAGGGTACGGGGGAGAGACGCGCACCTGCGCCTCGACGCGACGCGCATGCGCAGTGAGCGTGTGGACGGCGCCGACAACGTCGACGAGTGACATCGCGAGCCTAAAAAATGCTCCGCATTTAAAAGCATTGGAGCGTTTTACGAAGTATCTAAGGTATTGCAGTATATTCTCTGTCATCAAGCACAGCCACCTCGCCTATCGCTTCGGTATGTTATACATAAGAAACTTTATTTGCACCAGTCAAAGGCACAGAGTAAGCTCAGTGCCCCCCCATCAGTCGGCCGGGATCCCTTGGGACACGGCGGCTTCTAAGGCGAGACCGATGACTTTTCGCTGAGTGCTTGAGGTCAGGCTGAGTAGCAGGACCTCCCAGGATGCAGTATTTCTATGAGGTTTGTTGTAAGAGGGACACGTCCACGCCATGTGGACGAGGTCCGCGACGCCGTTACAGTTCTTGCATCTAGAGTCGTATACTTTGGGGTGCCATTTGCTGTATAATAAAGGGTTTGCGAAGACCCCGGTTTGTAATTTCCTCCAGTAGACCTCTTCTTTCCTGCTAAGCTGTGGATTAGCCGGGGGAAGTACCTTACGCGCTAGTCTATAATGTTGGGTAATTTCGTGAAAATTTCCCAGTTCCTCTACCCTCGGGGATGGTTGTACAAACGGGTCTAGGGCATCCTCGGCGATCGTCCGGAAAGTAAGACCTCGGGCGGTCGCATGCGCCTTTTCGTTCCCGATGAGACCCCGATGAGCTGGAGCCCAAATAAGCGTTACCTGTTCCGCTGTCACTTCCGCATTTGCGAGAATTTTCCAGGCAGCGTTGGAAATCCTGCCTCGGTCGTAATTTCTAATGGCTGACTTAGAGTCGCTAACTATCACCCTCGTTCCTGGCTTAGTAAGCGCCAGCGCGATGGCAGCCTCCTCAGCATCTTGCGTGTCGCAACTAAGTATTGTGCAGCACGAGTGCGGGACGCCGTCTTCCGTTACTGCCACTGCCGTGTAAGCTTTCTTTCCTATGTGTTCTGCGGCGTCGGTGTATAGGACGTCCGGCCTGCCTCCGTATCTGATTTGCAGGGTGATGGCCCTGCTCCTACGTCTGCCCTCGTGATATGCCGGATTCATGTTCCTGGGCAGGGGCGATATTGTTAGCTTTTCTCTAACATTCTTAGGGAGGTCCTTCATGTCCTTAGCAATTTCTCTGGATTTGTAACCCAGTCGTTCTAGTATTTTCCGACCTGTTCTGCTGCCTAGCAGTCGTTGTTGCTGTGACGCCTTGGTCGCCTCGATGAGCTCGTCTATGGTGTTCGAGACGCCTAGGCTGAGTATCTTGGCCGTCGAGGTGTTCGGGGGAAGACCCAATGCACTTTTGATACCTTTTCTTATGATAATGTCTAACTTACTTTTCTCTGCCTTGGTGAGTTTCAGGAACGGGGCAACAAACAGAATGCGGCTAACGCCAAAGGTCTGAAACAGCCTGAGGAGGTTTGCTTCCTTCATCCCACCGTGTTTGTTAGATATGCGTTTTAACATTCTACAGATTTGCTCTATACTGTTTTCTAGTTTCCTAATTGTCTCTGTGTTTTTGCCATTTGCCTGGACGTAAAGTCCGAGTACCCTGATGCGTTCTACCGCGGGTATCGGTCTTCCGCCGGCTCTCAGCATTATGTCATAATCGTTTCGAGAGGCCTTCCTAAAATTTTTTGGAACAATGAACAGTGCCTCCGATTTTTCCGCAGAGCATTTTAGCCCTATTGGCTCTAGATATTTTTCGACCTCGCATATGGCCTTTTGGAGGACTTCCTCAATGTGCCCATCGCTGCCATGGTTGACCCATAACGTGAGGTCGTCCGCGTATATGGTGTAATGTAGGTCCTCTATCTTATTTAGTCTCTCGGGGAGCCCTATCATGGCGATGTTGAAAAGGGTAGGGGATAAGACCGACCCCTGCGGCGTTCCCCGATTTCCGAGTTGTATGTTTTCGAGGGATGCTCCCCCTAGCTTTATGGTCGCTGTCCGGTTAGAGAGAAAATCCCTCACGTAGTTATATGTTTTTACACCTACGTTTAGTGAGCTCAGGTTGTTCAGGATTGCGGTATGCTTTACATTATCAAAAGCCTTAGCGACGTCTAGGCCAACGATAACTCTGGTGTCTTGGGTAACTTTCTCTATGATTTCCTCTTTAATCTGTAGCATCACGTCGCAGAAAGTTTGGCCCTGAAGCCGATCATGGTGTCTGGATAGAGCTCTTTGTCCTCAAGGTACCTGCTGAGTCTATTTTGGATGACGTGTTCCATCAGTTTTCCTACACATGACGTGATGGAGATTGGCCTGAGGTTTTCGAGTCCGAGCTTCTTTCCTGGTTTTGGAATGAGGGCTAAATTAGCCTCTTTCCATTGCGGAGGTATCTCTCCTGTATCCCAACATCTCTGCATATAATTAGTTAAGTTGCAGATGGACTCGTCGTTTAGGTTTCTTAGCATTTTGTTACTGACTCGGTCCGGGCCCGCAGCCGTTTTGGTCCTGAGACGGTTAATTTCGGCTCTAACCTCCGCTACCGTTAGGGGGGCATCCAGGGCCTCATTCGCGGAACCTGTGTAGTCGGGCAGAGTTTCGCGAGTGGGTGGACTTAGGTAGCGATTGCGGACCTCGTCTAGTAGCTCTTTCGAGGAGCCGTCGAATTTGTAAACGAGTCTCTGAAGTTGCTGTTGGGCTTCTGATCTAGTCTTATCCGGGTCAAGCAGGTGCCGGAGTAATTTCCACGTTTTCGCGCTGCTGAGTTCTCTGTTCATTTGGTCGCATATATTTCCCCATTTTTGTTTGGTCAGCTCTAGCGAGTATTCCTCGATCTGTTTGTTTAGGATGGCTATCCTCTTACGGAGGTTCCTATCCCACCTTTTGTTTCGGATTTTCTCCTCTATGTCTCTCTTTTTCCTCCAGAGGCCGATGAGGTGGCTGTCGACTATCTCAAGCACCTCGTCCACCTCCAGCTCGTCTGTGGCCGTTTGGGTGGCATCGATTATCTTCCTACTCCATGCCCCAATATCTTCTATCGGTTCGTTATCTGTACCTATATTCCTGAAGGCGTCCCAGTTAGTTACTCTGTGCTTGCGCTTCTTCGGAACTGGGGGTCCGTTGCTAACCACGATCTCTATGATCTTGTGATCACTGCCTAGGTCTTCCCCGGTATTGCACCACGTGGCCTCGATACCGCCGTGCGTGAGGGTCAGATCTGGCGTCGTGTCTGCTGACACGCTGTTTCCCTGCCTCGTCGGATGCATGGGGTCTGTAATCAGCACCAGGTTGTGATGTTGAACTTTCTCCCATAAGGCCCTACCTTTAGCTAGAGTGTGTTTGTAACCCCAGGCTGGGTGTGGAGCATTGAAGTCCCCCACTACCAGCAGAGGGTCGCCCTGGGCTAGGCTTTTTACTTTGAGAAACAGGTCCCCGAAATCACATTTTCTTTGCTTGGGTGAACTGTAGATATTTAGTACGTATAGATTCCTTTGCGCACGTTTGCGCGGTATGAGCTCCACCAGCGAGTGGTCGATTTCGGTGTTTCCCGTCTCATGCTGCATTGCCGTTACATTTCTCTTGACAAAAGTGACTACCTGAGTATCGTTTCCAATGCCCGGGTAGGATTTATATCCCGCCAATTTTGAATTTTTCCCGCATTCCTGAACTGCAATGACCTCCGGGCGATCGCTTCCATCGAGAAATGCCTGTAAGACCGCACGTTTGTTGATGAAGCCCCTACAATTCCATTGCCAGATCGTGTTATTGCTGCATTTTGGTGTCATCCTGAGGTCGTGTCGTTTGCTTTGACTGAGCTTCCCCGTATAGCCATTGAATTTGTTTGTCCCTGAATTGGATTTCACCTTTCATCTGTTCCATAGCGCTACCCAGCGATTTTACTTGTTCAAGTATCGACTCTGGCATGCCCTTTATCGAGTTGCATTCCGCTTCTAGGTTCGTTAACCTATTCTCGTATTTGACGCCCTCTTCATTCTGCCTGGATTTAACTTTCTTGAAGGGAGGAGGACTGACTGCCAGAGCCGGTGTAGCCTCCTGCTCTGTTTTTTTAATCAAATCTGACTTAAGTTCGCCTAACTGCTTCTTTAGTTCAGCATTTTGTTCCATCAGGATCCTATTCTGCTCCTTAAGGGCATTTAAGATTTCCGCATTAGCATCCTGGGAGGCCCTACCCACCCAACCTACCTTTGGTGCGATTGTTGCCGGATATCCCGAGGTTGCACGAACACTGCCACTGTCACGTGAGTCCTTGGTGTTTGATGTTTCAGTCCTCAACGGTGGCAGGCGAGGGAAGGATTCCGATCGGTTCCTCGACCTGCTGCGTTGCCTGGACTTGCTCCTCGAACGGTCCTGGTTTTGGTCCTTTCTGCTTGCGCGTGGCGAGCTGCGGGTGCCGAGTTTCTTCTTTTTCTCCTCTTCTTCTTGCTTCCGCACTTCCGCTTCGAGCTTGCGCTCCCACTGTCTTTTCTTGACGATATAGGGAGTTCGGAAAAGGGCTTTGCACCTCTTGTCCCCCGTCATGTGCTCTTTGCCACACAACTTGCATTTAGGTTCGCATCGATGTTCGTTCGTCGGCGATGGTTCACCGCATCCTTTGCACGTCTCCGTAGGGTTGTTGCAGACGTCCGACCGGTGGCCGATGTCGCCGCACTTGAAGCACACCTCGTACCTTTTTCTGTAGAGGTAGCATTTCATGGGCGCCCCGAAGCAGAGCATCCACCTGGGGACTTGGGGGCCGGCTGAGGTGATGATCACCGAGGCGGAGTTTCCCATTCTTCGCACCCCAATGATAGGGGGGTTTGCGGGGTGGGAAAAGGCAGTATCCAGCTCTTCTTCGGCCAGCCTTGGGTCTAGTCCATGTACCACTCCTCTGCCGCAGTTGTCGGGTGCAGCCATGTAGGTCAGAACTTCAAACTCCTTGCCTTCGACTTGCAGCCGTCTCAACGCAAGCATTTTGACGGCGTCTTCTTCTTTAGGTGTGCTGTAGGTTATCGTCCCCTGCTTGTCGTTCATCACGAACCGGTCTTCTTCTTGTCCTTTTTTCCACTCTATGGCGGCTGAGAGTCTCAGTAGCCCCCCGATAACGGGTAGCGAAAGCTTGGTGAGTGCGAGCCCTTCCTTGGGTCGTATAATCACTTTGTAATCCGCGTGCGGTAGCCTCGGAAGGTTCGACGCGATCGATATTTCTGCCAGCTGCTTGCCGGTTAGCTTCATCTTATGTTCTTGCTTTGCGGTCACGTTTGTGAAAAACACTTTCGCATTTCGCTCCATTCCGCCCGCAGCTGTTACGGCCGCGCCCGAAACACCAGCTTGACTTTCTCGCTGCCCCTGTTGTTGGAGCTCCTTGACTTTCTTGGTCACTTTCGTTACCCAATTCGACTTTTTCAGCTCCGCCGGATCGATGTCCGTGCCGTTGACTATCACTTCCATCACCATGATGGCGACCGCGAGCTGCCGCCGAGGCTGGCGGCTGCCGCCCGGGCTGCTGGGCTGCCAGGCCTAACGTAGGCTTAGCTAGGCGTTCGGCGTGGTCGACCGCGGAAGATGGAATAAAGTCTTAAAAAGTTCACTCACGGGCTTGATTTGGTATCCACAGGATCCTCGTCACTTCCGGAGTGAACTCACACCAGTTTCAGGCCAAAATTTGCTTAGTTCCGCTAGAGAAATTTATCATTTTACGGAGTCGACGTGACACACGCCGCGCCCGCTGGCCCCCTAGCGGCCTTCCCCGGTATGTTATAAAACATCCCGGCGTGGTATAACCCTGCTTAGGAATACGGCATGGTAACGTATGCATCGTTTGGCGTCCGTGCATACTTTTTGTAGCGAAAATTGTACAAATGAGTGCTATCAACAACAACAACAAGAGCAAGTATCATTCTTCCTGTGCCGAGCATCTGCAGGAAACACGGCGAAAAGGGCATGGCAGAGTCGGCCGATCCGGCCGGATGTCCAGGTATGACGTTTTCCGGCCGGTTTTCGCCTGCGCTCTTCCGGCATCGCGCGCCGAGATGGGGTCGAGGCATCGGGCCACTTTTGTTTGCGTATTGCGCCGCTTATATTGCATGTATTGCAAAAATATTTCGTACTCGGGAACTATTCAGTGTGTACTTGCTGCTAGTCAACTTTTCTTCTCATTCTAAAATCACTTCACCTTCCCTTTAAACTATTATATTTAGCGCACTCTCACCTGATTTGCGAGCCCTTAGCTAAAAACCCAAGTTTAAAGAGAAAGCAACGCCTTTGTTGTGCCCCTAGCCCCTCCATGACGCACTGCTAGCTCGCCCTCTATGGCTCGCCAGTCAGCTAAGCGCCGCACGTTACGCGACACCCGTGCTGTCGGGCGTTACTGACAGCCCGGCAGCCCCGCTCCTAGCGAGCGTGAGATAAGGCCGCCGGCGTGGTCGACGTGGTAGAGCATATTGAGAGGGGAAAAGGCGAGCGTGAAACGCCCAAGGCCAAGCGAAGCGAATAATTGTACAAGGCGGAGATGAAAAAAAAATTACATCATCTTCCCACGTCGGAACCCTGAGGTTGTTGTTTCACGTCTTTATTTCACTTAAATTGCCCCTGGGGGGCTGCTGTGAAATGGAAAAAAAAAAAGAAAAGAAAAACCCTTAAGGGGATCAAAAATGAAGAAGCGAGGTCCTGGGCAGTTGCGGATAGGGGGCCCACGGCGCCATTGTCCATTGCGGAGGTCTTCCGGTGTGCCCCTCAGGCGGTATGCCCGAGGGCGAGGAGCCTGGCGCCAGTGGGCGGAGCAGCTGGATCCAGAAGGAACCCTGAGGGGATGCAGAGCCGTGCAATCTGGATCAGCTACTCGCCGCTGGCGTTTCAAAGCGGCTTCTCGTTCTCGAAGCGAGAAAATCCGCTGCTCGACGCTGCCGTTTACGTTCGGCGATGCGAGCTCTCCTCTGTGCAGCCTTGTCTTCGGAGGTGCTCGCGGTTCTGACAGTGTGCTGGCTGGCGCTAGTTGAACGTGTGCCAGCCAGTTCGTTGACGGAATCGTTGGCGTCCATTTCTAGTCATCCGACGGCGCAGTACCGAAGAAGCTACTGAGCGGAGCACGGACCGGGTTTATTTGCAGAGCAGAGGGAGTGGAGGGTAGGGGAGGAGCAGCGCGCCTGCGCGTGATTGGACAGCTGGTGTGGAGAGTGGAGACAAGGAGCAGCGCGCGCTAGCGCACAGGTGGTGTGGAGAGGAGGAGGGGAGAGGGTATTTTCACAGGTGGTGTGGAGAGGAGGAGAGGTGCGGACGCCGGACGACGGACGACGGAGGGTTGATTAAGAGATGCTTTGCATCTAAAAAACGACATTGCCGTACATGGTGGAGACACCTTTTGAACCGTCCCGTGCTGTCGCTGTTGGGTGAAAGTGCTCAACACATAGCTTTTGTCGTTTCCCACAAGATCCAGCAGCGCGAAATTGATAAGATGATTCAGACTTCGCGAGTAAACTGTGTTGCGGCAAAAATTATTGCGCGGCCTTGTTGCGGCGGCCTGCGAGTGACCCAAAATTGTAGTGCTAACGGGCACGTGTCTCCATCCTTGCGGCGCACGCGCGTAAATTAAGACATTCTAGCAAAGAAAGGAGCGGAGTGACAATACGGCTTTGAAAGACACTGATAAGCAGGGAGCAGAGATATTAAGAGAGAGAGCGTCTTCAAAAGAACAAACTTGGGTCAACAGGGCGGAGAAAGCAGCTCGCCGTGTGGTTGTGTCGCATGTGTTTGCGCGTTCGTCGGCGCCTCGACGGGATCTTCAAATTCACGGTCTGCCTGCCACTTGAACTTCGACGTCTCGCAGTTTCCGCGTTGCAATACTGCTGCGGCGTGGGGCCGTTTAACTGCCGCTCAGGAGTACCCGCGTGGTCGCTTGCATCTGTTAGGCAAGTGGTCTGGCCCGCCTGCAGGCCTTTGCACATCAAGCAGCGTCAAACGGGGCTTCAGAATAAAGAAGGTCGGAATGTGGCGGCGAAGCGGTGTAAACTCTGAGAAAAACGCCGCTTTTTTCCGCGCCAGGGACCTTCGTATGAAGCGGATGGTGTGCACCCGAGCGTCATATCATCGGGGTTTTTAATGCATTGTTTCTATGGGGAGTTTGCCGGGACCACGGTGATCCGTCGTAAAAAGCGGGTCGTCGTAAGTCCGGGGGACGCAACAGCGAGGTTCCACTGTACTGACAAATGGTGGATCACCAGGGTGACAGAATGGCTGCCAACATACGGAAATAGACGCATCCATCAAAACATTCGGTCGGCAATAACCAACTAGGATATCGCAAAAGAAGAATTGCAGGAAATCTATGTGAGAGGCATTCATCCAGCAGCGGACATAGAAACGCTGATTTTTGCGGTACGTGGGAACACGACAATTTTCATCTTTTAAATGGAGGTTGGCTGGGTAAGTAATTCGGAGAACTGGCAATCGTCGGACAATTATTGTAACAAGCTAAGCGCCGAGAAAACGGACTAGAGTTAGGGGAAGGCCCCAAACTCGATGGCGGGATAGCAACGGAAAAATCGGCGGCTGTGAATCGACTCGGGCATCTCAAGACAGTGTAGTTGATTGAACTTTTGAGGAAGCGTCTCTCTGGGGGCTTTTCCGCAGCGCTACGCTGTTTTGAGTTAAATAAAATAGACGAAAAGCGTGGCTACTTCAGGTCAGATAAGAAGGCTACATTTAGGTTAGCATCACATTGGGCTTAGGTGAGCTTGGGCTCCGGTTATTCTGTAAAGGCTCGTAATTTCGAACCACAAGAGAACGTCATTGCAGCTAGAGAAAATGAAAGTTCGAAGTGATGAAAGTGGAGAATAACTACAGTACTATCCGATTGAGGAACAGCAGGGCGTGTCAACAATTCTAATGCTTGGAAAAGTAGGTGATTGCAATCTGCATTTTGCCCTAGGGGGGCACATCCAGTACTTCTTTTACAAACTCGTGAATGTAGCAGAAGGCCTCGTATTTGCGTTCTTCAAAACTGAAGAGACGGGCGGCGTTATCCAGACATGAATTTCTATAAGACGGCGGCGTTCGTGCTTTCTCCTGCACTTCCTCGTGTATCCTGGCACCAACACGACACGACCGACACGTCTCCACTTCCGACTTTAGATATGATGACCCCATTGTTGAGCACACAACACTGACTCTACTTCGTCTACGTAGACAGATTCCGCAAATAAATAGGTCTACTAAAACGTCCGCCACGCGAGGGTTTTAGGTTGGTTTGCCCCATGTTACCTTCTCTTTCCGTCGTTCTCTCGCCATCCGGAGGTGACGCAGCCTCGTGTATAGCCACGAATGCGTTCCTCTGGCCGCGTATCAAGCGCCAAGCCACCATTTGGGTGCCGCGTAGTTCGAAGTATCTATTGAGAAATGCACTCGCATTCGAATCGACGGGCTTTTTCTACATAAGTGAGCTTTCCCGTATCAAACCCAACAGTTCGAATTACCGATAAATTTTAAATCTTGCCGCTCGAACTGCAGGGTTTTGCAGTATTTCCCGCCCGGGGCACCTTGAGTAATCTTGGTGACGGTATTGGTGACACCGCGGACCCCGAGCCCCCATACTCACGCTGTAACCGACCGTGGTAATGAGTTTTAAGGTGAAGGGTAGAAACCACAAACGGTGGCCGTCGGAGCCCAGGTCAAGCTCCGGCGGATGGGCTCCCTGTCTGTTTACAAGGCAGGAAGCTACGGGACGTCTTCAGCTATCAGGGTAAGGCTGACAAAAAAAGTATCCCCGTTCCCTGCCTTTATACTGTAGCGTATGGTATTCTCTAAACACCCCCAACCAAAACATCGGGCCCTCAAAAGGGCTCACACCGAAGTAACTTTCAAACCTCTTCCCAACATTCACCTCCGAAGCAATGACAACTTCTCTCACTTCCTCATTATGCAATCTCTTAACAAAGAAACCCCTGTAAGTGGAAAATCAGTTTTCCTTGTTGCAAAAATTATTGAAAGTGTTCCTGGAAAAAACTGCAAGGAGAAAAAAACTTTCTTCTGGAGATGTGCTCATTAAAGTCAGCCACAAAGAGCAGGCAATATGCTCCTTCAGCAAACTAACTTCCATGGTCTAGAAATTGCAATTACGCCTCACAAAACCCTAAACTCTTCTCAAGGCGTCATCTCCGAACTCGATCTAATCAACGAAGCCGAAACCACCATCCTGGAAGGACTGCGTGACCAAGCGGTCACAGCAGTCCGGCGCATCACAATAAGACGAGACGGCAAAGAAATCAAAACAAAGCACGTAATCTTGACCTTTGACAGAACCCCACTTAAATAATCCGTGACGGCAGCTTTCCTGCGATGTCCCACGCGCCCGTACGTGCCAAACCCACGCCGCTGCTACAAATGCTAGCGGTACGGGCACGGTACGAACTCTTGCTGGGGGAAACCAAAAGGTGCAAAGTGTGGCCAATCTGACCATATTACAGACAACTGCGACGCGAACAACTTTACCTGCCCTAACTGCCATGGACCTCACGCAGCGCATTCACGATTGTGCAAAACATTCAAGGAAGAAAAACAAATCATCACTTTGAAGGTCAATGAAAACATCAGCTTTCCGGAGGCCCGGAATAGGTTTGCACTCTTCAGCTGCGGAAGATACGCCGACGCTGCTCGCCGGAGGGCGGAGCGGCGCCTGGTTTGGGCCTTTGGGCGGCGACGCAATACCGCTCAGCTGATTTGCTCCCGCCCCCTCCCCCGCTAGGCTGCCTGCGGCAGCCGCACCGGTCACCACGCCACTTGCTGGACCAGCAGGGGTTGAAGTGGCCACCCACGCTGATGGGAGCGAAGACACTCCTGTTCCTACCTCACGGGTCTCGAGTACACACGAGAGCCTTGAGGAAATGGACACGGAGGGAATCGCACCCTCTCGAAACCTCGCCCCACTACCTGTCCTTACCGTGGCGCCCACGACACCCTCGGCAGTGGTGGATGAATAGAAGAGCGCCCGAAAGGTTGCTACATCCAAGTTCAGGGAGCCCAGTCGGTCGGGCACGCCCAGGACACCTGGAGATTATATGGAGGTCGGGCCGTACCTGCCTGCTTCGCAGCGCAAGGAATGGCCTTCGGCGTCCAAGCCAAGAGACAGGCCCAAAAAGCCCCTTCCAAGAGTACAAGCCCCGAGAGACAAAACATGAATACATACTCACACACAAATTCCAGTAGCTCCTAAATGGCTATAATAGGAAGACAAAATATTATCTAATGGAACTGCAGAGGCCTCCTTAAAAATCTTGATGATGTGTACGAGTTGCTGCATGCCAGCCAAACAAGTGCCATGTTCTTACAAGAAACACATTTAAACAGAAAAAATACCAACTTTCTCAACTATTCTCTGGTTTTCAGAAAGGACAGGGATGGGCGCCCAACTTCTTCTGGCAGTGTGGCCATAATCACCCAAAAATCCTTAGCATGTCATCCACTCACACTGATCACTGTTCTTGAGGCTGTTGCTATCCGAACGATAATCTTTAACAGCCTGGTAACAATATGCTCCATATACATCCCTCGTGATTATCGGCTAACAAGTTCTGCTTTTGAAACACTGGTAGATCAGTTACCTGAACCATGCATATTGTTAGGTGACCTGAATGCACACAGCTCACTCTGGAGCTCTTCTCGCACAGATGCGCGGGGTTGCCTCCTTGAAAGGTTCTTAACATCATCAGGAGCATGTCTATTTAACAAGAAACAGCCTACATACTATAACATAGCCCACAACACTTACTCACACCTATACTTAGCTATCGGCTCAGCAGTCTCTTCCCATCCCTCAAATGGGAGGTGGACACCAACCCGTACGGTAGTGACCATTTCATTACCTCATTATCATAAATAGGCCGAAACAGGTCCCCTTCCCACACACAGTTCAATGAAGCGAGAGCTAATTGGAACACGTTCACAGAAACAACTAAACTACACCACACATCCATAACACCCACACGTAGAGCAGGCAATCCAACTGGTCACTGCGCACATTCTTGACGCCGCCCAAAAGTCCACTCCCCAGGTCTCCGGTGCCCCGCGCAACCAAAGGAGGCCCTGGTGGAACCAGGACTGTAGGCAAGCACGAGAGGCCCAGAACAAGGCGTGGGGTGTCCTTCGCCGGTACCACACGTTGGATAACCTGATATCTTTCAAACGAGCGAGGGACCGGGGGAAGCGCGTGTGCCGTCAGGCAAACAGGGAGAGTTGGCGTGCCTTCCTCGCATCCATAATCTCGTACACTGACACACACAAAGTCTGGACAAGAATACGGAAACTTAAAGCGCAACAGACACACAGCCTGCCCCTGGTTAGCCCAACAGGAGAGACGCTCGAAGACCAGGCTAACACACTCGCACAACACTTCCAACACGTGTCCAGTTCCGCATATTACACAAACGCTTTCCCGAAACATAAAACCGACGCCGAAAAGAAGTCATTATGTGATAACAAGAGGTCAGCCGCTTCTTATAACTCTGAGTTCTCCCTTCATGAGCTGAGGGCTGCTCTGAGCGGCTGTAAGCCTTCAGCTCCGGGTCCAGACAACATAACATATACAATGATACAACACCTACACACAGACACTCTAGTAACACTACTTCACCTTTACAACAAGATATGGCTGTAGGGGCACATTCCGAGGTCTTGGAGGGAGTCTATAGTGATTGCTTTTCTGAAGGAGGGAAAGGACCCATCCTCTCCCGCCAGTTATCACCCTATCGTCCTGACAAGCTGCCTGTACAAGCTCCTCAAGAAGATGATTAACAGAAGACGTGTACTTCCTGGAGTACAACGGACTTCTCGAGAGCTGCCAGGCAGGCTTTACGGAGGGGCGATCCACGATTGATCAACTCGTTGACTTAGAATCCTACATCAAAGATGCATTTATTCATAAACAGTATTGTATGACAGTATTTTTTGATATTGAAAAAACGTATGATACTGCATGGCGCTATGGAATTCTTGGCGACCTTAAGTCTTTTGGTTTGCCAGGCAGCATGTTAAATACGCTTGCATGTCAGAAATAGCTTTCCGTGTGAAAGTGGGCAATACACATTCCCGAGTTCACGTCCAGGAAAACGGTGTTCCTCAAGAGGGTGTTTTGAGCTCCACGCTGTTTATTATAAAAATGAACTCTCTTGGGGAAGGATTGCCACCAACCATTTCTTACTCTCTATATGTAGACGACGTTCAAATCTTCAAATCCTGTAAACTGTCCGTTTTCGAGAGGCAACTCCAGCTTGGTGTCAACAAACTCGCTTACTGGGCAGACAGGAATGTATGTAAGCTTCATCCAGAAAAGTGTACTTGCGTTGTATTCTCAAGGAGGCACGCAATCCATGCTGATCCTGATATTAAGCCTAAACGTGTCCAATCCCTCCTAAAAAGAAACACAAATTTTTAGGCGTGGTACTTGATGAAAAACATTCATTCCCCATATAGAACACCTGAAACAGAAATGCCTGAAGGTACTGAATCCTGAAGGTCCTCTCGCATTGCTCCTACGGAGCGGAAAAATAAATACTCCTCCGCGGTTTTACCAGCCTTGTTGGCTCACGGTTGGACTATGGGAGTGTCGTCTAGGGGTCCGCCTGCAAAGCTGCACTGAAAATGTTGGATCCAGTGCTGCACTTGGAGCTGCGTCTTTCATCTGGAGCATTCCGGACGAGTCCCATTAAAAGCCTATATGCAGAGTGTGATAGATGGAGCCTTGAACACCAGTGTTCTTACACTTCATTGCTGTATGCAATGAAGGCGACTTCGATAAAAATCACCCGTGTAGTTTGATCATAAAGAACATCTCATCCGATCCGTTGTTCGCAGCACGGCCATCGATACCCGCTCCTTTCTCTGTCCGAGTGAGAGCCCTCGCTAAGGAACTAGAGATTTCATTCGAGGAGAGCGTTAAGCCTTCTATTGCTGACCTCGTTTCGCCTTGGGAGAGGCAAGCAATTTCGTGTGATATTTCTTTTAAACATATCGACAAACGAAATGCGCCCAGAGAACTTATACTGCAGCACTTCCTACAGTTACAACACAAATACCCGCACACCGCCTTCTACACCGATGCTTCGAAGTCTTCTTCAGTCGTCGCATGTGCTGCACATGGCCCCAACTTTTCCAGTCCGAAGACATTACACAGAAATAGTAGCATTTTTACGGCAGGAGCACGTGGTATCTTATCAGCAGTGCAACACATTACGCAAACCAGAACAGAACACTCCATTATCTTTGGTAGCAGCCTTACATTCAGCCTTGGTGTGGTAGCAGCCTTACATTCCTTCAAACCTACAAAAAAAGTTGTCCTCAAGCATCTAATCGAATCTCTAACCTCTGCTGATCACTCAAAATTAAAAATAATTGTTTGCTGGGTTCCGGGTCACAGTTGCATTCTGGGGAACGCATTGTGCGGCAGAGAATATATCGGGCAAACAGGGAGATGTGTTAACGATAGGCTAAAGGAACACAGTTACAACGTGGAAAAAAGCAAAAGCGGTCATCTAAGAGTACATTGTAGGGGCTGTCCTGGGTGAGAGCCTATCTTCAGTAGTAGCACAATATTGTGTAAAAATAAGAATAAACTGACGAGGAAATTATTGAGGCTCATAAAATAGCAAAAAAAAGAAAAGTGTGTAAGCGTCCCTTCTGTTGCGCTATCAGCAAAAGAAATCCCCTATCTAGACGGGGTGTAAGCACATGGCAGTAAATAGTGATGTCGTGGCGGATTTGTTATATTTTATTTTCACGTGTTATGTGTCGATGTCTTTGTTGCCTTGATTGCGGCTGTATTTATACCAGACGTCACAGCAATAAACTTCAGTTGTTAGTCAGCGCCTGTGTGTCGTACTCTCCCTATCATCATCGTTTCTTGTTTGCGCTGTGAATTCATGATTATGGAACACCAACTCGCCCAAGCATAAACTTTCACCAGTGAGTAAAGAGTTTGTTTGTGCACAACCGCAGTGTGCCTCAATCCTTGGCATGTCGTAGAGAGTAGGCCCACATCTGTCCCCCAACGTCTCTCCCCCCCCCCCTCAAACATGAGGTCCGGGTCCATCAATGAAGATTGTCCTCGGGGTCCTAGTGCACGTGGAACCGCTGGTCGGCGTCTGGGGCCGCCCTGTGCGGCCGTGGGTGGGCCGGCACCCGCCAAAGTGTGGCAGCATGCCTCTCTGTCGCCATCGCCACCACGTAGGCGTCGGCAGGAGCCCCTTCTCGGCGGCCCGGCGCAGGATTCCTCGGAACGGCCAGGTTTCCCTCGATATCGCCCCGGTC
The DNA here is from genome assembly GCF_048455015.1 of Haemaphysalis longicornis. Taxonomy (NCBI): domain Eukaryota; kingdom Metazoa; phylum Arthropoda; class Arachnida; order Ixodida; family Ixodidae; genus Haemaphysalis; species Haemaphysalis longicornis. Next base: position 83,904,428 of record NW_027526233.1, on the reverse strand, counting down.
CCGGATCTCCGCTGCTCGGCGCCGGAACCGGAGACGCCGCGATGAGACCGGGGTAAACCCGGTTGACGGGCGCTCGTAGAGCCTCGAAGCCCCAGAGTGAGCTGTAGGCTCTGCGCCCACCGGGGCCTCCACGCCAAGGTTACAGCTCCGCGAGGACCTCAGCAGGCCTCCAATTTATGGACACGACTCCGCCGTCGACCCGGAGGCGAACCGTAGCCGCCTCGCATCTCCGAAGAGCAGCAAGAACCCCGGACCGTGGCAACAGCTCCGGGGTGGAACCAGAAAGGCCTGCTGCTCGGCAGGCCCTGGCTGGACTCGCAACACTCATGCACGAAACCAGGCCTTGCACCACCAGGCCGGTGGCTCCATAATACTCGGAGCGATGACTGCGCAGTGCTGCAGGTTGCTCCGTGGCGGAACCACGTTAAACCCGGACCCGTGGGGAGTAGACACTACCGCACCCTATAAGGTCGTAGCGATGGGTGCGAACCCTATCGCCGGCTGTTCTGTCATTAGAAGCGGGATTCCCACCTACTGGTTCCGCCATCACCTGTTCATAATCGCCTGTGCGAACGTGACAGGCCTTTAGATCGCTAACCTGCTCAGGACCCACCAGTTCGTCACTTTCCAGCGACTGCATCTCATACGTGAGCAGAGTTGCTGCGCCGTAATTCGGTATGGCCCTTGCCGTTTGTGTGCGAGCGCTGCGGTGAAGCCGCACGCAGCATTGCTGAGTGGGTGCATTCTCCTTAGCAGTAGGTCACCGATGTTGCACACAAAGTGATGACGGGCTTTGTTATACTGCTTGGCTTGCTCCATGCGCACTACGTCGAGGTTCTCCAGAGCCGTGCGTTGCGCTGGCCAAAGACGTTCCCGCAGCCTAGCCACGTACTGCGACAGAGAAGGGGCGTTACCCGCCACCGCGTACAGCAGTGAATTTTTTAGTGTGAAAGCAATATCTTTACTGAAGTTTAGGTAACCTGGTGTCAAAGCCGTTGACATATTTACGGTTGCCCTAGTCGCGAAAGCCAGGTCAGGCAAACGCGCGTCCCAGTCCTTATGCTCCTTGGTTGTCGCAACCAGCATGCACTTCAGGTTCCAGTTCACCCTTTCAGTGACGTTGCTCTGAGCATGATAGGAACTCGTTTTCCTGTGCCGAATGTGCAGCGCTCGACAATAGTCCGAAAAGACTTTGCTTGTGAAATACGAAGCATTTTCAGTGATCAGGTCGGAGGGGAAGCCGAAACGAGTGAATGTCTCCAACAGCTTCTCTACGATCCGTTCCGACGCTGTTTTCTAAAGGGAAACAACTCCACCCACTTAGAAAAGTGGTCCGTTATAACCATAATGAACTGGAATTCCTCGCGCGGATCTTGGGAGGGGTTCCAGTACGTCACACGCTACAATCTGCCACGGGTAGCTGCTTTTCACGGGATTCATGAAACCCACAGGTTTCCCAGCGCCCGGCTTCCTGACAAAGAGGGCAAGCTCGGGAAAAGCTGTAGTAGTAGTAGTAGTGCCACTTTATTTTACACTGGGTTCAGGGTAGGGGGGTGGTGGAGGCCCAAAGGGCCCCCGCGACGTCCAGGGCTCTGTCCGTGACGGCTTCTTGCGTTGCGAGGTCAGAGCTCCCCAGAGCCTGCTCCCAGTGAGAAGAGGAGGGGAAAGGGGGGAAGGGGTCGCGCGGACACTCACAGAGCGAGTGGAAGAGAGTGTCCAGCGCGCCACATGAGCGGCAGTGAGGGGAGGTGAATTGGTGTGGGTGAGTGTGCACAAGGAGAGTGCGGTGTGAGAAAGTGTGGGTTTGTAAGAGCCGCCACATGTGCGCTGCCGGCGGAGTAAGTGAAGGGTGCGGGGGAGGTAGGTTCCTGCGAAGGAGGCGGTAATGTTGAGGTATGTCCCTGTACGTAAGTAGGTACGCGTGGGACATTTCGGGGATGCCGTGTGTAGGCGTAAAAGAAACGGGAGCCCGGGATATCAAAGCTCGGGCGTGTTGGTGTGCCGTCTCATTACAACCTACGCCGGTGTGGGCCGGAGTCCACAGCAGCATCACGGAGTGGACAGGGGGATTCTGAAGAAGAATTTTGAGGGCAGCTGTGGAAATGACGCCTTTTGTGTAATTTCGTATGGCAGTTTGGGAGTCAGATAAAATGATCTGGGGGGTAGGTAATTGAGTTAGGGCAAGGGCAATGGCTGCCTCTTCCGCAGTTACCGATGAGGTGGTGGCGACTGTAGCGGAAGCCTGAGGGATTGTTGGAGAAGCGCCTACTACAGCGAGTGCGAAGGCAGGATGGGTGGGGTAGGCCGCTGCGTCTACATAGAGAGTATGCTCAGAGGGAGGGTAGCGGGATAGGTGTGGTTGGGCTCGGGCTAGACGGCGTCCGCGGTGGTAAGCTGGATGCATATTTCGCGGGATCGGCTTAATTTGGAGACGCCCGCGGAGAAGCCGGGGGATGTGAGCTGGAGGATCTAGTATAAGCGGGGGGTTGGCATGAATTCGATCGAGGATCTGCCGACCAGCCGGGGTCTGGGAAAGGCGCGTAAGCTGGGCCAGGCGATGGACTTCAATTAGTTCGTCTATGGTATTATGTATACCAAACGCGATGAGTCGTTGGGTGGGTGCGGGGGGGAAGGGGGGGGGCAGTAGCAGCACGGAGCGATAGGCTCTCCGAAGTAAGGCATCGAGGGAGGTACGTTGAGAGGGGGTGAGCTGTGCGTACGGGAGGTGATAGCAAAAACGGCTCACCAGGAAGCACTGCATAATTCGCAGCCGTTCTAATTCCGTTAGCCCATGTTTCCTAGACGTGATACGTTTAATGAGACCAATAGTCTGGATGGTGGGAGTGCGCTAGAGATGTATGGTGTCTGTGCTGCTCCTGTTGGCTTGGAGGTGCATGCCGAGAAGGCGAAGCTGGGAGACCCGGGGGATTGGTTGTCCGTCCAGCATTACCTGAATGGTGGTCAGGGGAGTGGGTCTAATTCATGGTGGAGGAAGGAGTATGAGTGCTGATTTAGACGCCGAGCAAGTCTAGCCTGCTTGTGCAGCAAGACGGGAGACTGTGGCAGCCCCTGCTGAGAGTGTGGCCTCTATGTGGGCGTCGCTGCCTTGCGTGACCCAAAGTGTAATGTCGTCCGCGTATATGGTCGAATGGAGGGACGGTATATTTTCTAGAGCGTTCGCGAGAGGGAGCATGGAGAGATTGAATGGTAGAGGCGAAAGACCGGCCCCTTGGGGGGTGCCTCTGTTGGGCATGTCGAAAATGTTTGATTTGACGGTGCCCAGTCGGAGAGTGGCGGTGCGATCAGTGAGGAAATTGCGTATGTAGGTGTATGTTCGATCGCCTAGGTGCAGTGTGTTGATGGAGCTAAGAATGGCGGAGTGCCCTACCTGATCAAATGCCTTATGGAGATCTAAGGCGAGGATTGCCGCATAGTCTCTGGTGGGGGGGGGGGGTGTTGTAGAATATCATGGTGGATTTGCAGAAGGGCGTCCTGTGCGGACAGTCCGGGGCGGAAGCCTATGAGATTGGGGGGAAAGAGGGAATGTTCTTCAACGTGTGCGGATAGCCGATTATGAATGACGTGTTCGAAAAGTTTTCCGAGACAGGAGGTGAGCGATATTGGTCGTAGATTGGGCAGTGCGAGAGGTTTGGCTGGCTTGGAAATCAAAGTGATATCGGAGTGTTTCCAACTACGATGTAGTGTACCAGCGTTCCAGAGTGTATTGAAGAATTGGGTGAGGTGGTCTATAGATGTGTCATCCAGATGGCGAAGAATGTTATTCGAGATTTTGTCCGGGCCGGGAGCCGTTTGCCGTCGAAGGATGCATAATGCTGCCTCTACCTCCTCTCGCGTAATTTCAGCATCTAGCTCCGAATTAGGGGTGCCGGTGTAGAAAAGGGGGGTGGAGTCAGAAGGAAATGGCTTCGGGATGTATGTAGTGTGGAGCTGTCGAAGGATGGCCTCTTGGGACAGGTTTAAACCATGGAGAAGTTGGGTAATACGCGTGTGTTGATGCGTTCGGGATTTTGTGGGATCGAGGAGATGACGGAGTAATGCCCGTGTGCGACGCATGGAAAGCTTGCCCCTCATATCGTCGCATAGTTGGATTCAGCTGGTTCTGGCCAGATAGGTTGCATGTTTCGTGATTTCCTTCCGAAGTAAATTTAACTTTCGGCGGAGGCGATGGCGGTGTTTGTGACGCTTCCACCTTCGCTCGAGACTGGAATATGCTTCCCAAACGGGAAAAGCTGAATACGTCTCTCCTCATGCCTGGCCAGGTCGTGACACGGCATACCTTGTCGCAAGTCTTACTACCGCTGCCATGTCCTGCTAGCGCTGAGTCATGAAAATACCGCATGAACCGTTTCCGCAACTTCCTTGGGACCTACACTCGAAAGGGGGACGATACCGGCTCTTCGTCGTCCAGTTGGGGAATGTAGCGAATTAATAAGCCATCGTCGCCCAGCAGATACGCGTGAAACCCCTCAGCGTTACCGGTACAAGCTACGCCACTCGCTAGCCTTTTCAGCCCCCCCTGGCACAAACCGTCTGCTTTCTGGGCCTCAATGAGCTCTTCCTTACTCACTACCTCCCCCCACGACAGATTCCTTTCTGCCTCCGTTCTCGGGGGGCGAGAAATCGCCGCTGCGAGATGCCGCTTCTCTTTCTCTTTGCGGCCAGCCTCGACTCAAGTATCTAGTCGGTGTTGCTCGACCCCTCCGTCCGGCCCTTTCCTCCCCCTCTAGGGGCGGCGCGTGCCGCCGATGAAACCGCTCAACTCGGAGCGCGCGCTTCCGCCGCCTCCTTCGGGGCTTCTCGTCGCGCGTGCCCCTGTCTCCAGCGGCGCGCGCGACAAAGCATCGGCTACCTTATTGGTGCAGCCTCGGCGGTACTCGATTGTGTACGAGTAACGTTGCAACATCAGCGCCCACCTCGTGAGCCTACCTGCAGGGTTTTTAAGCCATTTCAGCCACGTCAGTGCCAGGTTATTCGTCTACACGGTGAAAACCGGTCCATCAAGGTACATGTCGAACTTCGACAATGCGAACATGATAGCCAAGCACTCCTTTCCGCTCCGCCGGTGTGAGCGTGCGGCTCGCGAAGGCGACAGGCCGCAGCTCGCTCTCGTGTTCCGGCAACAAAACAGCTCCACACCGTAGTCACTAGCGTCTGTCTGCAAAACAAACGGTTTGTTCAGGTCGGGAAGGCGCAAACTAGCAGTGTCCGCTATTGCGCAAGCCAAAGAAACGACGGTGTTTAGACGTGATCCTCTTGTTCCTTTCCCCAGACCCACTTTACTTTCTTACGCAACAGCTTGTAAAGAGGCCGTGCGAGTTCCCTACAGTGCGGTATGAATTGCCCGTAGAAAGCAACCATGCCTAAAACCCTTTGCAGGCTTTTCACGTCTAGTGGTCGAAGGTAGCTAAGGACGGCCTCCAGCTTCTTATTGTTCGGTCTTAGGGTACCATTGTCGATGACCAACCACAACAGATCGACCTTAGATGATGCCACCTGCACTTTCTTTGGGTTGATCGTCAGACCGGCCTTCCTCATGCGTTCAAGAACGGAACTCAAGTGAACGAGGTGCTCCTCAAAAGACTCAGAATAGATCACCACATCATCCATGTAGGCCATCGCATAGTTGTACCTCGCGTCCCCAGACGACGTCCATCAACCGCATGAATGAACTTGGAGCATTCGACAAGCAAAATGAGAGTCGAGTAAATTCGAAGAGCCCGCGATGGCAGGTGAATGCGGTCTTTTCAATGTCAGCTTCAGACTTTTGAATCTGCAGGTGCCCTCTGCTAGCGTCCAGCACAGTGAAGTAGCGAGCGTTGCCCAGCTGATCTCATCATCATCAACAGCAGCAGCAGCAGCAGCAGCAGCACCAGCATGTCTACGCCCACTGCAGGGCAAAGGCCTCTCCCATTATTCTGCAATTACCCCGGTCTTGTGCTAACTGTGACCAATTTATCCCCGCAAACTTCTTGATCTCATCTGCCCATCTAACTTTCCGCCGCCCCCTGCAACGCTTGCTTTCTCTAAGGATCCACACTGTTACCCTTAATGACCAGCGGTTATCTTGCCTTCGCATTACATGCCCTGCCCACGTCCATTTCTTCCTCTAAATTTCTACTAGTATGTCCTTAACACGCGTTTGTTTCCTGACCCGCTCCGCTGTCTTCTTGTCCCTTAATGTTACACCTATCATCTTCCGCTCCATTGCCCGCTGAGTCGTTCTCAATTTAAGTTGAACACTCTTAGTGAGCCTCTAAGTTTCTGCCCCGTAGGTGAGTACCGGTAAGATGCAGCTGTCATACACTTCCTTCTTCAGCGACAATGGTAGGCTGCTTCATTATCTGAGATTGTCTGCCGTATGCACTCCACCCCGTTCTTATCTTTCTAATTATCTCCGCCTCATGGTTGGGATCCGGGGTCACAACTTGGCCTAAGTAGATATATTCGCTTACTACTTCTACTACCTCGCCCCCTATCCCAAACTGATGTGCTGTCCCGAGGTTTTTGATCGTTGCTTTGGTTTTCTGCATATTATTTTTCAGGCCAATGGTTCTACTCTGCTCGTCCAGTGCGGAAAGCATGCTTTGCAACTCGTCCCCCGAGTTACTTAACAAGGCAACGTCCTCAAGGCAAGGCCAGCTGATCTATCACCGACTGAATGCTCGGGAAAGGGTAGGCATCTCTCTCGGTCAGTGCGTTCAGCTTTCTGTAGTCTACGCACAGCCGTACTGAACCATCTCTTTTTAGTGCCAAGACCACAGGGAATGCCCAGCGGCTCCGTGAGGGTCTCACTGCGCCTGTCTCGATTATTTTATGTAGTGCGCAGTCAAGGAGCTTCCTCTTATGGGCACTTATCGGCCTCGGATTGAACCGGAATGGCTGAGCATCACCCGTATCTATCTCGTGCGCTAGCACATCTGTCAAGCTAGGTCTCACAGTTAAGCAATCCGAAAACGGGAACAACGTTTCCGCCAACATTTGACGCTGATCATCGCATCCTGGAAAGGATGCGAGAATCGCCTCGACCTCGGCACTCATCTTTCCTGACGCATCCCTCTGGCCCTCCGCGGCACAGTAGACATTGGTTGCCAGCTGCGGTAGTAAACCGGGCGTCGGCGTGTTCGCGAAAGGAAAAAAAACTGGGTTAGCTGTCCGTAACCGTTCCTCCCCATGTCGAGCACAATGCCCTCCCTTGAAAGGAAGTCGATCGCTCCCCAGTATGACCGAGATGGACAAGCCAGGCAAGTAAACAAAACGCTGCCTGCGCTTCTTGCCGTCCAAAGTGAGCGTAAGTCTAACGGCTCCCTCTGCTTCCGCTGACCCTGCTGCTAAGCTCAAGGGTGACCCAGCGGACCTGATCCGGATTCTTCTTCTCCGGCAGGCTTCCAAGATTTCGTTCCAGATTAGAGAAACCGTCGAGCCTGTGTCGACCAGTGCAAAAAGTTCTTGACCGACTAATTGCACTCGCATGAGCGGGGCAGATGAAGAGGGGTCTCCATGCGCCCTGCATGCGGAGGGGGCCAGTTGCCCGTCGGCGCCAGCGTCGGGGTGCTCTCGGGTCTCCCTCGCATTCCCTCTACCTGCCCCCCCCCCCCTTGTCGCTTCCCGCCAGTGACGACGAGCTACCACCCTTCACCTACTAAAGAGTTCTTTCACGCAACCGCAGTGTGCCTTATTCCTTCGCATGCATGCTGTAGAGAGTAGGCCCACGTCTGGCGCCCGGCGCGGTCACTGTGTTTTTCTTTTCAGTCGATCTCGTTGCCGTGGGCTGCAGGTTACACTCAAGAACTAGGCAGAGTGAGACAGAGTGGTGCTTCGATTCATGAGTGAGACAGAGTGGTGCTTCGATTTTGAACAAATTCAGGGTAAGAGAAACGGACTGTGGATATTGAACCCATCTAGGAGTTCACCTGCATTCAATCCAGCCCGGGGGTGGGATCGAATAGAGGGACAAAAATAGATATAGATTACAAAGGTGAGCTAGTACAGAATAGCTAGTAGTTCCACTGTAGTTCTGCCTGAGTGATCACTTTGAAAAATGCTAGTCCCTAGTGGGTATAGCAGTGTTTTCTGTATCTCGGCTAAAATGTACCTATACGCCTTGAGCTTCGCGACGGCTGCGCCGCCTGCCACCGCTTCTCCGCGGCGTTTGCGGGATGAGCGCTGCGTGGACGATAGGGGCTCATGGAGTGTTTCGTTCTGTTTCGCTTCTTATTGCCTTTATGCGCCATAAACAACTTGTTACGGTCACGTCTGTAAAAATAGTACGTTTAGAGCACTTCATAAAGCAGCTGCGGCTTGGTTGAGTGCTCGATCGCCAACAAAGGCTATCCGGGGACGCTGTTCTGCGCTCTTCCTGGCCGCTCTTACGTCGTCGGCGACGGGAGCAGCATATCACCACTGTGACCTGCGAATACGTCAGGCACAAGTGAATTCTCCCGGCTCCGCGTTTGGACCTGGAACTGACAAAGCAAGAGATTGGTTTTGTATTGCAGCGCGGACAACGAATTCGGCTTCGTTTTGAATACATACGTCGTAGAAAAATGTCTTTCGGGGATGGGATTGCCCAACACCTGACAACGCCTTGTCCCTTTTATGGGAATGTAAGCCACGCAAAAATATTCAGCACAGTGCAAGGCTCTGCGTCGTTAAATACGTGCCCACACACGCCTTGTAGAACGAAGCCACAAAATCTCATGAACCCACGGAACAATAAATGTTCTGCAAGTCGGGAGGAAACACGACAGCTAGTACGGAAATGAAAGAACCCAGTGCAGCTGTGGAACTACTAAAGACTAAGCTTAAGCCAGGTTGGGCTCACCGGACCCAATGAGATGCGAAATGCACTGCTATTTCGCAATACACGTGCGGATGTGGGGGACGATTAACATTGCCGTGTCTGAATGTGCAACGACATCAAGGAATGAACGTTTTAGTAATCGCTCAAAGAAGCTGCGCGTTCACTTTCCTTTTGTTTTTCGACTTCAAGGAACAGCTTACCACTCGACAGACGCACTTTTTTTCAAGTATGTAGGGCAGGTAGTTCACAAATGATGAAAGGTGTAGTTAGAAGGGTGTGGTATCGGATAGATACCCTGACTTTAGTTTGTGTGAGTTTCTGTGGACTCCCTGTATAATATGGCGATTTTTGAAGAATCGTTCAGTCGCGGACGCAGGTTATACTGTAAGCGCGGGCTTTTGTATGGTTTGCGGGCGCTCGTTTCTGACAAGACGACCCAGCATTAAATTTTGGTCGTGAGCTGGCAGACGCATGGCATTGTAACTGCGTACGAGCTATGACGTCAAGGCGAGCCCATATAGTTCGCTGCACTTAAAAAGAAGGGTACTTGAGATATCTCACCCCCCGCCCTCCTTTTCTACGCCATAAACACAAATAGTGCTGTCGAGACATGCCACAGAATTTTAAATAGTAAGGGGAAGTAGAAAACAATGTATCGTGTATAAGGTTGCCTTCACAAGAGGGCGACGTCGCTGTTATCCGCAGCTAGCCATTCGTGATCTTCTAGTGGTTTTCTGCAAAGCGAGTAGCGTAATTGGGATACCGGGCTAGCTTTTTATAGAGATTTATCACAAGTTAAAGAGAGAGCGTAAAAGGAAAGAAAGGGGGAGAGAGAGAGAGAGAGAGAGAGAGAGAGAGAGAGAGAGAGAGAGAGAGAGAGAGAGAGAGAGAGAGAGAGATTGATTGATTGATTGATTGAATAAACTTTTATGAAGCCTGCAGAACTAACGCTGACGTGAGCTTTTATTACCATACCTAAACCTGGCCTAGGATATCTCGGAACGTTAACGTTTTTCATCCGGCAGAATGAGATCCACGCTGGAGCTTAGAAATATTTGGCCTTACATTTGTTATTGAAGCAAAATCTGAGGCAGTTTTACTTCCACTACAGTCGCGCGAAACCAGTTATTTTTTTTTCGAGCTTTATTTCCTGCTTTGCCTTCTAAGCAGCAGCTTACACTCTCGCCGCCTTTCTGTGGTGCTTCTTGCTTATTCCCACGCATAGTGAGAATAGTGTATGGAGTGTGGCAGTCGAAGTAGCGTGCACTTCACGGAGCAGTTGAGGGTGGTTGGGCCTCGAGTGACGCCCGCTGTTTCCCAGTTCACGCCAGCGAGCGGTTAATGGCCGACAGCAGGACCTTCCACGCGGCAGCGTTGAACGGGCACTTTCCGGCCCGGTTGAAGGCATCGCAGTCACCGCCGGCCTCACCCAGTTGGCGCGCCGTGCGCAGGCTTCTGCTCAGCAAAACCTCGTCCATGAAGGTCAGGCTGCGCATTAAAAAACGTACGTCGCTTATTGAACTCGAAACACGTTTCGCCATCGCCGGATAAGTATTTGGCGTCGATGGTTCGACAACAACAGGTTGAGGTAAGGGCAGGACAGGACAACAGGCCTAGAAAGTTTCAGTTTGTCCAGGTCACGGCCGCAGCCAGAGGAGACGTGGGGGCGCGTTTCGGTGTCAGAGCACCTCCCCAAATTTTCCGATGACCGTATCCCTCCCTCTTCTTTCCTTTCACCCTTTCTTTCCTGCCTTATCTACACTCCAAATCGATATACTATACTATAAAAACCAAAACAAGAAGGGTGCCTGTTTATTAGAGCCTACAAATGACTGAAATTTTGTTGCATGACAGGACCTCTTACTCTTTTTTGTACAGGAGGCGTATAACACCCACATAAAAATATTTGTGGTTATTTGTTAGTACTGATCCGGGTACTAACATTAGTCATAGCACAACAGAAGTGAACCTTTTCAGTATGCAGTATGCTTTTCGAATTTAAGGTAAAACATTGTTTTACACCGGTGTGTTGACTAGACCTTCGTTTGAAGCGTTACGTTTAATGACCGAGACAAAACTGTTGTGTCTAGGTTGAACGTAAGAGTTAAGAACAGTGGGCGACCGGGGGGTGATGCTTCGCCAACGTGCATTAACTAAGCTGTAAATGACGTGGAAGGACGACAGCATTCGTTTCCGCCGCCTATGCCATGATTCCACTTAACTAACGCCGCTGTCCTATTTCTCGCTCCACTTGTGCCCGTCACCCTCATCCTTATCTCCTCCGCTGTCCTCCTCCCCTCCTGCCTCCGCTCACCCTTCGCCCTCTCTTAACCCATCTCACTCCCTATTCCCGCTCCTCTTAACTCCCTCACCCATTCTAACTTCCCTATGCCTACTCTTCCCTCGAAATATCTTCTGCCACCGTCCTCCTTTCCTCTTCCTTTTCTCTTCCTTTCCTCTTCTTTCCAGATCCCTTCTCCTCGGCTTCAGAGACAATTAGCTGGTCACGTGCTGGCAACCGCTGACAAATGAGTGACCCACTAACGAGAAAACTCCGGTAACATTACTCGCTCACTCTAGTGACAGACCGACATGGCGAATTTTCGCGTCAACCTGGCCTTGTAAGAACGACGACTCTCTTCCAGACAGTTGATTACAGAGAACCGTTTACTCCGCACTGTGTGGATGGGCAGTGGAAAAAAAACGTAGCTTCAGAGAGACTCGCAGTGAGCCGCTGATCCACAGCCCCCACCGTTTAGGCAGCTGTAATATTGAACTTATGGCACGTATGCCTGGGTACGCTAATTGTGAATGCTTCTAATCCAACTACGTCAGGACATATTACATCCAATTCAGCGTGAGAAATCTTGAAATACAGCGCTACAAATGTCTGTAACAGAATTCAGGAAACACGTTCTCTTCTTTCTAACCATTCCAGTAGGGTGTAGCGACAAAAAGCAAATGGGCCCCAAAACGCTCGATATCCTGGTGCTGGGAAGAAACCCGAATATTCAAGCATGTTCGAAAAAGTAGGCGTCCGAAAAATCGGTCGTCGACTGTAATATAATACGGGCAGTCCTACAATCCATGAACCTATATTAACACCAGATAAACTACCGCTCTATCATGGCTGCTACGCCTAATGTTATAGCGCCAATATAAGCTTCACTTCTTTTGCGCAACACTCAGCGGGGTCTTTTTCAAAACATTTGTGGTGTCTTTGGGAATGTCATCCAAAACCAAGCCGCTTCATGCTTCCGCAGTGCCTTCCGGTGATTGATGCAAAGGTCAGGGACGAAGAGGTCACCTGAGCATCGAGTCGAACACTTCGACGGGCCCCGCCTGGCGACGCTGCTTCCCGTGAGCCTGCGCAGAGGAGGTCCCTTCCGAGGAGGAGGAGGTCGACGCGCCCAGGCGGCCCACGGAGCACATGGCCACCTTGAGGCAGGCGTCCGGGTCCACGTTGTAGCGACGCAGCACGGCCTCGAAGCGCGCCCCCACGCTGTCCTCATCGGTCTGGTTTCCACCACCCAGCCAGCCTGCGAGGAGGCAAAAGAATAGGACACTGGAATGAAGTTTGAACGTATATTGAACGAGTAGAGCCAATAATGCTCAGTTAAAGGCCTGTCTGACGTCCCCCTCTCCGTCAGCAACGTACGCCTGCCACCCGCTACACACGTGAGTGGCTTCATGTTGGGTCTCGAAGCGGCCGCGCTAACAAATATCTTTTAAATGCAGAGCATTTCAGTAACTCACGATGTCACCCGCGTTGACATCCGTAGTCGTAGTCCGCACCCCTCCCCCTACACAATATAAAAAAAAATACTATCCGGCGCCTGGTTTCGATCCCTCGACCCTGCGGGCGGAATGCAATGTACATGGTGCTCTACCCACTGCGCCACAAAGCCGACACAGAATGGGAGGCTACGAACGCGCCTTATATCCTTGACTCATTCAAACTACGTCAAGAAGCTGCTGATACAACACATTCACTACCACCAACTCCCCAAACACTAAACGTTAACGCAATACACCCACCCCCTATGCGACGCATTTACTCGAGTCCCCCTCGCGGGGAGATGCGCCCAATTTTTTCCCCATTCCCCTTCCTGCAGAGTAGCATGTCGACGTACGCATGTTGGCAAACCTCTCTGCATTTCCTTCTTTAATAAAGAGCTTCTCTCTCTCTAAGGACGAGAGGGAGAGGGAGACACACTGGCGCGCTTGCCCCAGTCCGTCTTGCGCTCCCCCTTGTCCTTGTTTATTTGCTGGAGCGGGAAAATATGAAACACCAAATCGACCAAGCATCATCGTTCGTCACGTTAGGATGGCATCACCACCCTCAGCCTGTGTCCACGGCAGGGCAAAGTCCTCTCCCAAAGATCTCCAGCCACGTCTATTGTGTACTCGCTGAGTCCACCCTTTGCCTCCGAATTCTCCTCCATCGATTCCTTGGCCAAATCCTATTGCGCTTCCGGTGTATTGGCAGCCAGTCCATCGCACGGATGGTCCACCAGTTGCGCCTCATGCGCATGTCGTGTCCTGCCCATTCCAAACGCTTAAAAAGCTAGAATGTATTCCGCACTACATACTTTGTTCCCTAATCCACGGCGCTCTTTGCTTATATTGAAGTGTGAAACCTAGTATAGCTCGTTTGACCGATATAAGTTTCCTTTAGAGTCGCTTAGAAATCTTGCTCTCGCCTTCCTTTCGTTGAGATTTGCGGCGGGATGAACACGAAGATGGAATGTATTTGGAAAGTGAAATGTCATTTAACGCTGTAACCTAGTCGGCAACACGCTAACGTGAATCGCAATTTTACTTATTGTAGCTGGATTTGTTCCAGAGTTTTCCACCGTACCACTTCCCTCCTAAGCCATCAAAGCATGCGTGAAAAGAGAGAGAGAAAGAAATAAAACTTTGTTGAAGCAATTCGTAGGCGAGGAATTGAGATTATTTCTAAAAGTTCCTGTTAAAACCAACGAAGAGGACATCTAAGCTTCTGTGGCTTAAAACGTGGACCAATGGGCGTGCAGCTGCTAGTTGTTGCTCATTTTGGTGAATGGGATTGTTTCAGTACTGAATGGGAGAATGCGAGAGTCTCAGAGCATATGTTGGAAACTTCTTGGCGGGACCGGCGTTATTTGACAGCGTTGCCCAGTCGCTTGTAAGAACTTGTGATGGTGAAATTCGGTTAGCAAATGTGACATTTTGTGCAATTAGGCGCTCTTTGCCCCGTACAGCTGCTAATTTCTGTTCATACTGGGGGCCGTTTCCTAGTTTTTAGATCCTATTCTCTTCTCCTTTCGTATGTAGGTAACGCAATGTTGGCGTCGTCGTCAGTTCAGATTGTAAAGGCGCGGGTGTGATCGCATCAGTTCTGAGCACTGCTCTTGACCGTGTCTGCCGAGCAGCGTGCCAACCCCGGCGTGGGGGAAACGAACTTCTCTGCAGAGGCACGGTGCTGGCTGAAATTCTATATCATTTCTCCCTTCGCAGTAGCATTATTGTCTGGGAGCCGCCTACTGGCAAGCCTCCCCCTTTCCACATCCTGGTTGTACTGGCGCCCGATTCGTGCTTTAGGTGGGCGCTCCCTTCTCTGACTGCTGCGTCATCGTTTCAGGTTCGCGGTGAGGAAGTCCTTTTGCGAGCAGACAGCCACCGCTAATCTGGGGCGGTATTCTCGAGTTTTGTCCCTTTTGCGTCCCTTTCAAAAGTGTCCCTCTGGCGAGCCCTGATTGGCTAAAAGCAAACAACCGGAAGTGACGTAACGCAAGCGCGACAAACCTACTGCCAACCTTTCTCCATGCTGCCAACGTCCACTTCTTAACCGGAAGTACGTCACGATAAAAGGGACGCAAAAGGGACGTTTTCAAAAGGGACAGTTACGAGAATACCGCCCCTGGACGGTCAACGCCCAGAAAAAAAAAGTTGGCGCAGCTTGCACTATACTCAGTGACAACTTAAGAACGGCACCGGAAGTTGCCGCTGTGCCTTATCACCGTAGCCGGATTTATCTCCGCGCGGCGCAAGTAGGGCGTTACTGGAAATATTTTTAACATGGCGTGACCATGATTTTTTGGACTTGATATGCTTATAAACGATGCCAGTGACGACAAACACACTGCGTGAGACAAGGCAGACGATATCACGCATTCATAGCAAACCCCTTTCAAAACGCGCGCTCACTGACGTCACGGGTCCGGCGCTTTGGCGGAGTGATACACTACATGAGGTGGTGCCGTTCTTGAGTTGTAACCGAGTGTATACATAGTGGTGCAAGTCTGAGAAGCAGCAGAGCTGGTGGCCCCTCTCGCTTCGCCGGAGACCCGGCTGTTGCACCCCGCATGGATTTCCTAACTTCCCGGTGAAAGGTCTCCATGATTCTCCAAGACTCCGATTGTCTTGCCCGCAGCCTTTCACATATCTCCCGAAGTGGACCGCGTTATTGCGCGCTACATCCTGCGGCAACCGGCTCCGCGAACTCAGCGTCTGTAGAGCGAACTCGGCGTCTGTGCACTGGCGTCTCGGCGTCTCTGTCAGAGAAGAGCACGCCAAAGATCCCGCCACGAACTCTCGGCAGTGTTCTCGAAAGGCGAGTTGGATTATCACGCGGACGCTCGTCACGAGGCGCATGCTCCCGTGCGCTCTGTGTTTTTCTTGGTATTTTTGCGAGCTCCTCACGTGGCGCGAGCCCACGCACATGCCTGGACGGCGCCGGGCTCTCCTCTTGGACGCACGCTCAAGAGCCCTCGGTAGCTTTCCTTGGTATTTTTAGGCGAGCGCAGATGGATCAAGCTCAGGCTTAAACAGCTCTACTGTTAAATCACCCAATGAGCCGAGTAACGCTGTCGCATTAAATCCCTGTCCGAGCCTCCCTTCGTGCCTCGTGAGGCTTCTTATTCTCTGCTTTCTCTCGTAACAATTAAATACGACAGCACAGATTGTTATGCTACTAATGGCTTGAACATTGCAAGCAGTGTGTTTGAAGTGGAAAGTTCGACACCAATTATCCATGGTTGGGTGACGCAACTTTGATTACGGTGTGGCCACACTCTTCGTTCTGAGCTATCACATCCTCCCCGGGTTGGTGGCGTGGTACAGTGACTAGCAAGTAAAGGAATGTGATCAAGTCGTTAAGGAAGAGCGAAAGCTCTCGGGAACGACTTGATCACGAGTACAAAGTGATCTGTCGGTGACTTTTGTTTAAATAAAATGACATAAAACAGACTGTTCAAGGATCAGAGCGTTTTATTTAAACATGTGGTTCTGAACTAGGCGGCCCTATGCCACACGACTAATCAGTATTGTAGTGTCCATGAACAGCCAATGTGGAAATATAGGTTGGCAACCGGGATCGGGGAAGCCGCACCCAACATGGCTGTATAGTTTGGAATAAACGGCGGTGTTCTTCTCAGCTGATTCAGGGTGTATTGCGCACCTCCCAACACGTTACAAGAATATTTATCTGCGCCCATCACAAGAGGCTCAATCTGTTTTAACTAGCCGTAATGGGAATGACAGGTCTCAGTTAAGAGGAGTTTTAAAGGGTGCAAGGTGCACAAGTGCCTCCTCACATTTTGTGACGTTTTTTGGACGGCTGCAACACCTTTTAGACAGAGGTCCCCTTTAAATATAGACACCGCATGTTTGAAGTGTTGATAATGATGTGGGGTTCCTCCCTCAGAAAATGACCACAAAACAATCACCTCCCAAATTCCCGAGCGCGGCTCGCAGTCCGTCCTTCATGCCAGTCTATCACACGCATATTCCTCTCGTACGCTTACCGTCAAACACAATTATGTTTCATTCCCTCATTCGGATGCTGCAGGATTAATACCGATGCCATGGTATCTTTAAAGGGAACATGAAGAAAGAATACGAGTTTTCTTGATTAAAGGAGACTGCTTTGTCCGGATTACAATGACACCAATTTTATCGCCAACTCCGAACAAATAATGGCGGCATTAATGAAAACGATGAAGCAGTGGGGACACCCCCCCCCCCCCTGCAACTTTCCGGCGATTTGTCTGTGACGTCACAGAATACTCTATGTGAGATTGTAAGCCCCGTATACCTTAGCCACCACCGAGAAACATGGCCGGGGGATTTTAGTGGGGCCTCTGCTTCTGTTTGATTGCATCACTTGCATTTTAACGCAGAGGCAACTCACTGATAGCAGTGTTCTTAATCTTCGAACGTAATACGCCAGTACTGCCCCTATGACGTCACTGCAGTGTCAAATTTTAGTTTTCCAATATTTGTCGCACTGTTTTTTTTTTTTTTTTTGAGAAAACGGGTTTAGTGGGGGGAACGGCACTTAGTGAGTTACCAAAGTCGTACGTTCAAATTGAACGAAGTTGCATTTTGTCTTATTTATTTATTTATTTATTTATTTATTTATTTATTTATTTATTTATTTATTTATTTATTTATTTACATACCTACATTTCGCCCAGAGGGCTTTACAGTAGGGGGTAAGAACGCGTACGAAATGCGCCAACAAAGTGAAAGGTATGAAGAATTACAAGAAACAGGGAAAGAAATAACAGAGAGTAGGGGGTAAAAACTCATTTTTCACACACGAAATGCGCCAACAAAGTGAAAGCTATAAAGAATAACAAGAAACAGGGAAACAAATAGCAGACAGTAGGGGGGTAAAAACCTATTTTCATACATGAAATGCGCCAACAAAATGAGAGATACAAAGAATAACAAGGAACAGGGAGACAAATAACAGACAAAAATTAACAAATGGCAGCATGAAAAGTAGCACAAAAAGTAACACTGCCCAGCATTCAAAGTAACACAAGTATGCAGGAACGTATGCATTAACTAACGTATAAAAGAAAACAACTATACAAAAACAGAAATGCACGTTAGGAAGAATAGCGTTCAAATTTTAGCATTCAAGATGACTGCGTAAAGCCACCACGAATTCATTGTCGCTTGCAACTAGGCTGATGTCCCGGGGAAGCTGGTTCCAGGATTTTATAGTGCGGGGGAAAAATGAGTTCATAAAAGCAGTCGCACGAGCGGGTATTTCTCTTATCTTGAGCGTGGGATCAAGCCGATGGTAGAAATATGCGGGCAGCACCAGGTAAGCATCTTTGTTCAGTGGTATTCGGTTGAAGTATACGTCTCTTAGAGAAGCCATACGAAAAAAGGCCCGACGCGACGCAAGCGCAGGCCAGCCAAGAGAATCTTTTATCTGAGTAATGTTGCTTGGAAATGCATAACCCTCTGTAACAAAACGAGCAGCGCGGTTCTGCATGGCCTCGAGACTATCTATCAGATTTTGCGTGAAGGGGTCCCAAACCGTACAACCGTATTAGAGAATAGGACGGATATTTGTGCTATATAGAAGTTCCCTTACAGCCTGCGGAGCCTGCTTAAAATTTCTCCTAATGAAGTTAAGCGTGCGGTCTGCCTTTGTTGTTATTGATTCTACGTGTCGATTCCATGTTAGGTCGCAAAGAAATGTGACTCCTAAATATTTAGCGTGGGTTACCTGAGGGATAGCTTCGTTACCCATATTATATTGTGTTTGGAATGGTTTGCGTTTCCGGGAACATTGAATATGTTTGCATTTAGATACGTTTAGGGATTTCATGAGCCACTGGCTACACCAAGAACAGATTTTGTCTAAGTCAGTTTGTAACGCCAGCCTATCATCATCACCTCGGATTTCCCTGTACAGAACGCAGTCGTCTGCGTATAGCCTTATACTTGAAGTTATGCTCACACCAATGTCATTGATATAAATCAGAAATAAAAGTGGTCCAAGTACCGACCCTTGCGGTACACCAGATGACACAGGAACGTTTGTTGATTCAACACCATTAATTACAACCTTTTGGGATCGACCAGTAAGATAATTTTGAAGCCAGTAAAGAATATTATTTGGTAAGCCAAGAAAAGATAGTTTGTGTAAGAGGAGGCTGTGAGAAACTTTGTCGAAAGCTTTCTGAAAATAAAGCAGTACACAGTCCGTTTGTACACCTTTATCGAAAGATTTAAATAAATCGTGCGAAAATTCCGTTAGTTGAGTGGTGCATGATCAGCCTGACCTAAACCCGCGTTGGTAATCGACAAAGAAATTGTTGTTTTGGAGATGGTTAAAGATGGTTGTATATATTATGTGTTCAAGCGTCTCGCAACAAACACCAGTCATCGAGATAGGTCGATAGTTTGGAACCAAATCTCGATTTCCGGTCTTGTTAAAGTTGTGTCATCAAAGTTGCGTTTTGTCTTTGTTAAGGCTATTATTTGATCACATCATGCCTTAGAATCAGGACGGCATCTACCATGGCGACGCGTAGCGACCGCCGGCGTCGCCAAGACATCCGGAAGTGGGGGCGCCAAGAAGGGCGTGGGCGCTGTCGTGGCGGTAGTGGCGACGCCCGCCCTGGACGCGGGTGGTGACGCCAGGAGGCTCACGTTGATGGCCAGCCGCAGGTATGGAAGGGGCCGGAAGGATCCGCTCAGCGTCAACGCTGGCCACACCACTCCCGCTACATGACAGTGCGTGGGCGGGGCGTCAGGGAAATGGGGAACAGGATGTCTTCGTGCGCTTACGGGCACCCAAGGAGCAACCCAAAAAAATCAAAGCCCGTTTCTTGAGAATAAGATGGTTAAAACGCGAAGCCCTCTTTCCATGCAACCTAATTCAAAGTCACAGTCCAAAATCCACACTGTTTCGACCGTGTCGGAATGAGCTCGCCATTGAATTGACGCCGGCTTCATAACGCGAGGAACCTGGGTTCGATTTCGCCCACGGAAGCACTTTTTTAAGAGCTGAATGTGCTTTCGCTTATAATCACCACTGCTCTGTGAAAGCCACTGTGTAAAACCGACTTTCCTGCACTGTGGTTTCACGCGGACGACCCACGCCGTCATGCGACGCTTCGCCTTAAAAAATCCAAGATGACCCCACGCTTGGTAACACCGTGCTCCCTTCAGCTTTTACGGCTTTCGGTCATAATTCGGGCTTGTAATTAGTGGAGTTCGTTCGCAGCTCGAGTTCGCGTCACGTGAACTGTTTTGCGTAAACAATCAGTGGTCAGAAATATGCAGCAACTGGAGAAATATGCAGCAACATGACCAGGTGCAAAGCAGGTGCTTAAGCAAGGACAGCTTCACGCTCTTCCGACGCGGGAGCTTTAGTGACAGCAAATCTCGAAGCCTTGGGCGGCTTGGAGTATGCGTGGTGTGCATCGACAATAAGCTGAAATTTCAATAGCCATGTGTGCACGTACTCTTCGGGATTATGTTCTACGTTTTCTGACAGCCTAAAACTGAGCTTTTGGACCACCGGGTACCATTCGACATCCTGTTGTACGCATGACGTGGTCAACGAATCGATGTCTACGACAGATCCAACCAAGCTAAAAACCAACGTTTCGTCGTATTTTTTTTTCCTTCTCGTATTTATGCCTGTGCAGCACTACATTTTCAATTAACTAGACTGTTACTTCACTCGCGTTCATTAAAAATACACGTGTCAGTCTGCGCACCGTTTGCTTTCCGGTCAACGTCCAACCATTTTTAAATGCAGAGCATTTCAGTAACTTACGATGTCACCCGCGTTGACGTCCGACTATATAAAAAAAAATCCTATCCGGCGCCTGGTTTCGATCCCTCGACCGTGCGGGCGGAACGCAATGTACATGGTGCTCTACCAACTGCGCCACAAAGCCGACACAGAATGGGAGGCTACGAACGCGCCTTATATCCTTGACTCATTCAAACTACGTCAAGAAGCTGCTGTTTTTTTTTATCTAAGCCCTATTATATCCTCCTTGATTAGACTCGTAAACGGGTGATTTTATTGGGGAGATGCATTAAATACAAATGCAACCATAAGTATGAAATGCCGTCGGATGGTGTTGGAATACATCGTGACAGATTTTCCATCACAAGTTATTCCTTGACCGGAAAATGGTTCCGTGGGCGCTGCCGTGCCCGTTTGCAATATTGGATCACAACAAAGAGTGTGTCCAGTATCGGTCACGCTATACCGCTGATGCATCGGCTCTGGTCCCCAGCTTGTCCCGGTGTTCCGTTCGAGCGCATTTCAGTGGCCAGAGCACCACGCTTTCAGTGTCCACTTTACCCCAAAGCTTTCGCATACGGCGTATTTTCGTGTTAAACGTGTTTCCGCGTACACCGTGTATTTTCGACGGTCCAATATTTGAATATGACGATGAACGCTGGTCAGGGAACAAACGCGTGTTAAGGACATATTAGTAGAAATTGGTCAGGGCGTGTAATGGGCATGTAATGCGCAGGCAAGATAACCGTTGGTAATTAAGTGTAACAGAGTGGATGCCCAGAGAAGGCAAGTGTGGCAGGGGACAGCAGAAAGTTAGATGGGCAGGTGAGATCAAGAAGTTTGCGGGGATAAATTGGTCGCAGTTAGCACAGGACTGGGATAATTGGAGAATAATGGGATAGGTCTTTGCCCTGCAGTGAGTTTAAATAGGCTGGTGGTGATGATGATGATGATGAACTCTGGATCCCCGCGAAGCTGTGTTTAGTGATGTGGATGAAGTGAATAGATTCATGTGGGATGTTATCCTTACCATCTCTCAATTGCGTGACGAAGGCCTCTCCAAATATTCCTTATCATGAGTCAGTCGGGTTCATTCTTTACCCGCGAATTTTCTCCTTCATCCCTACTGTGGCCACAGTGCGATGTGCGTGAAGACCTGCAACACCTCATCAGTGATTGTGCGCGACACAAAGAGCGTCTCTCACAGTGTCTCTGGGTCGGCCGCTTTCCCCAAGTCTAGAACTGATGGACGTATTAGGCCGTTGGAGCAGCTCCAAATGTGCCGCTCGTGCTACAAAAGCCTTATTGGCCTACATAAAAAACACAACTCATGATCATACCTTGTTAAAAGCATATATGTTCATTCGATCATTACAGTCATCATCGTCACCGCAATCATCTGGTGAAGCAGCCACGCAGCTTAGCTCGGATGACATAGCCAGCTTCATAAAAGGTGGTTCTCTCTCCCTCTCTCTCTCTCTCTCTCTCTATATATATATATATATATATATATATATATATATATATATATATATATATATATATATATATATATATATATATATATATATATATATATGTCCTCCACAGAATATTAATGTGTTTCCCTATTTTGTCGGTCTTCCTCTATAGGTATCAAAGGACAGGTATCTGGAATCCCCACAATACCTGTATTTGTCGCTGTGAAAGACTTCAGAAAACTATACATTTACACATAGCTTTTAGGGATAATAGGTCCATTCCAATTCACTCTTCACAAAGGCGCAGCCATATACGATGTTATGTTGCATCGGCCAGAAATTAGCTTTGAAAAACTACACAAGGGATAACAAGTATTGACCCTCTTTGGGAGCGAATTTCGAGAATGTCAACCGTGTACTTTTGACACAAGCCGACTTTTTACGCCGTGTGCTTTGAGTAACTTCATTACATGAAACTTTATACGTAAAATAATTGTTCAAAATAAAAGTACATGTCCATTTTTTTATAAAAAATATTTTTTTCCTGTATCAACAAAAACACGAAAACAATTTTCGATGTTGTTGCGTTGTTTTGCGCCTTGTTTCGTTCACCTCTTTGCTTCGAAGTCGTAAGTGCGACGGTCCACCTCTTCGTTCTGAACTTTCGCTCTTCAGATTTGAACCTTCGTCAGGGTTGTCCGGTCGTGAGAGTTCATTAGTAGTTCAGAAGTGTTTTGTATTAAGTTTTTGTGAAGTCAGTTTGTTTCCAACCCTGGTTACCCAAGACATTTGTTTCGTAGTTTATTGAAGACAGGGGTTAAACACTGATTGAGTACATTTCGCTATTTTGGGCAGCGCTGTTAACGCGAGACGGTGCGCCCTAATAACTGTTTTTACATTGAGGTTCTCTATAGGTCTAAAAAGCACGAGATTATCTCCGGCAACAGAGTGATGTAGACCGGAATCGCACGCAGCGTAGGGTTACGCTGCGGTGCCCACTTCAAAACCCCGGGTTCGTAAAACCGTGCGCCACACCTTAGGCTCATTTAAAAATCTTAATTATGTCAATCTCAATTATTTCTTCTAGTTTCTGGGTGACAGATTCGTGAAGGGTTTCAAGCGCACGTGTTCTCGAAGTTGGTGAATCCACACTGCTGTCTGTCGTTAAGGTGAGTTAGATATCTCTGCCCGGAATATATGCCTTCCGCTATGTTGGAATGCAGGACGCATACCGGCAGGCTCGTCGACAATGATACCGCGGCGAAGAAAGAACGAATGGCTGACATTTGCAAGCGTCGCGCAAGGCTGTGAAATTCGTTCTCCCGCAGTCGGTAGTCGTACCGAGTGGTCATGTTTTCAGTCACCGCTGCTGACGGATGCGGTGGGCGCGCCGGGCCAAACTTCAAGCGGCCTGGCTAGCGTTCGGTGGCCGCTAACGAATCGCTCGGTCATCAGACGGCCGATATTAGGCAATACGAAACATAACAAAAGAGTTTCCTTCACGCATGAAAATGAAAAACTCACGATGAAAACCTCGCTTTCATACTTGGCCCTCATCCTTTGGAGAGCATGAACGGTGGATGTATACTGTGTTCTAGAATTCTCCCTCACCCGCCGCAGTGACTAAGGCGTTGTGCTGCTGAGCACAAGGTCGCGGGTTTGATTCCCGGCCGCAGCGGCCGCTTCTCTGATGGACGCGAAAAGCAAGAACGCCCGTGTGTACGAGATTTCGGCGCACGTTAAAGGGACAGACAACCGATTTTTGTCACGTATATGTTCTCTAGCTCATATGAAAGCGAGTGTTTTATATAGCCCGGTAACCACAAGCAATTTCTAAACAAATTGGCGGAAATAATTTTATTTGGCAGCAAACTTCCTGAAATCGGAAGGGTGGCGGTTCGTAGTGTCGAAACTTGACACTATAATATGTGTCCCTGTCACGTGACCTGCAAACCTAGCAGCCACTGCAACTGCTGAAACGTTTAATTACGTATTGAAAACCTTTTAACATACGTATTTAAACAAGGTTAAATTGTATATGTATGTATTTCTAAACGTTATTTTGAAAATTTTAAAGACTCACCGCCCGCCGTCCCTGGGTTTGACGATTCTGCCTGAGTCAGGGGCGTTTGTTCTGCCAAAATAATTGATTTCAGTTTCCAAATACGCCACCGGCAGCGTAAAAAAAAAAATGTCGCGCCTGGGGAGAATCGAACTTCCCGCCTCCACAACGTGAAGCCAGATTCTACCTATCGTCTATCTCAACAGATGGCGCATTCGTGTAAAATAGACCGTTGCATTAAAAACACACATAAAGGAACAGGAAAGCCTGCGATTCCAACTTTTTTAGCTGGGGACAAGTTTTTAAATGTCGTTTTTCATTTCGCATACAGACAAAAGTATGTTGCTGAGCTACTCTATGTCATGGTTGCCAGCATTATTTTTGGGAGGGACACATACGCCTCGTAGATCTAAAAATTTCGATTTAAAAAATTCTAGGGCGTTATCAGCAAAACCGTTTCTCGTCTAGGGGCTTTAAGTGATGCCCTTTCATTGGGATAGAGAATATATACTCGATAAAAATCGGTTGTCTGTCCCTTTAATGATTCCCAGGTGGTCAAAATTAATCCGGAGCCCTCCACAACGGCGTGCCTCATCGCCTGCGTTGCGTCGGCGCGTTGAACCACACAATCAATCAGAATTCTCCCTCGACGACGAAGTAACGCTATCGAGTCTTACATCTTACGACAAGCATGCAGACGCCTTCTGCAACTTTTTATGCTAATATTCGCCTAGGCTGAAACGCGCGTCATAGTGGGAAGGCTGCTGATAATTTGTATACCCCCTGAGGACCTTTCGTGTGCCCAGAAATATCGTGCACCCGGGCATTCTTATTGCCAGCACGGCGGTATCAACGGCACCATAACAATAACCGCCGGTATAGCAGCAGCATGATCAGCCATTTGCCACAAGCGCGTACCTGGCACGAGCCCGACGTATCCGAGCGTGCCTGGGAACCAGTAGAGCAGGGCGGCAGCGCTGGTGAAGAGCACCGCCAGGGCCCCCAGCACGTTGTAGCCCAGGTGATCGCCGAGCGCTGCCAGCGCCGACTGCAGCGCCGGGCGCAGCATGCGGCCCAGCACGGGAAGCGCCTGGCGGACCTGCGGCAGAATGCACACCACAATGCTCTGTGTGCATACACTGAGGCGATTCTCCGTAATCCATCCATTCGTTTGCTTTGTCATGCAGTATTATTTTATATTTGCGATGGTTATCGAGGTCAAGAATTTCCCGTGCCCCCCAGTTATGCCCTGGTGACCGCAGCAACTTTTGTGTTCGTTGGGAACGAAGGAAGGAAGGAAGGAAGGAAGTATAAAACACTGTACATGAACGGCAGGCAGTTTAACCAGACAAGACTCTGGTTGAATACACTACATATGGGAAGTGGGAAAGCAGAGATTTAAAGAGAAAGAAAAGATATTAAAACATGTGGAGGTGAACTTAAAGAGAGAGAAAGGTATGAGTAAAGGCGACAGCAAAGACAAAACAACGGTCTATAATAATGTCTTAAAGGGACACTGAAGTGAATTTGTCAAGCTCCCGTTTTTGCTTGCACTGCGTAGACTGGCTCAAATTAGCACACTTTTCATCGTTTATCCGGGTGACAAATCGGTAATTATTTTACAAAGCGCGAAAGAAGAAAAACTACCATGCGCGGTTTGCGGTGGCCGCACCAACTAAGGCTGTGACGTTGGGAGGAGGGGGCACTGTGATTAGACGATGCCCAAGGTTAGCAATCAAACAAGTTTCGGTTTCGGTTTCGGTTCTGTAAAACACAACCGATGGCATTGTTGGATGGGCATTCTCAATATCTCAGTAATCATCGTACCGCGCTTCTGCCATGTTGTCGGCTGTAAAATGCATAAGATAAGCCTCCCAGGACGGCTTGGAATCGCAGCATTCACTAGCCGAGGCCTACGCAGTGCATGAACGCCCTCCGCGTCCCCGCAGACGCTCAAATTCCATGCGCTTTTCCCCCATATTTGGAGCTTGCCTCGCTCATGCCTGTATCGTAAAAAGCGTGTTGACACCAGGCCAAGGGTCTGTTGATTCTGGCCTGTGCCCACTGCCCGCAAGCAGTCGGTGCTTATTGCAACAGAACGCCAACGAGAACTCGCTAGCGCGCCAGTGCCAGCCTGCGTGCGTTCTGTGAACTAGTTTGTGGAGCAATGAACGTTGCGGCCCAAAAAAAGGTGAACTCAGTATAGAAAACATCGGCGGAAAACGTTTACTTATAAACAAAAAAGCACGTACCCGCGGTGATTCGAACTTGTGATTTGCAAAACACTTGCGGTGACATATCTACCGCTCCAGACCACTCGGCCACAAGCGCGTAATGGCTGTATTGGAAATAAAAGGTATATAATGTATAACCAGTTTGCACTTTTATTTAGTTTTAGCATTTCAAGCAGCTTAGGTGACTATTTGTTGTTTTGCGCTCGTGCAGTAAGCATCCCCCAAGTTTCCACAATATCTCACGTCTAGCAATTGCATTTCTTAGACGGAAAAGCGTTCGCAGATGCGTAGTCGTGCTGCTGGCCGCTGTGCTTGTTCGCCCAGCGCAAAAAGATGCTTCCCGCACCCTAGTTTTACGCTGTACGGTAAAAATATCAGTTGATTTTATTTCCTTAGTACCTATATTGACTTCGCTGACTCTTCTCTTGCCTTCAAGAGGCCCTATATTTTCCTACTGGCGTACCAGTCGGCGAAGCGTCGCATGTGCGCTTGTGCAGCGCATGTGTGAACGACCTTGACTTGGAGCTAGATACAGTGTACAAACTAACCAAGTAAAGAAAGGCACATTCTTCCATTCACAAACCTGTCCTGGCTTCGTTTCAACTGAGCGAACGAATTGCGACGACCCGTCGGCGGCCGGCGGACGAAACGCTGGGCTGACTGACTCTGTGTGAAGGCCGGGGAGCCGTGCAGTAGCGCAGCCAATTGCGAAATCGGCTCCTCCCGACGTCACACGAAAACGCCACAGGAAATGGGCGAGCGTAAAGAGAGGAGGACAGCATTTTCGAATTAATTTTTCTACTAAATAAAATCGCATAAACGCGCCCAGAGTGGTCGAAACATGGCCTGGGGACTCCGGACTACAATTTGCGCTAGTAATCCCGCAATGTTTACATATCACTTCAGTGTCCCTTTAAGCAGAAAAGGTATACGAGGTAGCGCTGGAACGTATTACGGAGACACACAAAAAAGCGCACCGGCTTTAGCCCGTTCTACATGCGAATTCCGCCTGTGAACTCGCAGCTGCGGTTCCACTAGTGCGGCAAAATGATCGTTTTTTTTTTTTTTTCTGATGCGACGAGTTTCCAAATGTCAAGAGACGTTCCCATGAGCCGTTTGGCTGTTCCAAACATTTGGAAATTAACCACAGCAACGAGAATAGATAGTTTTGCAGCACAAGCAGTGCGGCAGCTGCGAATTCGCAAGCGGAATTGGTCTCGTGTAGAACGCGCTTTGGACGCGAAGACGCATCCCCATCTTCAAATTCAAAGCGTACGTTTTACTGTGGGCATGCCTGTCTCTATTCAACGTACCAGCGACACCCCCTCGGCGAAACTACAGTTCAACCTGGATGTAACGAAGCTGACAAAAGTTCGCAAGTTTTTGTTACATCCAGGTCTTCGCCACATGCAGGTTTCGAGTTAAGGCTCGCGGGAATGAAGCAGAAACGAAGCCGAAATGCTAGACAATAAGTGAAGGTGAACTCATCCCTCATGGATTTATTTCACAGCGAAAAACTGCGTGAGTGAGTTGCGCCTGCCGGATTCGCACGTGCTTCGGCACTACACAGGGCTCCGAAGAAGCAAGATCAGTTGCCCACGCATTAGCAATTAAGTACCATTTGCCTTTTAAAACTTTTGCCGCCTTAACGCGTTCCAAGAACCAAATTTATGCTGAAAGGGGAAGTTTTGTGAACTTGATGCTCTTTACCGCACTCAAAATTGTTCTAGAACCCAGAGGGTTCTAGCTGGGATGCTGTACCAGGCCGGCGACATTCTTCTTTCTCGCCGGTGGAGACGGTATTTAAAATTGTGCGTTTGTCTTAAAAAGGCGCGACATTTTGTTTTGTGGCCGCAGAACTTACCATCAACGAACCGATACCACAGATAGCAGTGGAGACGCACGACTACACGCCGACAGGACGGCTTCTAGCACCTCAAAACAAGTCTCGAACCAAACAGTGCTCAGACGTGGAAACGCACAGTAGCTTGCGGTGCGGGCGAGAAAAAAAAAGTTGAGTGTGGTTACTCTTGCTACCTGCCGTGGTGTCACGCTAAACAGGCAAAACCAGAAGTGGATGCTACGTTAGCCACAGGATGGCGCTAGCCGCTCCGTTCTTCATCATCATCATCATCATCCAGACGAAATTGGGTTTTTAGGCGATTCAAGACGTTCTCGTTGTTGCTGACTGTTACCGGTTGTACTTAGGTGGCACCGGTTGGCAGCTTGCCACTTTACTCCATGCTTACAGTGTTGCTTGTATTCGCTAAATTAATTTCTGGGTCGTTTTTTGAGTAAAAAGTCAACAAGAAATGACTGGTCAACTTGCCGACTTTGTTACGTCAAGGTTAACCACGGAAACGTTTCGTTACGTAGGGATCGCAAACACGTGGCCTTCAATGGGGGTGGCAAGGGGGAATTGGAAAACTTCGTTAAATCCAGGAATTCATTACATAGGGGTTCGTTACATCCAGGTTTAACAGTATACCGAAATACCGCGACACCAAGCTTTACTGAGGTTCCTGGAAGGGCTGTGGTAGTCACGCCTGGAGAATAGCTAGCCTAGCTTGTGCTCTCCACAAAAGACATTCAACTCTGTCGGTCGGTGTGTGTCTATCTGCGTTTACCAGTTTCTTCCTATCATATCAAAGGCCGAGTAGTGATTACCGATCTTGCCTAGTCAGAGTGCAGGAACTCTTCATTTAAACTACAAGCACGAACTGTATCAATCGCGAACTGTATCAGTCAATGTCATTGTGACTGCTTTCCTGAGATCATGTGTTCGTAAACACGCATATTTATCTTCATTTTTAAAGCGCGGACAATGTAGCTTGAAGAATTGCTTTTCATACGCATCGTATTGACGCGGTTGACGGAGTGATACTTGCCCTAGTTCCTCAAAACTTGCACTTCGATTTCAGCAATAAACATAAAAAGAGATAATTGCATTATTCGAGCGCTCCCGACAGTTTCAGTACCACTATGTGTGCCCTCAAGACCACTGCAATAGATATTCAGTGGGTATGCACAACGTAATAAGCGGAGAGCAGGCATTTGAAAATATCGGCCGGCAGTGCCTCGAATGTTGCAATCCTTATGGCCGTAGTTTTTCGCACAAAACTTGGTGTACGGCCGAATTAGGATCGCTGCAAAAACATTCTCCTTACACACACCCGGGAGGGAATTGGAGATATGGATCAAGAAAATATATAACTTTTATCTATATCTCGCAATCAATCAAGATAACTGATCAACTAATAATTTCTGCTTTAGCTGAAGTTTAAATTGCTGCTGGGGTAGTCTCGGAATGTTTTTAGAGACAGCAGTTCTTTTCTCAGACGCCACGGAAGTCCGCAATCCCCGTATACAGATTAAACATCTACGAGAGCAGCAGTTTTCCTGTCAATGACAGAAGGGGCAACGTTTTTGCCCGCCGTTAAAAAGCAATTTTTTCCGTCATCCTTTCATACATGGCACAACATAATAAAAATCAGATAATTTTAGCTGGTGATTTTAATCTTCCTGACGTTAACTGGGAACGCCTTCAGGATTGCTCCCCAAATAGCAAGCAAGTTAACATTTTATTTGATTTAATGCTTCGCCATGACATTACCCAGGTTGTACTTCAGCCTACACGTGTTCAGGAAAATTGCAGTAATATTCTTGATTTAGTTTTTGTTCCGAGAACATACGGTGATACTACGTCAGTAGCCGTTGAGCCAGGCATATGCCACTTCTGCATAAGTAACTTCATACCTAATAAGTTTAAACGCACCTCTAAACAGACCCC
The DNA here is from genome assembly GCF_048455015.1 of Haemaphysalis longicornis. Classification (NCBI taxonomy): domain Eukaryota; kingdom Metazoa; phylum Arthropoda; class Arachnida; order Ixodida; family Ixodidae; genus Haemaphysalis; species Haemaphysalis longicornis. The sequence continues at coordinate 83,874,507 of NW_027526233.1, read as the reverse complement.
CTGGATGACGCGTAGTATTATCCACCTTAAGCGAAAAATCAAGCGACTCAAGAAAAAGCACGCTTCGTCTCATCTTATAGGCCATGTGCGCGACAGAATTTCGCACGAACTTAAGAGCGCGAAGGACTATTACTTCCGGACAACCTTACCTGACTTTATTAAACATGAACCTGAAAAATTTTGGAATTATTTAAGGGAAAACAAACAGCCCGTGTCAGAGCTGTCAGTTGATGGCGTATGTATTTCTGATCATGCGTCGATTGCAGAGCACTTCAATAACTATTTTCATAGCGTTTTCTCCAGTTCAAATTTATGTCTACCGAATGTTTCAGTTTTTGCCGCCTCTGATGTATCCTTCATTTCCTATGCTGGAATTGTTTCTATGCTCCTAAACCTAAAAACTAAAACCTGTTGTGGCCCTGATGATATCCCGAATACATTTTTGAGGCGGTATGCAGAATCCTTGGGAAAGTTTCTTGTTGTTTTGTTCCGTGCTTCACTTATGTCTGGTATGCTGCCTGATGACTGGAGGGCAGCCCGAGTTGTCCCAGTATTTAAGAAAGGTGACCGATCCCTGCCCCAAAACTACCGGCCTATCTCGTTGACATCGTCTTGTTGTAAATTGATTGAGCATATTATAGCTAACCACATACTAGATTACTTAAAAGAACATGCAGTATTAACACCTTGGCAGCATGGCTTCAGGAAAGGATATTCAACAGTAACGCAGCTAGTGACGATAACTCATTCATTCGCTTCGGTAGTTGATAATAACGGTCAAATTGATTCAATTTTTCTAGATTTTAGCAAAGCATTCGACAAGGTTCCCCATGACAAACTAATTTCAAAATTAAGAGCAGTAGGCCTATCGGAAATGATAATCAGCTGGATCTCTAGCTGCTTGAGCAACCGCATACAGCGCGTGACTGTTGGTGCACAACAATCGGGCTGTCTTCCAGTAACTTCAGGTGTACCCCAAGGAAGTGTATTAGGACCCTTGCTTTTTCTACTATATATCAATGATATTGTGTCTGTCGTGGTTCCTGGTGTTAGCATTCGATTATTCGCGGATGATTGCGTTTTGTTCAAGAGTATCTGCTGTACCAACGATCCTGATGGGCTTCAAACAAGCCTTAATAACATCAATGACTGGTGCAGAGAGAAGGGCATGGTGCTTAATAATGAAAAATCTGTTCTTCTTCGCATAACTCGTAAAAAAACTCCCATTCCTTTCACATACACGCTAAGGTCTTCCCCTTTGAAGCAGGTCACTAACCATAAGTATTTAGGTGTAACATTTACCGACAATCTATCCTGGAATTCACATATCGACAACATTTGCTCGTCTGCTCTGCGAAAACTCTGCTTCCTGAGGCACAAACTCTCTAAAACACCTTCAAACGTAAAATTACTTGGTTATCTCTCACTTATCCGCCCTAAACTTGAATATGCCTGTATCGTACGGGATCCATTCACCGATTCTAACATTAAAAAACTTGAAAGGATTCAAAGGAAAGCCGTTAGATTTATTTTCTCGAAATTCTCCCCACTAGACTCTCCCTCTGACCTTATGGCTACTAACGATATTCCACCCCTTCAGATAAGAAGGAAAACATTCCGCCTGGATTTTCTCTCTCAACTTGTTAACAACCAATTGGCCATTGACGTCACACTATATCTGTCCCTTTTAATGACTCGACAAACGCGCCATCACCACCCTCATTCCCTAACACCGTATTTTGCTAGAACCGACACATATAAATTCTCTTTCTTCCCTCGTACCATAGCCGAATGGAATTCCCTTACAGATCCCATGTATCGTTCCCAGTGATGTTTGTTGTTTTGTTTCTTTGTATTCATGTTCGCATTGTAGTTCCTGCTTTGATACTATGTAACCACCCACCCTGCATGGACCTTCAATGGTCCGCAGTATTTAATAAATAAAATAAAAAATAAATAAGCAGACCGAAAATAACTAGCAATTGTTATAATAGCCAGCGTACCAAGACATGTTGCAAAATGGCTAGCCTTTCAGAAATCCTACTAAACACTTTACATAAAGAAGAAACTCAACATGGCGCAGGCTTACATTCTGGATTAAGCACCTTAAGAACGTTGGGACTTCTGCGTAGTTCGTCTATTCAAATACGAAGAAACTACCATCCGCCGATTTCACGCGAACTCATTTTCCTCACCTATACTTGTACGCCGTCGTCATTATCATCATCAGCAGCCTGTCTACGCCCACTGCAGGGCAAAGGCCTCTCCCATGGATCTCCAGTTATCCCAGTCCGTGGTAACTCCGGCCAATATGGACAGAGGACAATATGGCCAATGTGGCCAAGTGGACAGAGGAGTCCCATTCGTGGCAAGCAGTGCGCAAAAGGTAGCGTTTCTCTAGCGGCCAGATGTGTGTGTGTTGTTTGTACATTTTGTTTTCCCTCCATGCAAACCAGTCTTTAAAGTATTTTGCCGTACGACCACTTAATACCGTCGGGTGCGGGTTACCCAGCAGCTGCGGTCGAAAAAGTTAATCAAGCCATGGGAAGGAAGCGCGCAATGGACCCGAAGCTGCGATAAAACCAGCCCAAAGCAATAACCGTCGCTAAAGCAGACGACAAAGCTGTACTGCCGACGCGCCCGCCGGCACCTCCGTGCGAGGATTGCTAGGTAAATTCGCCGCGCCATCTCCAGTGTGCTCCGTGAGTGAAACCGACCGCCCCCCCCCCCTCCACCCCTCCGCGAGAGAACCGTAGGCTGGTAGAGGTAGAAAGCTTTGCTTCAAAACATGAATGCATAACCAACAAAAGCAACCTTATTTTATTTAGTTATATACGCTGGATTCGTTCTGATAGCATTATTTCTAAAAGACAACGCGTTAAAAACGAAAACAATTTCCGCATGATTCGTAAAGCGCAATGCACTTGACCTGCACGACAGTTAGTCATCTTTGTTTTCAAATCCGAATTATTCCTATGGGCTTCATTTCAATCTTCCATGTTTCAAAATAATGTTGCTGGAAATTGATTCGGACCACGAATTTTTCAGTTATCAATTGATCCCATAAGCAGCTAGTGGTCCCGAACCACAGCCTTAGGCTATGGTGTCAGACATGCAGATTGATGATGAGCCAATTAAAACCTTCTGTGAGTGAATTACGTGACCCGCATTCATAAGTACTGACACAAAAGGAAATTGTTCGGGTATAACAGCTCTAGACGCCGCTATCCCGAACGAGAGCACGGGCTTTGCACACACTGTTTCGGGAAAGTTCACCTTTGCTTGAGATTTTGCAGCCTGACGTGTTGTCATAGCTACTGGATGACTGGATTCATCCTTTCGCTTGCGCTGAAGCGCGCACTCAAACAGTCCAACCGGCGCTGAGCGATCAAGCGCGGGCGGTGCAGCCGTCTGCCCCTCGCCCAGTCATGTGATACTGTAGCAGCGAGGCTCCGAGCGAGAGTAGCGATAAGAGGGCGCTGCTTGCGTGCCGGTAGCTGAACGTTCCTTGCGAGGCCATGAATGACACTGAGAGATGTAGTTTGGTGAAGCTTTCGCTCCAAATAATTCGCAGCGTGAGTTAAGCTTCAGCAATCCAATCTAATTCAATCCAATCCAGTCAAGTCCAGTCCAATCCAGTCCAGTGCGGTCCAGTCCAGTCCAGTCACTGCTCCTCGCGCATGCGCCGCATGGCTCTTCAAGAGCCACGCGAAACGGTTATCAAGCGGCTCCGGCGCAGCGTCAGTCTTGGCCACTGCGCAACGGAGGCGCACAGCTGGGCACGCGCCGGCGCCAGCGCGTCTGCCACGGCTATGACATCACTCCTCTGGAATGCGCACACCGGCGAATGTGCAGACCACCCAATTCCAATCTAATCCAATGCAATCCAATTTAATTCAATCTAATCCTATTCAATCCAAACCCAAACCAATACAATCCAATCCAATGCTCCTCGCGACTGCGCAGCACGGAGGTCCACGCGGAACTGCTCAACCTCGGCCATTCAAGCTTTCGCTCCAAAAAAAGCTCAGCTTCGCCGCTCATTCTCCCTCCCTCTCCGTGCACTCACTCACCTCGTTCAGCTGCAGGTCCTGCGCAGCCAGGTCTCCGGAAGCCGCCACGTCCTTCGATGCTGCAGGCGTCACCATGAGCGCCGCAAGCGACGCCCCCACCAGGCACACGCTCCAACAACGCATCCTGTCGCCTCTCCGGTCTGTCCTCCTCGGGTCGGGACGCCTGCCCCAGGCCCAAGCGGACAAACACGGATTTTAAGGCGAACGAAGAAATTCTTCTCTTCAGCATCGCACTCCGTGCACCGAAAATCACTTCCGTGTTAAAAGGATTATGAAGGCGAAATGGATATGGTCTATACGCCTTGAGCTTCGCGATCGCTGCGCCGCCTGCCGCCGCTTCTCCGCGGCGTTGACGGGATTTGCGCTCCGTGGCTGATAGGGGCTCGTGCAGTGTTTTTGTTCTGTTTCGCTTATTTTCGCCTTTTCGTGCCCTAAAAAAAACTATCCCCGCCGCAGCATGCACATATTTCACCGTGCTGCCTGTAGATACCCGTGTATGCCCGAGTTCTCGGGCACCCCGCCCGTGCCTCGAAGAGCAATGCACTACCTCTCGTATTGTCAATCCCTCCTTCTTAATTCCCAGTTTCTCTGTCCTATAAGCCTCCGGAGTTTTTTTCGCTTCCATTCTCTGTGCCCACTTTGTCGTCTCTGCTGCCTTTACCTGCTTTTTAACTGTTGTGTAAACCCCACTTTCCCCTACCGACTTTCCGTACCGCTTGGTCAGCTGTCTGGTCCTCCGTCTCCACCGCATGTCCACGCTCCTCATATACAGGTACTTAAACAGCCTCGCGGCCCATTTTTCATCCTCTATGCCACGAAGTCGCTCCTCAAACTTTATCTTGCTCTGCGCCTCCCTCGCCTTGAAAGACGACCAGCCCATATCCCCCTCTACCGCTTCATTTGTAGTTTTGCTGGGGGCCGCTAAGGCCAATCTGCCTACCGCCCTCTTATTTACCTCCAGGCCCGCTTGGGTCTCTGGCTTCATGCACAGGACCGAATTTGCGAAAGTTAATCCTGGTACCATGAACCCCTTTCCAGACTCCCCTTACCACCTCGTATTTGCTGTATCCCCAGAGGGCTCTGTGCTTCATTATAGCAGCGTTCCGTCTTCCTTTCGTCTTAAGCTGAGCCTCATGCGCGTGCGTGTAATCTTCGCTGTCGTTCAGCCATACTCCTAATTTTTTATTGCCCTACTCTACGAGAGTTCCAAGCGCAGCGCTGCACCTATTAGTGGAACCTTTCGTTGGTGTTCCCGTTTGATTTGTTTTTGAATTCCGCCAGGTATCGCGGGCCACAGCAGGCGACGGTTTTCTGCAGTTGATATACTATTTTATTTGCTTTCGCAAAAAGCAAGCATCCGTAAAGGAACACTGCAAATATCCCTCATATACTGATTTGCTGCTTTACATTTGCGTAATGTCCGGTTCTTGCTCAACAACGTTGACAAGTATAAACATTAACACCGGACGTAGACGTTTAGATTTGTCTGTGAGTATATTATTGCGCCGCATCTGTTTCACTTCGACGGGCTAGCTGAATCGAGTGACAGGCAGGCAGACATACAGACAGACCAAAACTTTCCCGTTCAAGTAGCGCAAGAGACTATCGTCTTTAAAATACACCGGGACACTCGCTTACGCCTCGCGCTAGAGAGCTTCGTGCTACAAAGACGAGACTTTCACAGCGAAGCTGTATACCTGTACCCCCCAACGGTTTCGTATCCGTTGACGAAAACACCAAAGAGCCTAGAATAAAGTTACACAGTGCATGCTTCGCCCCTACCACGCAGAAGTTTTGATCTATCTATCTATCTATCTATCTATCTATCTATCTATCTATCTATCTATCTATCTATCTATCTATCTATCTATCTATCTATCTATCTATCTATCTATCTATCTATCTATCTATCTATCTATCTATCTATCTATCTGTCTGTCTGTCTGTCTGTCTGTCTGTCTGTCTGTCTGTCTGTCTGTCTGTCTGTCTGTCTGTCTGTCTGTGAGTTGAATCAGCCACCTGGCCAAAGGGAAAAAGAAGCTGCGCAATATTTTTATATACCCACAGTCAAATCTAAACGCCTAAGTCCGGTGGCAATCTTAATACTTGTCAATATTCTTGAACAAGAACAAGCCATTAAGCAAAATATATATGCAGGAAATCAATACAGGAGTGATATTTTAGGTGTTCCTTTATTTAAAAAATTATGTTTGCTTGGTATTTGAGACGCGTCTCTTACGCGTGATTTCAGCCGCTTATAAATTCGGTATAGAAACAAAATGATGCAAAATGTTTTTCAGCTGTAGTTTTTACCCTTTTGAGTAGTCTCCCTTCGCCAACTTTCAAGAAAACCGAGACCAGGTGTTTCTTTTTATTTTGATTTTTAAATTCACCCATTTTTAGAGAAAGCACATCAGTAAATCTTTTTCGCACATATGTACATTTTTTAGACTAGCGATATTTCACAGATATGTTTACAAATACCTGGTCTACATTAGCTATCACTTCCAAGTTGGTCATAATTACAAATATGTAGATAGGGGCGCCAAAGTTAGCGACAATCTCGCGTCTGCCGCGATTTCACGATTATTGTAGCGTGAGCTACACTGGCCGAGGTTGAGCAGTTTCGCGTCGCTGCTGGAGAGCCGTGCTGCGCATTCGCGAGGAGCAGTGACGTCACACGGAGCACAGAACGTTGCTCGCTGCCCGGCGTCTCTCCACACACCCCACGCGCCCAGCGTCTTCGCTGACCTCCGTTCCGCACGTGGCGGCCCGGTCCCCGTGATGATCATGAGAGGGGTAACTGGGTGTGGAACCGATGGCTCGTGCGTCGCAGCAGCACCGGCGTACGCCTGTGGAACCAGCTTAGCTCTGGGGCGATTGGGGACGCTGGGCCGGAGCCGCTTGATAAATATACACGTGTCACATAAGGCATATACCGTGTGTGTGTCTTTGAAGCAGCAGTAAGCAGGAAAGCTAATAATTAGCTGAATCTTAACTCACGCTACGTATATCCTGGCATAGCCGAGCTAAGCCACTGCTATTTTTTAGATGCGACTGCATCTCATTCACTCGCCTTGTCCCTCCATACGGCGTTGTTGTTGTCCGTCCACACCCCTCCCCCATTCTCTTCGCCGCGCGAGCTCCGCTCTCCACCGCTCACCCCCTCTCCTCTCCGATAGCGAACACTCTCTCGCGAGGGGCCTTGAATTGGATTCGATTAGATTGGCTTGGCTTGGCTTGGATTGGATTTGGATTGGATTAAGGTGGGTTGTGTTGGATTGTGTTGCGTCATAGCCGCGCCACGTTGCGTCATAGCCGCGGAAGGGGGTTCACGGCACGTTTCGCGCGATGGGAGAATCAACCTAACGGAAACAACAACGGAACCAGGGCCGTATCCAGAGGGGGGTTTGGGGGTTCGAACCCCTCCCGAAATCTTTTCCAGGCAGCACGTAAACAATACTTACTGTTGCTTTCAGCAAAAATACCCCCTTCCCAAAATTCATAACCCCCCCCACCCCGAAAAAAATTTCTGGGTACGGCCCTGAACGGAACCCCCTATGCGTCGCATCTACACAGGGGTTCCCGCGAGGGTAGGTGGGAGTAATTTTTTTTCTATTTTTTTTATATAAAACGCAAAATTTGTTTGACCTGTTCGCCCTTCTGGCGTAGTTTTTGTTTCCAAGGAAATCTCATTTATTGAGCATAAGTGCTGATGGCAGGGCACTCGCCCGGTGGAGGGTATCCTTATTCCGGGATACCCAGGCTGCGACTTGCCGTCCAGGCCCTCTTGACCAGTTCTTGCTGGTCCGGATCGACCAGACGAGCCATCCACTGCTCAAAAGTTAGGAAGGGGATTGGGGGTAGGTTTGGAGTTTTTCGGCACTCCCATACCTGGTGGTACAGGGTGCCCGGCGTTGGACAGAAATTGCAAAGGGAGGGATACTGAGTCGGGTAGATGGAATGGAGGAGGGTGCTGTGGGGATAAGAATTTGTCTGCAATCGCCGAGGAGTGGTGGCTTCTTCTCTGCTTAATTGAGGATGAGGTGGTGGGAATATTATTCTGCCGAGCCTATAATGTACCAGGACGTCTGAGTACCGGAGAAGTGGCTCCGTTTTGGTGTCAGCGGAGAACATTCCGTCTCGGGTAATGGCCCGGTGTATGTACGCGCGGGAAGCGGTGTGAGCCGCCTCATTACCGTCGATGGATTCATGCCCAGGAGCCCAGACGATTTCCATATCAGGTAGTTCTGCAATATTTTTTTGAGAATGGTCAGTGCTGGTGTAGAGATGCGCCCCCGCTGATAACTTCGACATGCCGCTTTGATTGATTGCAGGGTTTAACGCGCCGACGCAACGCAGGCGATGAGGCGCGCCGTAGTGGAGGGCTCCGGATTAATTTTGACGACCTGGGGATCTTTAACGTGCGCCGAAATCTCGTACACACGGGCGTTTTTTGCTTTTCGCCTCCATCAGAAAAGCCGCCGCCGCGGCCGGGAATCGAGCCCGCGACCTCGTGCTCAGCAGCGCAACGCCTTAGCCACTGAGCCACCACGGCGCTTGCGAGTCAGTTAGTATTGTTATAAAGTCCTTGAAGAAATTGCGTGTGCCCACGCATGTTCGTTCTCTCGTGGAATCAGCCCCTAGATAGAGTAAGGGATTAAGATAGTGATTCATGTGGAATAAGGTAACTAACGTAGGATAGAACTGATTAAGGTGCATTGCAGTGGATTTAGGTAGATAAAGTTTTATTACGGTGGAATAAAGTTGAATTATGTGGATTAAGCACGATAAAGGGGCGCGGCTGGTGTGTCGATTGCTGGACTTGTTGTTAATAAGGCACCCGTCACATTAGCATTCCAGTCTTACGCCTTCAAAGCACTCAAGTCGACTCAAGTGTCTGGAGAAATTATTCCCACAGATTAGCGCCTGATGGCTTCAAGTATGGTGGAACCTTCAACCTGATAATAAACTATGATAATAAACCTGATAACAAACTTCAACATCTTCAACCTGATAATAAACTCAGAGAGGCCTTTTTCTTTCAGCTTTAACTGTTCGAGAGGACTTTTCAGAGAACGGAATAACTTTACAATAATTTCTTCTCAACGTAGCGTGACGCCCCGTAGTGGTGAACATGTGCACACCGTATTGGTGGTGAGGAAAGTAACGATAGATGAACCCGCCGCAGTGCCTCAGTGGCTAAGGCGTTGCGCTGCTGAGCACGAGGTCGCGGGTTCGATTCCCGGCCGCGGCGGCCGCTTTTCTGATGGAGGCGTAAAGCAAAAACGCCCGGGTGTACGAGATTTCGGCGCACGTTAAAGATCCCCAGGTGGCCGAAATTAATCCGGAGCCCTCCACTACGGCGCGCCTCATCGCCTGCGTTGCGTCGGCGCGTTAAACCCCACAATCAATCAATCAATCAACGATGGATAAGCATTAACTAACCGCCACCACGGTCACATTATTGGACGCAATGTCCCATCAAAACTTTAAATCTTCATCTCTAAAATCTTTTTTGATTTCCTTCTATTCCTTACTAGATCAAGAAAATTACCGCAGCTTGCTCTACTGGTACAAGGATGGAGAAGCAGCAGGCCTGGCAGCCCCTCGGCCTTCGTCAGAGACCCGGCTTTGCACACCGGTCAAGACACACACTGCGTTCCCCCATCTCTTGGCCGCGATCGAAGACAAGTTGCATCCGCCGAGCTCAAGCAGGTGTCCTACGCAGCCCACATATCACGCACTACGTAGAAAATAAACCTGGCCACCCTAGCTGCCCACGCTGTGGTCACGGGTACCCCAACAACCAGCACTACATGTGGGACTGCTTAGAGATTATACAGACATGAAAAATATACACAGACTCCCTTTCCCCTTCTCCTGGCACTTGGGCGGAGTGGCTTGACCCCCCAGAGGAACCCCCAAAACAACTCAAACTGGCTCTCCGCAAGCGCACGAAAAGCGCCGGCCGGTACCCACCCTCAGTCCGACAATTCACCGCATCCTCATTACGACTGACAGAAGAGGAGCACTGGGCGGCCCTCCTCCAACCCATCGAAGCAGTTCTTGGGGGCTACTGGTTACAGCAGCCCCTTCCCCCAGCAACGCAGAAGCTTTTATAGAAGGGCAAATAAAGATGTTTCTCTCTCTCTCTCTCTCTCTCTCTCTCTCTCTCTCTCTCTCTCTCTCTCTCTCTCTCTCTCTTGCACATCAAATGGATTTCCAATCTTGCCGCTGAAGGTTTTCCATTCCTGGCAAGCCGGGATCATTTCGTCCGCAGGCTGTCACATATCCATCCCAAAGTTCCCCGCGTGAGGACGCGCTAAAACACGCGGCGACCGGTTTCGCGAACTCGGCGTCTGTGCTCCCAACTTCAGGCGCGCGGAGGCACGGGAACTGGCGAGTAAAAAAGCGCGCGAGAGATCACGCTATGAACGCTGGCCTGGTGTTCTCGAAAGTAGAGCTGACCGATTCAGCGCGCTCCTCACGAGGCGCTCGCTCACGTGCACTCGGTCTTTTTCTTTGCAATTTGCTTCCAGCTTCTCCCTTCCCACAAGCCCACGCGCAAGCCTGGCCGGCGCCGGGCGCTCCTCACAGGGCGCACGGGCGTGCGCTCGGTTTTTTTTTTTTTTCTGGGTATTTTTTTTTTCTGGTAATGTTATACGGCGGAACCAGAAGCTTAAACAGCTTTGTTGTTCAAATTTCCATTACCAGATCAAACTTTTACGTCTTATGGTGTCCAAACATTACCCAAAACTGGCAAAGTGAGCTGTCGAGTGAATATCGACGTATTTCATTTCATCTCAACAGGCGCCTCGGGAGATAAGGGAAAAAGCAGAATTTAGCAGCCTGGCAGATCTGGGCATCTCCCGATTTCAAGGGGTCATATTCACGAAGTTTGCGCGTCACATAATACAGCCAAAATAAGAAAAGGTGGACGCGACAGCTAGGAAAGGTGGATATTTAAAACAAATCAGTGATAAAAAGAAAAGAACAAAACACAGGCTATACTACCCTGATAGAAGCAAAAAGGTTCGAGCTCACAGAATTTTCAGAATTTTGAAAAATCTACAGGGCGAGATAACGTATACACAAAAAGAACAGTATTATGGCACGAACAGACGCGCAACATTTGCACTGAGATTGCGCAAGAGACAAATAATGAAAAATAGGCAAAAGTAAAAAAAAAAAGAGGGAGAAAAGGAAGCGAAACAGGTATTGGCGTCAAGCAAATTGGACATAACATCATGCACAGAAAATGTGTTGCCAAATTTCTTCATATCCAGGGCGGTATTCTCGAGTTTTGTCCCTTTTGAGACCGTTCCAAAAGTGTCCCTTCTGGCGAGCCCTGATTGGCTAAAAGCAAACAACCGGAAGTGACGGAACGCAAGCGCCTCAAACCTACTGCCAACGCCCACTGCTTAACCGGAAGTACGTCACGATGAAAGGGACGCAAAAGGAACGTTTTCAAAATTACGAGAATACCGCCCCAGGGCTTGTCATTTGATACAGCAATCAGCAGGCGGAAAGATATGCATTCCGAAGCTCAGTGTTGCAAGTGAGAACCTGTCCCGTTTGTTGCACGCTGATTAATAACAATGCGTCCGTAAACTGCTGTATTCTATGCACTCCGCACTGAAGATAAGAAGATAATGTAACTCACCTCAAATTGCTAGGAATTCCAGATGCAAATGACGCAGTTTTTTCCTATTAGTCGCATCCAGCGATTACGACCGTTGTTGAAGGCTCCGATGCACGAGTTGCAAAACCCAGGATAATCAAACACCGTATCTCTCACATACATAAACTACTAACTACCAACAAGCCGTAGAACTGGACGAGTGAACGACCCGAGCTTATCCAGCCAGACCCCGCCGTGAAAAAGCAGCGGCACGTGACCACAAAGCGCCCGTTCCCTATTGGCCACTAGAAATAGCGTTTCAGCAAAGCTGGTTGCAAAAAAGTGCGCAGCTTGACGACAAAAACGCGTTCTCGCACGGGCGGATGTGTCTCTTCGATCCACTGCGAAGCCTCTCAGCGAGGCGCCCACTCCACCCTGCATTTCGACGCCACGCTGGCTATCCCTATCGCGAAATCTCCACGAGTTTAGCCGAGTCGCACCTTGTGAGGTCCTCCAGCACCCCCTCCCTCACGTAGACGCCACACTTTTTTTTTCGAAAGCACCCGTTTCATTATAGTACAATGGTTGCAGGAGCTGACGCCAACAACTTGTCGCCGGTCATCGAAACGTGCAAAAGGAACCCCTTCGAGAGCACGAACTGTCCACTGGCGACTAAAGCCCAACAGAAAACTGAAGAGTCAACCGCAGTCGACGCCCTGAAGCTTTGAGCCCATTTCGTGCCCCAGGAGTCCACTCTTCGAAGAGCTGCACGGACCTCCCACGCGACTTTTCGACCGTCGTCAAATGAAAGACGTGACACGTTGACCGATATCCACAGACGACCGAGCTGTGCATAGAGCCAGAGGAGTAGGGACCCAACCGCGACAAACAGTTCGACAAGACACGGGTGTGCACGAAGGAACGCAGAAACCGTTTTCCGGCCAGTTCATTCAGCCCAGCCTCCGCGCCGCTTGACACCCCATTGTCGACGAGTCGGGTGGGGACGGAAGAGGCGGTGCGGGTTCATTTTTTTCCCGGAACGCGTGGATGCGTCGTTTAAAAGGAGTGGAGGAGGACAAACACAACAACAGCGCGGGCTCATGCCGCCGCCCAGTGCGGAAGGCGCCAAGTTGGCCATTTCACTGCCGCAAGTTTTCCCGCCTTCTCAAGTCTCCTCTTGATACAAAGCATGAACGAATGAATTAATTTATTGTTAAAATGGAAAGGAAAGACCACCAGCAGGCGTAGTTTGTCTCACCTAAGGGTGGACAGCAGAATGCCTGCTGGTGTGGGGGGTGTGGGGAACGGGGAACACAGGTGTGCAGAAAAGGGAGGAGAGAGAGAAGGGGGGGATACATATGTGCATACATACAGGAACAGCGTCCTTTAGTTACGTCTATCGTCGCGATCTGTCTGGCTTGGCAACAAAAGCAGGCGGTAAATCCGCGCCGCCTCCCGTGCTCGGAGGAGCGGCGGTGCGCATTCCCGCACATTCGCACCCAGGCTGCCAAGCGATCACGCCAGCCGATTTCGAAGTGGCTCCCTGCAGCCGTGCTGACGTCAGTGATTTCGCCTGAAACTTTGCACACGACCCTATCTTCAGGCACTGCAGAGGAGATGAGACCTCTCAAGCTATACTGCCGCCCGCAGAAGACGAGCTCCTCGACAGGTCCTGGATGCACAACGAAGGATGACGATGGGAATTTCGGAGTTTACGGCACAGGCGGTGAGCCTACCGACATTATTTTGGCCGTGGATGCAGCGGTGAGCTCGAGGCGAAGCTTGTAAGGATTAGCGTCGTCGCGTCACATCGGAAACATAGCTGAATAAAGGCTTCCCTCAAAAATTACGGGGGATGCTTAGACCTTCCTAAAAATGAGGAGATGAAAGCCCGCCTAGTTATACCTTTGGTTCCTCTGCTGTTGAACTGTGAGTCAAACTGTCAAGTTTCCATCGTCATGCCGCGTCATTCCGTTTCATGTATCATACAGAAGTAAAAGCACCTAGCGTCATCTGCTGACCTTCGCTTTCAACACTAGAGACTATCCTTTGACCAGCTCCTAAAGAAGGCTCGACGTTGGTTCTTCGTTGCTTAGAGGTGGATTTCTTTGCTCCTGTTGTAACGGCGGTCACACACAAAAAACAAATAAAGTACAAAAAAGCGCAAAATTACAAATATCGCCCGCAGTCGCAGTTGCCCTTCTACTTCTGCGGAGGCTGTGTCGCATCAGCATGGGCAGTGATTCTGCAACAAGTAAAGGCAGTAAGTTTAATGTGGAAGTTGTAGGCCTAGCGTCGGCATGGGCGGAAGGTTCGCCGACGAACCTATAGCCAAAATACGCTGTTTCGCTTTCTAGCCGCATGAACTATATGTTTAAAGATGATCTGCAACTGCTTAGCTTTCAGAGGGCGAGACACGTAGTGAGCACAGAGGCTCCGCATAAACATCCGCTCATGACGGCTAGCGTGAAAGTTGCACAGCGAAATAGTGGCAACTCCTGAGCTTAAAAGAGCCCTGGAGACAAAATACAAGTTTGGCGATTTGTCGAGATAACAATGACCCAAAATTTACCGTGAACTTCAAACGAATAATCGAGATATTTTGGGGGGAAGCATATGAAGCAGCGGCGACTCCCAACAACTCTCTCTGGCAATTTCTCCATGACGTCACAGAACCTTGTTTGTGCGACTGGCGACCGCCGACCCGTAGTATAGGGCGATTACAGTGGGCCTCCCAGTTATGTTCGATCGTATAACGTCCTTAGTGCTAAAGTGCGATTAGCACGCTAATAACTGTGTTTATGGTGGTCGTTCATAGGACGTCACTGCTGCCCATATGACGTCACTATAGCGCGAAGTTTGAAAGTATTTCAACATTTTCTGCTTTTTTTTGTTTAAAAGCTCTTTTGTGGCTGTAATGGAGCCGAGTGACTCACCAAAGGCTAGCACTTTCTAATTGAACAAAGTTATGCTTTGTCTTGACGCCCCCTTTAAAAAGCCACGAGCACAGACAGAGTGGGGAGGCCTTACCCTCGCTGTTCTCTCGGAAAGAGATACGTACACGGAAAGGCGGGCCGCTTTGACTGTCGTGGAAAGAGAGCTCACTTCAACCTTGTCGCGCCTGGCTTCTCCAGCTTGGCGCCGTAGATGCGCACCTCGACCACCTGTGGAAGTTCCGAAGAGGGCTTACGAAGCGATGAAAAAAGCACAAAACAAAACGAAAAAATGCGTATCATGGTAGCTGAATTAATGGGGCTCTTCGATTTACACTCTCGGACTCACCGCGGATAGTCCGCGGGTAGTCCGAGGATTCCCCGAAGCCATAGGGATACATGGGAAAATCGAATGCCGGACTGCTTCTTGGGGAGTCCGCGGTGAGTCAGAGACTGTAAATCGAAGAGCCCCAATGCAGGAAGCAGGTGACTACGCTAAAACTCCAAGCTAACAAAATTACTGTCAATTACGCATTTGCGCGGTACACTGGGTACACGTACAACGTGGCACCTCCTTCAATCCCTCATGGGAAACAAGGAATCCAAATCAGCCACAGCCCACCAATTAAAGCGACTTATTCATAAGAGAGAGAGAGAGAGAATAACTTTATTTCTGACGAGGCTCAGTCCTAGCGAGTGTCCCTCAGGTGAGGGAGGCGCGCCAGGTAATCCTGAGCCCTAGTGGCGGTCAGGAGCTGTAGCTCGGGCGAGGAGCTCCCGGTCACCTCCAGCCAGGTAGTGGGAGGGTTGGGTAAACGGAGCGGGGGTAAAGAGGGGCATTCCCAAATGGCGTGTGGCGTGGTATCTCGAGCGCCACATGCCGGGCAGTTTGGGCGGGGATATAATGTGGGATAGACGTGGTGGAG
This sequence comes from Haemaphysalis longicornis, assembly GCF_048455015.1. NCBI lineage: Eukaryota > Metazoa > Arthropoda > Arachnida > Ixodida > Ixodidae > Haemaphysalis > Haemaphysalis longicornis. The sequence goes on along the minus strand of NW_027526233.1, from coordinate 83,858,951 downwards.
GACGTGTCTGGTGGGGAGGGAATGGGTCTGTAATTGTCGCCATAATCTGTCCAAGGGTGAAGGAAGAGACGTGTGAGGGGGCGGTAGTTCTAGCCGCTCTAGGCGGTAATGTGTGGTAATGTCGCTAAAAGTAAGCAGGGGTTCGCGAGCGTTTCGTGCGCCGTGCTGTGAGACGTCCACGTCTGGTGCTCGGTAAATGAGTCCTCGAGCGGCCAGGTGGGCCGTTTCCGCACCGCCAAAGCCCACGTGGCCGGGGGTCCAGTGCAGGATTATGATTTTGTTGGGAGGAGGGCGGGATAGGAGAATTTGGCGAGCAGGGAAGGAGATGTGTCCCCGCGCGAAATTTCGTACGGCCGTCTTAGAATCGGAGAATATGTGAGATGGGGGTGGTTGGTGTGTTATGGCTAGAGCTATTGCCGCTTCCTCGGCCTCGTGGGGGTGGGCTGTGCGGATGGTGGCTGCCGCTGCTGGGATCGGTCTGTCTTCTGTGATAATAGCAGCCGCAAAAGCAGGTCGGTGTCTATATTCCGCGGCGTCTACGTAAATGGAGTCAGGAGATGGGGAGAATAGGCGTAAGTGTGCCAAGGCGCGGGCCCTTCGTCGGGCTGCGTGGTGGTTAGGATGCATGTGACGGGGAAGGGGGAGGATTTCGAGGTTTTCGCGGTGAGATAGGGGTAGGGGGTGAAGGTGGGCGGGGGGGCCTGGAGCAGTGAGGTTGAGTTGTTGCAGGACGATCGAACCTGTGGGAGTTGTGGATAGACGAGCAAGTTGGCTAAGGCGGTGGGCTTCGAGGAGCTCGGGGATTGTGTTAAATGTCCCAGTTGAAAGGAGGCGGAAGGTAGAGGTGTTGGGTGGAAGGAGAAGTGCTGCTCTGTATACCCTGCGCTGCAAGGCTTCCAATTTGTCGAGTTCCGCTTTTGTAAGCGATAAGTAAGGAAGGGAGTATGTGAGTCGTGAGGTGAAGAGAGCTGTAACGAGTTGTAATCTCTCTTTTTCGGAAGGACCATGGCCGCGGGCGGTGATTCGACGGATAAGTCCTACTATTTGTGTCGCGTGTCGGCTGAGTGTTTGTATTGTGGAAGAGGCCTCGATTTTGCTGTAGGGTCAGTCCAAGTATGGTGAGGGATGGCGTAGGTGTTATTGGTTGGCCATTTATGTGGATTTGTATGGGGGGAGGCCAAGGGGTGGGCCGGCGGCGCGGAGTTAGGATGAGCATGTGGGACTTTTCAGGGGCGCATGATAGGCCTGCTGAGTGGGCGAACTTGTTTATGGTGTCCGTTGCGATTTGAAGGATGGATTCAATGTGGGCGTCACTGCCGTGAGTTACCCACACTGTTATATCGTCGGCGTATAGACTGCTGTGGAGTGAGGGAATATTGATGAGCGCGGTAGCGAGAGGGATGAGACCTATGTTAAACAGTGTGGGAGGTAAGATTGAACCTTGGGGGGTGCCACGGTTGGGGAGGTGCAGGGTTGGGGATTGTCTATTGCCGAGTTTAAGGGTGGCTGTACGGTCAGACAAAAAGGATTTAACAAGATTGAAGAGATTTGCGCCTACATTCAAGTTATTTAATGAGGACAAAATAGCTGAGTGGGAGATCCGATCAAAAGCTTTCGTTATATCTATGGTAAGGATTGCCGACGTGTCTTGATCCGGGAGTGCTTTGAGTAGTTTATGATAAATTTGGAGGTGAATGTCGTTCGTTGCGAGATGTGCGCGAAATCCGAACATGTTATCGGGGAGAAGACGCTGTTGATCGAGGTGCTGATTAAGGCGTGATACTATCATCTGTTCAAAGAGTTTGCAGATGCATGAAGTGAGTGAAATGGGACGTAAATTGAGCGCTGAGAGAAGTTTGTGAGGCTTGGGTATCAGTGTTATGGTGGCATGTTTAAATTCCGTTGGTAGGTGCCCGGTTTCCCAGCAGTGGTTGTAGTAGTCGAGGAGTTGTTGGTGTGAGTGAGGTTCTAGGTTTCGGAGGGTAGTGTATGTTCTGCCGTCTGGTCCAGGTGTCGTGGTGCGGGTGAGAGTATGTAGGGCAGATTGTAGCTCGGCGAATGTGAATGCGGTGTCTAGTTGGGGGTTTGGTGTGCCAGAGTATGTTACAGAAGGTGCTTGTGGTTCCAGCGGCGAAATGTAAGTGTCGGTAAGAATTTGCGGCCACGTGTGGTCGTCTCCCGTGATATTGTGGGCTAATAGGTTGAGGCGTGCTTGGGATTCTGTTCTGGATGTAGAGGGGTCGAGTAGGTGCCTGAGTATACGCCATGTTCTTTTCATGCTGAGGCCTTTAGAGAGGCTGTCGCACATGCGTCCCCAAGCGGTGGTTTGCAGTTGCATGCTATGATGCTCGATTTCGCGTTCTAGGAGGGCAATTCTGCGGCGTAGCTTCCTATTGTGGCGTTGCGTTTTCCACCTATTTTTGAGGCCCTGGTGCGCCTGAAGGAGGTGTGCGAGTCTGGGGTCTAGAGTTACGGAGGGCGTTGAGGCTGTAATCGTAGAGCTATGTTTCTGCACATCGGTGTGTATTCCGCGTATCCACTCCGTTAGGTTAAATGATTGAGGTGTTGGGTTGATTGGAAGTGCTTGCATGCGGGTAGTTCGGAATAACTATCCGGGAACGGAAGAGGAACTCTTCGGTAAGCTACAACGCCGTGGAAAAACAACACCGAACCTATGCTTCCTCTCCCATCCTACAATGGCGCCCCTGATCCCTGTTGGGACTCGCCTCCCCAGCTGTCATCACTGTTGCGACTGGCCAACCGAGCGCAGTCACCGGTGTAGCGACGTTTCCTTGCTCCGTCCGGCATCGGCGCAGCGCAGAGCAGAGCGACGAAGTCCTCCAGCCGACGAAAAGTTGAAGCAACATTTATATACAGTATGCACAAGAGTAGCAAAGGCGTCACATGGCTCGCACAAAGGCGCCTGTCCACCCGGTGCCTCCGAAAATTGCCGCGCTCGCTGCGCTTCCGGGCGGGTTTTATACCCCCTGGAGACCGTTGCAGCCGCGAGAAGTTTGAATAGCTCCAATCAGGACTCTCTCTGGCCGAAGTTTGAATCGGACGAATTAAGGCGAAGCGATTGCATCGGCCGAGCCGCCACGACGGGGAAAGGGAAGTCGACGACGCCACCGTCTAAGCGGAGCCATGTCCAGTCATGTAGCGGCATGTCTTCCGCGGGCGGTTTGGCCGAGGCGTGAATCGGCCCCGCTGTCGGCGTGTCGCCCCGTGCAACGAATTTGGGCAGGCACTCTGGCACAACACCCCGAAATGGATGGCCCCTTTTACCCCTGCAGAAATAGAAGCCGCCGACCGAAATCTCCCGGAACACTGCACCTAGAAAGGATGTTTTAGGTGCGGAGTACCTTAGGACCGCACAATATCCGTCCGCGTCCGTGCGCATTGCATATTACAATCGCAAAACATCACACAGGCACCAGCAGGATTTGAGCCTGTGTCTCGTAGACGCGACAGAGTTAAGGCCAGTCGTCTTACCCATTGGGCTACGACCGTGAGTCAAACGGTTTACTCCCTCGCCTGTGACGGTGCGCAGTACCTTAGGACCTCCCAATGTCCGTCCGCGTCCATCCGTGTGCACACCACCATGAAGCGAAATTCGATTTAAGCCGTGAGTTGCAGTTTCATTTAGGGAATACTTAAGGTGCAACTCACGGTTCAAACCGAATGACTATCGGGGAGCAAACCGGAGGTCACTTGGGGCGCAACTTGGATGTCATTTCGAGTCCTCGTACTCCGCCCCCTCGCCATCATACAGGGAGTGGAGATGCTGCTATTTTTTTTTCTCGAAGTATGCAAAAATATGCAAAAGAACCAATCAGCCCAAGTTCAAACTTAAGTTAGTCACAGCCTAGCAACAAAGCCGTATTTCTAAAAATGGCTTGGCGGATTGAAGCATGGTACATTTGTAAGCAACGCGCCTGCTACATCTCTGTCCGAAGTTTGTCTCGATTCTTCGCGCAACCGTGGCTCTATGGCATTGGTATCCGTTGTGTGAAGCCATGGTCGACGTGCGGACCCCACCACCTCCTACGCCTAGAAAAGCCTCTTGTAAAAGTTACAAAAGGACTGTATTGTCGCGTAGCACCAATATAGCGATGCAATGCCGTTGGAATTATTGATATACATTCAGTATTAGCTGCGCGCCATAAGCAATTAAATGCACCTCTCCCCCCTTGCCTATCGATTCCTCCTCCCTCTCTGCTTCTTTCAAAGCAGCCAGAAACAGTGAGAATCGCCATGTGACATTGCAACGCTCGACTTCCGTTCCGCACTAGCTACATTCCCGCGCCTATAGGCAGGTGTCAATCGCTGCGGACCCGTCTTTGCCTCGGGATCGCGCAGGAAGGAGGAAGAGCAGCCGGAAGCCAATGGCAGTGACGTTGGCGGCGGCCGACCTCACCGGCGATTGGGCGAATCAGGGGGCGCCTTCGCCGTTGCGTCAGCAGCGATCGGCTCACTGCGGCGTCGCGCTCATCGGCTGAGAACGGCGTTCTTCAAAAATTGTTTACAAATTATCCGTACAACGTATGTGGCTCACACTCGGCTCGAACATCCCACGTTATGTGTTCTACCACCTGAATGCATTTGATTGCCACCTTCACAAAGCTTTTCTGGGTCCCTTTAAGACCGGTTTTGGCGTCGTTCGCTGGTCGGAGGAGGCTCACGACTTGCGACTGGCAAGCCAGATGCAGTCGTGCCAACGTTGCGATCGTCGTGAGGCCACAGCCATTGGGAGCCCGCTGAGAATGTTTCTTTCAAAGCCCCGAGGAGGCGCCAGTGGTAATTCGGAGTATTTTGTGGGGAGCAGCTCTGCCCCGCCGCAGCCGCCGACCCGTGCCATCTGCGCCTGGCAGACACAAGAGCCTTCTATACCAGACACATGGCGCCAGCGGTACCTACAGCTACAGTGAACTGTACATTCTAGTTCACTATACTACGGCATGGACGAGCGGATTCATGGGTGCTAAATGTTCCCACACCGCTGTACTGAGCATATAAAAATACAATGTATAGCGTAATAGTACTATTTAAAACAGTGGGCGGAGCGGCGCCGACGATGCATCGCACGCGTGCATCGGGCCATGTGTTTCAAATTCACGCGTACGACTAGTCGTAACGACAGTCGTAACGATCAGTCGCATGCGAATCGCATGCACCAATCGTCCATGTGTATCGCGCTTTATGGTCTTACTTTACCTTGGCGGCGCCTATGTGCGTCAGTGCCTGCTGTCGTACTGCCCTTCACTTCTTTTTTTTTTTTTTTTTTTTGCTTAGTATATCGCTGTCGGCGACTCAGGCTCAGACACACTCGAAAAAGCGAAAGGCACTTGTTGACTGCAGGCTTTCGCATACCACCTTGCTCGCCGTCTCACCGTTGCAATACTGTCCCTCCTGTCCAGACACACGGACGCCTTTGCCCGAAACTCCGTAGACGAAGGTCTTCAGGTCAGCGCTGCTCGCAGTCGCACACGATGAACCGTGCGCCCTTTCCCTCGACACAGAGAGAGGGCAACTTTAGAAAGCATTGGCTGCATTAGCTCAGGAAGCCAGCCGAAGCAGGAGAGCCCACGTAAACGTAACTGCGACCACGGCCGCGGCGGCGCCTACCCGAACCCCGACGCGACGATTCGCGCTGAAACCCGCGTTCGCTCTGTTCTAGGGAGCTTGTTCGAAGTCAGCGAATGGTTCGTGGCGCCGACTAACCTCGCCCCAGCTAGTCAGAGGCTCTCCATTGCGTGAGCAGTCACTACTGCAACCAACAAAACTATAATAAATATAGATTATCAGAGTTTGGATTTGGGCTAGTTGGTGGCGGTAATCCATGACTTCGTGTCGTCGCCTGTGTACTCTGTCGTTTTTTGCGATACACGAAGTCATGTATAATAAGTAGTTTTCGAAACATCACGTAGAGTTTTGCCGACAATTCCTTACCAGTGCTAACCCGAACACTTAGTAACCGCGCCAGACGCCTTGCGCATGTGGTGGTAGGGAGCGGTGGTAGGGGGAGGGAGTCAGGGTTGGCCCCCGTTGTCGGTTAGATATGCCCAACGGTTTGTTTACGAGCTGGCTTACACTGTAATGCTAGACAAAGCTTCCCCCCTCGGCTTTCTGTGCAACCACACCCTCCATCTCTTCTAGCTTCTATTTGAAATAAGAGGCGCTTTCATCGCGCACTGCCACACACTGGCTCCGCGCCCAGCAGGCAGCAAGTCAGCCAACATGGCGCATTGGAAACATTTTTTTTTTTAATTACCGACTAAGAAAACAAACAAGCTGTCTGCTGCAAGCTTTGTTCCGAATCTATTCGCCGCCAGATCGACATATACGTGGCGACAGCGTTGCTGGATGCTCTGCTGAGCGGCCCGAATGAATGCAGACTGTGGGCGCGCTTCGAGTCTTTTTCGCCCCGTATGTGCCCATGAAAGGCGCAGACAAGAGTGGTATGCTGTAGTTCGGTTCCTCAACGTTCAATGGATATTATGGAAGCGGCAATAAGTTTTCATTATGACGCAAAAAAAAGCGGCGACTCATCGGGAATCTCAGAACGGCCGAAATAATTCTAATGACCTTGTACGGCGTGGCTCGTAGCAAGCTCGATCTTTCCCGACTATGGCTTTGAACCTTCAATAAAAGCATAATTAGAAACAAATCAGCAAAATTAATCCGGAGCCCTCCACTACGGCGCGCCTCATCGCCTGCGTTGCGTCGGCGCGTTAAACCCCCACAATAAATCAGAAACAAATCAGGAAGCCTCGATCTCTGGAATTCAGTTGACGACAGCAGTTTCGATCGCTTTCATTGGTAGCATGACGCATTCTTGCATTTGTGGGATGCCCTGAAATGGTGCACCACTTAACTGACCCGGCATTTTTTTCTAAAAGCTTACGATATTTTTTGTGTGTTCGAAAGGCGACATAAAATTACTGAATTTTAACTATCGCCGAGATGTAAATTCAACCATCCAAACGGGTCTTTTGCGTAAGGCTTTGGTTAAATTAAATTTTAGCGACTCTCAAGGCAGGTTTGATAAATAATGGTGTTGGGTCCCTTATTTACGGCTTTCATCGCAAGTGAACTTGCGAATTAAATTAAATTAAATCAACATCTCATGTTTAGCTAGATTTGTGCAAAGTGACCAGCAGGTTTACAGTGTGTAAACCAAGCTTCTGGGACCTTACAGTGAGCACAGATGTTCTGTCACGGCTGCACTGTTGACCATTTGCGTTCCTTTGCAAATCTAACAGGCGCCTAGAACAGCGAGACGAGTTTGCATTCTTGCGTGTCGCTTACGAACCATAAAGATGGAAAATAAAGTTGCCCTGTTCCGTATGTAGTAAAACGTTCCTCTTTATTTCTCGTTACGAAATAGCGCGATGGGTTCCCGGTAGCTGCTTTGTGTTGTAAACTGAACCTCGCTTTCGTCTTGGCATATAATTCTTGACAGTGGCGTAGCCAGGAGGGGGCTGACCGGGCTTCAGCCCCCCCCCCCCCCCCCGAAATTTTTCCGGCCGTCGCCGTGCTGCCTGTATGCATGCCTGGTACGTCGCCTGTGAACAAAGCTGCATATCCTTCGAAAGTGCCTCTAGTAGAAGCATTCACGACTCAATGTCTGCCCTACGCAAGGGTGTTAACACAAAACCACGGCCGGACTCGACTCTTTTTCCGCGCTGCGGAAAGGGAGTCGAGTCGGGCCGTGACAAAACGAAGCGCCTGAAGGGTGCGAACCGCTGACGGATGATTGCGGAGGGGGGCAGCCCCGAAAGCCACGGCGCCTTCGGGTAAGCTCAGCTCACGGGACACCAAAGGCATGCGTTGTGTCCCTTTGTGCGAGACATGTGACGACACAGAGAATAATTGGCCGGCTGAGTCATTCTCAGCAGAGGAGATTGACTCGGCCGGGGTAGCAAGGAGTGGTCCGACCTAACCCACGGCGGAAAAAAAAGGGACCGCCGGCCATTGATGGTTGAAGACTGGTACGATGCAGGCCCGAAAGGGAAGAGACGATCTTTGTATGTTAAGCAGAACAACGTGCAAGCGGCGGTGGCTGACCATGCACGGCCGCTCCATCTAGAAAGGGGGAGATCAAGCGGCCGTGGGCACACATTGAAGACTCGTGCAAGGTAACTGAAGAATGCGGTGGGGCTACGTAATGGATGAAACCTGCAGTTTAGCTGGATGAATGTCGTGCGCGGGCAGCGGGCCTTTGCGAATGAGACACACAGCAAGGTATGCCCCTCTTCCTCGCGCCAGCGGGCCCTTCATTCTTCCTTTTAAGTGCGAATGCACTTCTTAAGCGAGCCTGAATCGTCCGCCGCCGTAGTCCGCATAGCAACAGCTGCGGGTGCGCGCGCTCCTCGTCTTCCTCCTCGTCTTCCCTAGCAACGGGGGGAGATGGGCGCGCGCTACTCTCCTCCTCCTCTCTCCGCTCAGTGACTGCGGGTGTTGGGCGCCTCCTCATGGCACATACCCACGTGAGGGATTGACCAGGAATCGACGCATACTCCGGCGACGGTATCTTCGTGCTAACCGCCTACCTCGCCCCCAACCTCTCGCGCGAAGCGGTCCTCCAGTACGTGGACGCGGCCATGGAGAGCGTCTGCGCGCGTTCCAAACCCTCGGATCCCGTCGTCTTGGTCGGCGACTTCAACGTCGACGTCCGCAAGGACGGAGAGTGGTTGGTCGACTACATGCACGCCACGCACTTCATGTCGTGCGTACCCCTCGACTCGCCCACCACCATCAACGGCGGTTTCATCGACCTGGCCTTTGCGAGAAACTGCCAAGTCCGCACCGTCCTCCAGGACCCTTTGACGGTCCATTTCACGGACCACAAAGCGATCCTTCTAGCAATCAAGTACAACGACAACACAAATAGGTGTCTGTGAATAAATGCATCTTTCTTTTAAGTGCGAATGCACTTACACACTCTCCCCCTCGGGGAAGTGCGAGGGATTTTTTTTCACATTTCTGTCGAGCCCGGGAGGGTTTTGTTGGAGTGGGCTCAGATTGCGCGCACTGAGTGTCCCCTTGCGATGGCGATGTTGCGACAATCAATTTCACCCCTGCGATTAGGCAGCTTTGTTCGGTGGTATTCTCCCTTAACCTAGGAAACTGGATAACAGCGGGTCGACAAAAAAGGCGCGCTGCGGCTCCCCGAGCCAGTCCCAGACTTTATCCTAAATGTGAAGGCACGACGGTCACCAGCCCGGCCCCTACCACAGGCAGACGGCGTTGCGACAGTAACAACGATCAGATGGCCATATTCTACCTCGATCACAACTAAAGCCCCTCCACTGCGTCCACGGCCGCTTTTTCCCTGGACGGCGGCTGCCCAGAGTAGTGCATATTCAGGGGCCTGAAACACAACTGCAACATGCCGCGAGGATAGAAGCGTGCCTGGTTTTGAGAAGCTCATGTTCCAAGTGCCAACACCCAAAAGAGGCGTCGAATTGTAAGTCATTTTCTTCCAGCGATTAATCCTTGCATGATCACTGATGTCTTTTGGCGATGGAGCTTGCATTGTACGTTCAGTTCTGCAGTGCAGATCAGTTATGCATTCTTTGATATTTGAGTAATCATTTTCTTATATTTGCACGATGCCACAGTACCTTGCGTCTGCGAGCTAGAAATGTGTATCTCGTTTTATTTCGAATGCTGTATTTGCGTTTGAATTGGTCGTTGAAAGCGCCGACGGTGGAGCGGATAGGTGATTTTTAATGAGGGAAAAAGTAAATTTAACTCCTGTACACGCCTAAATATTTTATTATGCGCGCGCGTAGTTGGTGAGAGTTACTGAGAGTATATCGGGACAGCGTTAGTATCAGTACATGAAGAGTGAAAAATATGTTTGTTCTGGCTGCAGTTTTAATAGTTTGCTTTTACTGGGACGAAACTCCATGTGAGGTAGCCGCTGTCGCATTGTGTCCGCGATATCGGGACTTTTGTTACCGCGTTTCATATCTACGCGTGCATCCACTGCTACACCCAATTTTAAACCCATAGCAGCGTGCACAGCGCAAGTGAAGGACCTTCGTACTGCTGGCGAAGAAACGAACGTGCCTTTCTGGTAGGATTTTCCTTTAACTCTTCCTGGCCTTCTTTGAAGTTCTGTGGACGCAGGAGTATCATTAATTCAAGGCCCAATCGGTCGTGCAAGACAACAGAATTTCCAAATTATATAAACGGGCTACAGCCGCAGACCCTCTCAAGAACACCAGCACACCTACGCTCTCCTCCTCCCCCCGCACATACGGGTGCGCGCTGTTGTCTTTCTTCCTGAATCCACAACTGCTACGTATACATTCCAAAATGTTGCATGAAGGGCATTTTGAGCAATCGCCAGCATTTCTTAAGTAACCGAAATTGACCGAGGAATTATCACGGTAAACAACTTTGCAATTTTTAGCCAATCGATCCTGTTGTAGCCTGAAACCATGCTTCAGTTTCAACATCACGGTCGCTCTCAGCCAAGGAAATAGTTTAACTGCGTCATTACTGTCCTCTTCATGCTGAAGCATGGTAGTCTTTGGTCATTCTGTATGCGGGGCCATGCCAATACGCATGTTTTCTTGGTGCACTCCAGGAAACAAAATGCTGACCTTTTTCGGGCATCGTACCATGCCCGAAGGTCATGCTCGCTCTGCACAGCTGCCCAGTCCTCCGTTTTCTGGTGGACCAAGGAGATTCCCAGCATAATTTCCATTTCCCGCGTCTCTAACGAAAACTACCGAAAACTCCTGTGCGTCCTATACATTCCAGAGCCACCCATGCTCATGAACTGCAAATACTTTTTTATCGTTTAGCTTTAAAACCGGCAGTTGGCTGAAAAATGGCAGCGCACGCGTCAGCGAAAAAAGTATGTCCTTTCATTAAAGTTTGAAACCAAAATGGTAGAACCGCATTATAACTCTTTCCTCAGATCTCACGACAAAATTCAAAACACAGCAATATTTTGCTAAGCTTGCACAGAACATGCCTAACCGCAAGAGTATGGTCAGACATCGTCGTCTTTGCGTTATTATTTTTTCTTGCTAAATATAAAGTTCGATACAGCATCGAATGGTGAACTTTGCAGTGACTTGCTCTACCTCATCTGGGAGTGGTACCAAAATGGGGTGGCTGCTCCGGAAAAGTTACTGGATAGTACACGCCTTCAGGCAGACTATAGGGCATTTATGCACAAAGCATTGAAAACTTGTCAGGTAATAATGCAACTATTTGAGAACACCAAGCTCATTACAGCAGACTACATTTGGGCTGTGCCGAAATGTAAACCAGGTCCATTATGTTACAAAGCACAAGATTCTCATGTACGCCTGGAGACCAGATAGAAGCTACGAAATGGACTGCGTTGAGACTCAAAACAGAAGCGCAAATTTAAACTGGCATGACTTGACAAATACTGATGGCTGAATTATTCCGCTTTGCGTGTGGACTAATCCTGCCATGTTCGTGTAATTCTCGCCCTTAACAGCGCTGTTATTGCGCGTGATGTCTGTGTGTTTAGGGTTGATATTTGTTAAAATTATTGCTACAGACATAATGTTTCTTGTATGTATCATTCATAGCCTCTCGTTTTTTTAAAGATAAAACCTGCGCTACACATAACGCAAGTGCATAGATTCGATGTATACTGCACAGAATGAGCTCCATTGGCCTTACACTGGCCGCTACTGTACGGGCGTCGAATGCAAAACATTTTATTTTGCATCTTGGACAAGAACAACTAAATAAAAAAATCTAATTCTTACGGCCTACGTCATTTTATTGCGGATGTCACACTCACCATACTCCACATGTTGAAATAAAGTAAGTAATTGCATGAAACTATGGCCGTTTAATGCAATGTCTGCACAAGGTTCCCGTACGTGCAAAGTACGTCCAGTATCACGGGCAGAGATTTGCACCACGTGGTCTGCGGATTTCCGCCCAGTTTACAACTTCAGCTGGCACAAATACAATCATAATCAACACCAATATCATGAGAGAACCTTAAAGGGTCTTTTAAAGACAAAATACAACCTTGTTCAATTGAATAGCAACTATAGCCTTTGGTAACTCGCACAGCTCCATTCCAATCGCAGGCGTTTTTTTTTTTTTTTTTTTTCAACCGAAGCAATGCAACAAATGTCAAAAATTTTTAAATTTAGCGCTGCAGTGAAGCGATATCGGCAATGGAGGCCCCTCTACAATCGACCAATCATGTTCCTTGGCGGTGACTTAACGTTGGGCGCCAATCGTACAAACAAGATCCTGAACTGTCAGTGAAATCGCCGCCGGAAAGTGGGCGGGGATTCACCATTGCTTCAAACGTTTAATTTAATATATCGATTATTCCTTTGAAGTTTGCGATAAAACTGGTATCATTGTTATCGGCCCACGGCAGACTTTTTAATGAAGCAAACATGTATTTTATCTTGATAGCCTTTAAGGGCGCTTGCAAACTAACGGGCTTTTTCTTCTTGGGGGGGGGGGGGGGCGGAGTCAACCTTAGCCCCCCCCGAACAAAAATCCTGGCTACGCGCCTGATTCTTGAGGATTGGTTAAAAAGGCACGGATAAAAGTTTTGTGTGCTTTTCGTTTTCTTTTTTGAGGGGGAGGCGGGTGTTCTGCCAACGTTCCAAACGCAGCGGGAAGATAAACCATGTAACGCTAACGACCAAACGGTGGCGATCACTATTACTTTCAGTTGGAAGTACGCTAGGCATCCTGTTTCGTAGCGGTGAAAAAAAGCAGTATTTCTACACGTAAACGCCAGTATTTTGAAAACTGATGAACCCCCCTTTTGGCCCGAGATTGCCCAGGAATTGTGTCTCGCCTTTCTAAAAAGGGTATTTGAAGCGAGCATTGTGGGAAAAATAAATAAAAAATTCTGCAAGTCGTGGCATACGCCCTCCACTCATGTGGGCAACAACGTGCATAAAATTACGCGATCTTTACTTCTTTAAACTCAGATCCATCTTAAGGGGTTAAAACCTGAACATATAAGATATTATTTATGCTGAGTGAAACACATTTTGGGGCAAGGAGATCATGTCGTGAAAAATGACACACGTAATGCCACAAGACAGACGCGAACTCACAACTGCTTAATTTTGCCGTGATATCCCGCTGAAATACTCTTGCGCATCCACAGAAGTGTATTTTAAATAATACGTAAAATTAGCAACACAGTATAAGCAAGGACTGTCCAAAAATCGTATTTATTTTCGAAAAAGGTATGGGAAGAATTCGATAACACCGGAGCTTGCGTACGTGTTTAAGATACGTCCCTGTTAATGTATGGGCGATAGCGCACGGGTCGTGTGCAGTTTGTCATTGTTTTTTTTTTTTCTTTCTAAAAAACCTAGCGCAATTTCACAAAGGTGTGGCAAATGGACGGGTATGCACGGGCCTTGTCTCTTCTTAACCGCGTTTCGTGTAGCAAACTTTTATCCTTTAAACAACCACCACGACACCTTCCAAAAGCACCCTTTGACGCTCCTGAAACGGCAGCCGACTCTACTCATCAGTAAGATAAGTGCAATGTGTCGAAACAATGTTTATAACATGTTTCACCCTCAAGCGGTGACCACGGCGACGATGTTTCGTGGAAATAAGCTAGCGCATTATCCCCCAACGGCCGCTGATTATTGCGCTTCTAGATAAACTCCGCAAGCAAAGGTAACTATGCCACTGCTTAGTGCCAAACAAGTGCACATAGTTTTTTTTTTTTATTCGTCTGCAGCGCGCGTCTCGCGCCGCGCGCAACGTGGACGAGAGAGAGAGAGAAGTGATTGGATGGAAGAAAGGAAAGGAAAGTGCACTGGGGATATTATTGAGCTCAGTAGGGAGCTCACCTGCATACAACCCAGTGCGGTGGGGAGGGGAAGAGGGGATAAAAGACTTGGGAGGAGGTTAGGGGGGGAATAGAAAAGGTGTGAAAGAGAAAGACAGGAAGAAAAGAGAGAGAGAGAGAGAGGAGAGAGAATATAAAAAAAAAAAAGAGAGAGAGAGAAAAGAGGGGGGGGGGGCATTACATAAGCGACAGCGGCACAAGTGTTCGGCGCGAGTGTTTGTTGAGCCTCAGCTACAGGCGCTGGGTTAGTCCAGTGGCCTCGAGGAATGCCAGGAGGTGTCAACGTGGACGAGCAGACGACGCGAGAGCGCCAATTCAAGAACGGCACCACCTCATGTAGTGTATCACTCCGCCAAAGCGCCGGACCCGTGACGTCAGTGAGCGCGCGTTTTGAAAGGGGTTTGCTATGAATGCGTGATATCGTCTGCCTTGTCTCACGCAGTTTTTTTGTCGTCACTGGAGTCGTTTAAAAGCATATTAAGTGCAAAAAATCACGGGAACGGCTCACGCCAAGTTCAAAATATTCCCAGTAACGCCTTACTTGCGCCACGCGGAGAAACATCCGGCTACGGTGATAAGGCACAGCGGCAACTTCCGGTGCCGTTATAGTTGTCACCGAGTGTAGGAGCGGTTTGTCCCGCCGCCGCCAGGGGCCGACTGTGTTCGATATCGGGGCGAATACATGCTGTAATCCCTGTTCTGTGCTGTAATCCACGCTTCATCTAATTTGGTTCGGCACCTAAAAAGAAAAGACGAGCGTGAGTCCGCAGTAAGGGAAGGGGCTGCCAATCAGCCAGCCGAAGATAACATCACAGCCGGGTGCAGCTCTGTGCCTGTCCACCGAAGGGCTGCACTGGAGTCTGGACGACACCGTAATCAGCATGATTTCCACTGCCGTGGATCCCTTGCGTATTGTCTAGCGGAAGGGATTCACACAATTCCTAACGGCAAGTTTGGCAATACTATAAGCCGCCTTTAAAGGAGCCATGAAGACAAAATACAAGTTGGGTTTATTAGAAAGACTACTTAGTCCAGATAACAATGATGCCAATATCATCGCAATCTTCGAACAAATAACGGAGATATTAAAGAAAACGTGTGAAGCAGTGGCGACCTCCTAGCCAATTTCCCGCAACTTTTCCATGACGTCACGGAACCTTGTTTGTGCGATTGGCGGCCACCTAACTGACCTGTCGCGATGACACATGACTGAACATTTGTAATGGGGGCTCTAGTTCCATTTGACCGCATCACTTGAATGATAACATGCAGTTAACGCACTGAAAATTATGTTTTATTGTTGGCCCGTATGACGTCATTCTTGCTCATAACACGTCACTGTGGCGCAAAATTTGAACTTTTTAAAATACTTCTTGCTTTTTTTCGTTAAAAAACATCTTTTGGGGCTGTGATGGAGCTGAGTAAGATACTGAATCCTAGTTCTTTCAAATTACACGAAGTTGTATTTTCTCTTCATGGCTCCTTTAAAGGAAGCAACTGCTTTGTATTCTTTCAAAAACAACTTGCCGTCCAGGGCAACAAGTTGCCGTCGCGGCATGACCTGAGAGAGAAGCTCCTCCCCGCGAATGTGTCCGCCCTACAAACCACGACGGTCGTCGTTGTCGGGAGCGGGTACGCCTGTGCCGCACAAGACGTGTGGACGTCGCGGTCTGCTGAGGTCTTCCTGGCTGTCGAGCCAACAATTCGTGGACAGCGACTTCACGGCTCGCACGCACCTCCTCAACTTCCCTCGCCTGACGGGGATCCACACGGCTGCTCGGACACTCTCCGAACACGACGCAGCGTTGCTGCGGTGGAACATCGCTGACAATGCGAAATATTTGTTTCAATACAATTCGGCTTCCGGGAACCGTTTCTGTATCATTTTTTTTTTTTAGGTCTTTCGCGTGGTGAACGCTTCCGCAATGATAATGGCGTTTGAATTTCCCGGCTGGGAGACTGAAAGGACGACGGTGATGACAATTTCGACGGCACCCCGGAACGCTTAACCGAGGTGATTTTAAGCGAGTTACATCAGTTCGAGCGAGTCAGATTTGGCTGCGCCGCCCATACAATCTGCAGCTTGCCGAAAAGGCACGTTTATGCTCCGACGTAGCGTACGCGCGTGCGCGACGCGGTAACGCTACGTCGGCGAATGCGAAAGGGGGGGATAACCACATTTGCGTCCGGCGGAGCTCGACGCACTTGGGTACACTTCGACGCATGGCTAGGGGGCCAAACTTGTGCCCACCCGATACGAAGGGGGTAGCCACATCATCATCATCATCATCATCATCATCATCATGGCACGGGCGCCAAGATAGGGCGTGTTTCTATTCCGCACGCAGCGTATCCGACCAGTCGACCAACGTCGGCCCCGTATACCAGCATGCACCTCCCCAGACCCCACGGACTGGGCCAACACCAAGAGTTTCTTTTTATACACTAGAGAGGAATCTCGCCCTAGCGTCTATGCGGCTCACATCACGAACTTCTGTGTAGTCATGGGCCGCCATTACATCATGCGCTCGCCTCAGTTTCATCATTGGCTTGGATTGAAACGCTTTAGCGGCCATATATTCGAACACAGTGACACAAAAAGCAAAGAATGGTGTGTTATTATATAAGTGGAAAATAAAACAGGATGTTTTAAAGCTAAGGAAAAAGGAAAGCGTATTTTCGCAGGAACGGTTGTGCCTACTACTATTCTGTAGGCCGAGCTGGTAGTTAACAACAATGTCAATATTTTGGGGGAGACTCAAAACTCATTAGATACTCTTATTTTATTGATTTTACCATTATTTCAGATAAGTTGTTTGGAGAGTTTGGAAAGCTTTTTGAGCGTGCTTATGAAAACGTCGTCTTCGTGGCGAACCGGTGCACCGACCGTCAGCTACAGTTTAACAAAACTTGTTGCTGATCGAGTTGGCTCGTACCTTAATAAAGAAAAAAAAAGAGTTGGTTCATACTTGAAGAAAAAAAAACGTGGCGCTAAACAGTCACGCACGATAGCAAGATAGGACAGATACAGGCACCTGTATCTGCCGTATGTTGTCTTCGTCGACGTACGTCTTTTTAAATGCGAAGGCACTTCTTAGCCGCAGGTTGTCTTGCGTCGTTGAGCGGCGTGCGCCTAGCAACAGCTGTGGCGCGCGCCTAGCAACCGGAGCAGGTGCGGAGTAGCGGAGGGCAAGGGGAGAGGAGGAGCGCGCTCGGCGTGTGAGGGCGCTCGCATCGCGGAGCTCGGGCGGAGTAGCGGAGAGTGAGTGGAGAGGAGGAGCGCGCTCGGTGTGTGAGGGCGCTCTCATCGCGGAGCTCGGGGCGGAGAGAGAGCTCGCGCGCGGGCTGGCGCGGGTCTCTCTCTCCTCTCCGCGTACCCCTCTCCGCTCGCTGCGCATATAAATACAGGGAGCGCGCGCCTCTCTCCGTGACTGCTTGCCCACTGGCGCCTTGATAGCGATGGAAGTCGGTGAAGTCGGATCCCTCGCGGCAACGATACCGCAAAGAAGAATTCGGTGCACCCAATGCATTCGCATTTCCGCACGATCCCCTTCGGGGAGGTGGAAGGATTTTTTTTTTTCGTCAGCTACAGCTATACCACAGGGCAGTGGCGTTGCTTGGTAAAGCTGCACCCGGGGCCCAGAAAATGTGTCGACTCCCGCACATATGGCAGCGCAATTATTATTAGATGCGACTGCATCTCATTCACTCGCCTTGTCCATGCAGCGTCGTCGGCGTTGTTGTCGCCCGCCCCTCCCCCATTCTCCTCGCCGCGCGAGCTGCGCTCTCCGCCGCTCACCCCCTCTCCTCTCCGATGCCCCTCTCTCCCGAGGGGCATTGGATTGGATTCGAATGGATTGGCTTGGCTTGGATTGGATTAAAGTTGATTGTGTTGCGTCATAGCCGCGGCAGACACACTGGCGCCGGCGCATGTGCAGTACTCTCTCCCGCGGTCTCCTCTCCTTCGGTCGCGCTGCGCATAAACCGATGTGCCGCTCCCCGGCGTCCTTTCGGTCGACGGTTGCTCTCCGCTTGCGCGTGAACTCCCCTCAGCGTCGCATCACACCAGGGTTTCCGCGAGGGGAGGTGGGCGTATTTTAGTAATAATTATAAAAACAGCAACAATAAAATATCGTAATAACAGTATTTATTATTATTGTTATTATTAATGTTGTTGTCAATATAATAATAATAATATCATTGTTACTATATTATTGCTTTACGGTGGGGTCACAAACGCGTATATTTCATTTAGTTACAAATGTACAAAAGACTGTTCACAGGAGCTGACTGCCTGGGCTTCGAAAGGGCAATACAGGCCTGCATAATATACTGCAACATGCGACGCGAAATAAAGTCATGAAAAAATAAGCGATGCGTAGGCTACTTCAAAACAACGGGCAATATATCAGGAAAGTGAGCAGCAAAAGAAGAAGCAGTGGGTTATTTATGCAAACAAAACCATTCTAGATACACGAGGTCGGTTTAGAGCGCCCCAGGTGCCGGCTGTGGGGCAAATCACGAACACCGGCTTTTCAAGGGAATTACGCATAGACAGAAATCCGAACAATAAAGAGCAACGTTGTTGTAACGCCCGTGAGAACGAAAAAACCGTTAGCAGCCGAGCAAGGAGTGGCCAACAGCTACTTGCTCCAGCACAGCGTGTAATATGGCAAACCAGGGCTGGGAAGGGGATAC
Organism: Haemaphysalis longicornis; assembly: GCF_048455015.1. Classification (NCBI taxonomy): domain Eukaryota; kingdom Metazoa; phylum Arthropoda; class Arachnida; order Ixodida; family Ixodidae; genus Haemaphysalis; species Haemaphysalis longicornis. The sequence continues at coordinate 83,840,398 of NW_027526233.1, read as the reverse complement.
TGAAGGCTGACGCGGCGCAGCGAGAGAGTAGCATGTCGTGTAGTCGATTCCAAGCGAATGGATGCTTGCATGAGCACTGGAGGTGAGAGAGAGAGCCGGAGGCCTCGTCAGGTAACGACACGACGACATTAGGTTGGTCGTCAGAGGCACTTGGAAAGCTGCGCATCCGCTGCGCCCACTATCGTGCACACACCGGCTTGTGGGAGGGTGGCCAGCAACGACAGGGCTGTTTAAAGGCAGCCCATCTAAAACAACTAGTGGGTGCAATCAGGTAAATTTTCGCGTAACACCTTTAGCCAATTAAACAGACGGAGCCTGGTCAAGAAAGGCTGGGGGTGAAATAGAAGCTGTCCCAGCAACAAAACATATGTTAGAATGGCTTAAAAACAGCGAGTTACAAATATTGTGCAGGAAAAGCAGCTTACAATGTTAACGAAAACGAGCGCCACAGAGGTTTAGAAAAAAAAAAAGCCTGCTTGACCCCAAAGACAGCCTCTGTGACCGCAACAGCATGCTGGAAATTTCTACAGATGAGCATTTCAGAAGCCGAAAGAATCCGCTTTACTACGAGTTTTACGTTTGAAAGGGTTGTAAGGGCCAGTCAAGTTGCTTATGTGCAACTTTTTCCCTTTCTTTCCCCATAACCTTGTACAGTTTATGAAAAATAAACTATTACTCTTACTAAATAGATACATTATCAACTCGTTATCTGGTTACCGAGAAAAGAAGCAGATAGAAAGAGAACATTTAACGTGGAAGAGGCGACTGGCCGCACACGCGTAGTCATCGGTCCGTGCACGGCTGGTCGTGTGAATGTTCGTCTGCAACCATGTCGTTGTTTTGTTTTTTTTCTTTTCTTTTCTTACGCTATAGCAAGTATTCCATCACACAATTGCAACTGCTTGGCATTGGCGCCTTAGGAAAATGAACACAGCGTAAATGTGGGGTTCGGGCGTACCAGTGAAGAAGCTATATGGTTTGGGTTGTCGAGGTCGGGGGCGCCTACCCCCACAGCCGCCGGCCGATTGAGAAAATTATCCGAACAGGAGGAGGTTTCACAGCGATAAATGAGGAAACGCTTGAGTAAAATATCAGATTCGTACGGGGCTCGGTCGCGATCATCTCGAAATATTGTTGACAACGATTTCATTCACGCCGTTGTGCATTTGACGAGCTCAAGACTTCTCCTAGATAAATCTACCTTTTTCAAGTAGCTGAGGAAATAAAATCGCAACCCCCGGTCAACAGTACTAACGAAGAACGCGACGCAAGGCTGACGCAAGGGGGGAGATGGAGCGGCCGTGACCCGACGTTTCGGTGACAATCCCGGTTCCCTCCTCAAGGGTGACTGCGGTCGCGTTGTCGCGGTGGTCACTCACAGAGCGCCTGGCGTTGTAGCGCAGTCCGTGCGTGTACTCAAGCGTGAGGGTTCGGAGGGAGCAATTTACGTTTTTTGCTGCTTTCTGAAATAGCATTGAAGGACTGGTATGACTTAAGTAGCAGTCTTTTTCTCCAGTTGGTCACGCTTTCTGAGGTGGACGTTTCTCTGAAGTCTTTTCTACGGTCTGATGTTTCGCAGTACTGGGCGACGGTCTTCCATCCGGGCGTCATTCTTGTGCTGCGTGATTCATCCCGGTAGATTTTTCATCTCCCCAATGTATGAGGAGGAACACTCAGCGCAAAAAAATAGCAGTGGCTTAGCTCGGTTATGCCAGGATATACGTAGCGTGAGCTAAGGTTCCGGTGGTTATTCTTAGGTTTCCTGGTTGTCTAGAGAAAAGATGGTTTCCCCGAAGTCCGGTGTCGATCAGGAACCCAATCGCCCGGGCTCCGATTGATTTGGCAGGAGGCTGGCAGGGCGATGGTGTTGAAGTTCTTGGAGACGGCGGTTGAATTGACGAACTCGAGGCGTTGGGGTTGATTAAGCGAAACGAAGAGTTTATATACAGCTATTTAAAGTAGGAAAACTGGGTACATGAGTAATAAAAAGAAAAACTTCCAACTTCAGCTAGACGCTAGCTCCAAGTGCGAACAAATCACTCGAGCTTCTCAACTTCGTCTAACTCTCCTATTCTCGGAGCGTACACAAACCGCTCGAGAAACCACGGCCTAGACTCTGTCTCGCCGCAAGATCCGTCTAGTTGCCCGGTACGGCGCTGCACCCTAAACCTCTGACGCGACCTTAACCTCGACTAGGGGGCTCACAAATCCCAACCTAGCTTTGACGGTCGAGACTCCTTGTCCCGTCGGGAACTGCCAGCTCAGCGCTCAGACAAGAACCCTTTCAAACGACCAAATTCGGCCTTATAAAACCTCGAGATCACCCTCTCTAGGGAACGCCCCTGTAGCGTTCGTACACGCGGAAGGGAGTGCCCAAATTCACGTAGACAGCTGCCACTCAGCACGCCACGGAATATTCAATGAGGCGCCGCCACCTTTGGGTCAACGGCACGCTCGCAGACGAGCAGGTGCGGGCGACCCCGCCGGGTAAAAGCGAAAGACGGCGACAGTGCGTCATGCTGACCAGGGAGCGTTAACAATGGAGACTCGTGCGGCGCTCGTCCCGACGCCGGTAATCCCACCACCTCCGCGCGTCAAGCAGACGTTCCCGGAATCCGGCAGTGCTGTCTGCTCTCTCAATGGGGGATTATCCCTGTGGTATGCGGTGGGCCAGACAATCCGTCTCCCGTGCACGCCGTGACGAATTGGCGATGGCTGCAGCGCAGTGTTTGCAGTGCTACGTCGCCAGACAGAGTAGCGGGTTGTCACGCGCAGCCTGGGCGCCTGGCCACTGGCCGCATAAGTGGACCTTACAACTCCCCCCTTTAAGAGGGTTACTGGACCTCTTGGTTCAGTCAATCCGAAAAGAATTTAAAAGGACCACTTGTTTCATCTCTCCTTCAGCCATAACAAACAAAAAAACAAAACAAAACAAACAGACAAACAAACAAAAAACCACGTAGAAGGAGCTAGTTATAACCGCACATGAGCCCCCTTCTATTTCTGCAGCTGATCCGAACTCTCTCTCGCCTAAACTACAAACACGACCTATTCACTAGCCGTCAACAGGGATGGAATACTCTAGCAAACCGGAAACACACCAAAAAAATGCTAACAACACTAAGTGCGAGTAAAAAGAAATTGGGTCGTGTCTCCGGAGCGCGTAAACGCCACGAACAACGAGACAACTCAACCTATAACACTGATGCGCGCTATAACTGCAAACACGCACAATCGTTCCGGCACTCGACAACAAGAACAAAAGGAATAAGGCAGTGGCGTAGCCCCCCCCCCCCTTCCCCGATTTTTTTCCGGCCGGCGCCGTGCTGCCTGTTATGCCTGGTATGTACGTCACCTGTGAACAAAGGAGCATAACCTTCGGACGTGCTACTCTTAAAAACATTCACGACTGAATGCCTGTCCTGTCGCATTGGGGCTTACACAAAACGAAGCGCCCAGGTCAGGATAATTGCGGAGGGGTGCAGCTCCAAAAGCGATGGCGCCTTCGGGTAAGCTCAACCCACGGGACGCCAAAGGCATGCGTTGTGTCCCTTTGTGTGTGGCATGTCGCCACACAGAGAATTGGCCTCGAGGACATACCGTGGCGCCACCTACGAGTGACGTCACTCGTAGGACGCCGAATCGTGTTGTCGTCTGCTACAACACATTTCCCGTGCTATATGGAAGCGTGTTTTTTTGTTGTGGCCACCGTCTAGCCCGCTCCTTGTGGATTTGATGCAAATTACCAAAAAAAGTTGTCTGTAAAACAAATAATTCGGGTAAGCAATCAGCGACTCGCTTGTTCCCGGCGACACCGCCGCGTTTAGGTAGTTGCTACCATCGCGACCCACAGCTCTTACATACGCAGCCAGCTAACGCCAAGGACGATGAAACTGATGCCGAGAAAAGTACGCTGTAAATTCATTATGAAATACTTGTGACGGGACATGTGTGTGCAAGCAAACACCTTGTAACAGCGACGGAAACGCGTCGCTCACTTATGATCTCACCGCGCGAACTGCTCGTAATGCTTGGTAAATGAATTACGCGGGAACCGTGATCAGATTGCTTCGCCGCACATGCTTAAAAGTATTGTTATGGTCTGCAGATTGGCTTAATCAGTGCCTATTTCCCTTAAGATGTTTTTATAGTCATGCCCGGATTTGATTAACGATCTATGCCGTAGCCTGTACTCTGCACGGCTGATGTTTACTTTTCGCGACTTGTCCGCAATGTATGAACGGTATGAACGCGAGTTTTTAACGCCTTCGAGCGGGTTCGGACAAGGCTATATTTAGTTTTCATTAGGTGCTCGGCGTGGTAATTTATAATTGCAGCGGGTTTTGTATGTTTACAGTAAGCCGGCATTTCTCACGCATCAATTTCGAAACTCACGACTTCTCACAGAAGGCCAGGCTGCGTACGAGGCGAAACACGTCGTTAATGATTTCGGGTAATGGGGATATTTAGAATTGGAGAACCGAGCGTTGGGGGCCCCCAAGAAGTTAGAGGAACCCAAACGCAACACGCGCGTGCGCGACGGGAGGGCCTTCGCCAACATCTCGCAGCCGGCTTCGGATGCACGTAATCGGATGTTGGGAACTTTAGGCTTGGCGTCGCAGCAGATATTTCATCGCCATTAGAGTGGCGAGTGACCGTCCCTAACAGAACGTTTCACCGCGCTGGGAACTCTGTAAGCGCGCGCGGTGATTTCCGTTGAAGCGATCGACGATCTTGCGCGCAAGCATAGCCATGCCGCACCGTGCGTGAACGGGCCGGCGCTGCCGGGACCGACCTCCGCGGCCGGTCGGCGTAAATCGCGGCAGATATTTGAGCATCGCTTTGAAAACCACAGCTGATGACACTACCTATCAGAATTTTTCATCACACTAACATCCACTTTCACCAATCTGGAACAATGCTTTTCCACGACTTGTGTGATTTTAAAAAGCGGCGACAAGTTGTTGCTGCCGCGACCTGCGTCGGTTTGAGCCGCACCGTCGGCTGTGCGGGCAGGCAAGGCGGGTGCGTGTGCTTCTGCGAGCAGTTAACGCTTCACGATTTCCTGCTCTATACATTTCTTGCAAACAAATTGTCGTAGTCCACATTGTTGATCGGGGTAACAAGCCGCTGCTTACGCTTCGGTCGCATGCGTAATACACCACCACGCTCATGGTGTTTGCGGATAATCTATATATATATATATATATATATATATATATATATATATACCACAGTTGATACGGTTATACAGTCACGATTAGGTCGAACTGCGCTTGACGCACTGAGAAATAACTACAAACGAAGGAAATTAACAAGAAAATACTTTTAGAACGCGCTTCCTAAGCGAAGTGTCACGCGCTGCAAGCCAACTACGCAGCAAGATAGGAACGGTGATCCTACAAGTCACGTCAAAACGATCGCAGCGCCGGCCTCTCCAGTGGTGGGCCTCGCGGCCAATAATTGCCCGGCTGAGTCGTTCTCAGCAGAGTAGATTGACTCGTCACGGTATGGCCGGGGAAGCATGGAGTGCACAAGAAAAGAGGGACCGCGGGTCATTGGTGGGTGAAGACTGGCACCCGCAAGGGAAAAGACGATCTTTGTATGCGTAAGCAGAACCACGTGTAAGCGGTGGTGGTTCTGAAGAAGACGATGGTTCTGCGTATTGGGCGAAACGTCTGCTTTAGCTGGATGACTGTGTGTGTGTGTGGGGGGGGGGCAGAGGGCCTTTGTGGGTGAGGCGCACAGCAAAGTATGCCCCTCTTCTGCACGTCACTCCTTCACTCTTTTTCACGTTTCTGTGGAGCCCGGGAGGGTGTTCCAGAAAGCTGTGTTCCAGACAGACATTTTCTCCTCCGCGATTAGGCAGATTCGTTCGGCGGTATTTTTCGCTAACCTAGGAAACTGGGGAACACCCAATTGACAAAAAGAGCGCGCTGCCCACAAAGCGGGTTTACATGAATGCGACAGTAGCGTATCGCATTGGTTCGGCGAATCCGGTGCGACTATATTGTAAGCGCGAAGGCGCGACAGTCACCAGCCCTACCACGGGCAGACGGCGGTCGCGACAGTAACCAATACCCGATGGCCATCTTCGATCTCGGTCACAACTAAAGCCCCTCCATTGCGTCCACGGTCGCTTTTTCCCTGGGCGGCGGCTGCCCAGAGCTGTGTATATTCAGGGGCCTGAGTCACAACAACGCCGACATGAGGGAACGGTGCAAGGGCAGAAGCGCCCTGGCTTTGGGAAGCTCACACTCGGAGTGCCATGCAACACAGAAGCCGAAATTGCAAGTCATTTTCTTCCCTTGACCCCTGATTTATGCTTGCGTGATGTGCACTGTATCTTTTAATATTTAAATAATTGCTTCCTAATATTTTCACGACGTCACAGTACCTTTATGTCTGCGAGAGAAAAAAAATTATATCTCCTTTTATTTCTAATGCAATTTTTGCGTTTGAATTGGTTGTTGAAGGAGCGCCAGCTATGAACCTTTGAAAAAGGGAAAACGTAAATTCTACTCATATAAATGCTTAACTATAGTATGATGCACAAAGTTGACGAGGGTTACTCAAAGCGTATCGGGACAGCATTAAGTTCATTAAGAGTTACCGCTGTCCATGAAGTACATGAAGAGTTAAAAATATATTTGTGTTCGCTGCAGCTTTAGTAGTTCATCTACATTCACGCAACTCAATGTGAGGTAGCCGCTGTCGCATGTTGTGCCCGTTATCGGAACTTTTGTTGCCGCGTTTCATACCGACGCGCGCATTCACTGCTACACCCAATTTTAAAATCATCATAGCAGTGTGCGCAAGTGAAGGACCTTCGTATTGGTAGTGAAGAAACCAACGTGCCTTTCTAGTAAAATTTTCCTTCAGCTCTTTCTGGCCTTTTTTTGAAGTTTTGTGGGCTCTCTTGTATCGTTCTTTCAATGCTCAATCGATTTGGCATGATGAACGAATGTCGTAATTAAAAAAAACAGGCTACAGACCACAGGCCCTCTCAAAAACACCAGTGCACTTCCGCCCCCCGCCCCACATATGTGTGCGCGCTGAAGTGATTTTGATACGTCCTAAAATATCGCATGAAGTAAATTTCGAGCGTTACTTAAGTAATCGAAATGACCGAGGAATTATCAGTGTAAACAACTTTGCAATTTTTTGCAAAGTTGTTTACCTTTAAAACCGCCAGTGTGTGCTCGGCTCAACAATGGCAGCGCACGCGTCCACTAAACAGTATGTCCTTTCATTAATGTTTGAAACCAGAATCGTAAGACCCCATTATAATTCTTTCCTGAGATCTCACGACAAAATTCCAAATGCAGCAAGGTTTTGCTCAACTTGCATGCCTAACCGCAAGAGTATGGTCAAACAACGCCGTCTTTGCGTTATTATTTGTTCTTGATAAATTTAAGTTCGTTATTGCATTGAATAGTGAACTTTGCAGTGATTTGCTCTACCTCATCCAGGAGTGGTACTTACACCTAAAGGGGATTGCCGCCCCCCAAAAGTTAATGAATAGTACACTCCTCCAGGCAGACTGTAGGGCATTTACGTACGAAGCATTGAAAACTTGACGGAGAATAATGCAAGTATTTCAGAACACCAAGGCCGAGCTTTTTACAGCAGAGTCGACATTTGGGCGTACCGAAACGTTAACCAGATTGTCGATGTTACAAAGCACCAGCTTCTCATATCTGCCTGGCGTCCTTAGAAGCTATGAGGTGGACTGCGTCACAGAATCAAAACAGAAGCCGAAATTTCAACTGACATGGCTTGACAGTACCGATGGCTGAATTATTCCGCTTTGCGTGACGGCTAATCCTACCATGTGCATGTAATTTTCGCCGTTAACAGCGCAGTTCTCGCGCGTGATGTCTGTGTAACGCTTCTTGTATGCATAATTCATAGCCTGTCGTTTTTTTTCTAAAGATATAACCTGCGGTACATATAATGATATAACGTAAGTGCATAGACTCGGTGTGTTCTGCACAAACTTTGCCTCATTCTCAAGATTCTATACGGGCGCAGAAGGCTTATAAGCAAAACAATTTCTGCATTTAAACATCAACTCAATAAAAAGATATCATTTTTACGGCCTACGTAATTTTATTGCGGATGTCACAGGCACCATACTGCACATGTTGAAATAAAGCAATTAATCACGTGAAACTGTGACTATTTAGTGCAATGCCTGCACAATGTGCCCATGCGTGCAATGAACGTCCCGTATCACGGGCGCAGATTTGCACCACGCGGTCTGCGGATTTTCGCCCAGCTTACAACTCAACCTGGCACAAATACAATCGCAATCAATACCAATATCAAGAGAGAACCTTAAAGGGCCTATCTGAAGACAAAATATAACCTAGTTCAATTTAATACCACTAGCCTTTGGTAACTCGCACAGCTCCATTCCAATCACAGACGTTTTTTTTTCAGCCGAAGCAATGCAACAAATGTCATAAATTTCCAAATTGTGCGCTGCAGTGAAGTAATATGGGCAGGAGTGATGTATATAGGCCAGCACTAAAACGTAGTTATGAGTATGTTAACTGCACATTAGAATTCAAATGATAAGATCAATGGAGGCCCCTCAGAACGCCCAATGTTTAATTTATTATGTCGATTATTCCTTTGATTAGTTTGAGATAGAACTGGTATCATTGTTATTGGTACAAGACAGTCTTTTTAATGAACGACATACTTTTTAATGAACGCAACATGTATTTTATCTTCATAGCCTTTAAGGGCGCTTGCAAACTGCCGCGCTTTTTTTTTTCTTTCGGTAAGGGGGGGGGGGGGGAAGGGTCGAGACAACCTTTGCCCCCCCCCCGAACAAAAATCCTGGCTACGCGCCTGGAATAAGGACTGGTAAAGAACACGGGCAATTTCGCAGTCAACAAAAATAAAAGTTTAAGACAGTTTGCATTGCCACTATACGCACACGCGCAAATGTCCTCCTTGACGGCGTAGCCTGATAACGTTCCTTCAAGAATGTTCGGCTGTGCTTTCGCTCACTTGCGGTGCACAGAAAGTTCAGTTCGGTGCGCGGATCGATCAATTCGGTGCACGGATCGCGCACAACCGCGGCACACACACACACACACACACCACCAACGAAAAAGGACGGGTGAACGGGAACGTTCACGCCCGTCGTGGCGGTGTTAAGGCTCGAAGGCAATTCAATACTAGCCTCCCCAAGCAACAATCTGAAAGCAGGGGAGTGCATTCGCGTTCGCGTACTTCCAGCCCCCTCTGCAGATGATACAGACCGCGTAGCGTTGCAATGTCAACGCAAGTCTCGACAATTTAGCCCCGTGAGGCGAACACAACTTCGGGGAAGACGGAGTGGTGTCGCAAAATGCGACTTCGCTTCCTGTCCCATAGGCCAAGCCGCCATGCCTCTCCAATGCCCCAACGTAAGGCAATGCTGCGCGCTGGCAGCGTGAGCGCAGGGTTGATGCTGGAGTGGAATGGCGGCCTGCGAACGCGACGACTTTCTCGGGATCATTCTTTCCCCTACGCACAGACTGCCCCACAACAACAACCTCACAAGCACCTGTCATTACCAAAAACCGCTCGTGCACGCTATGTGCATTCTGAGCAGCGGCCTGACCAAGACAGTTTTTCAGCCGTCCCAGCACGCACTCATCCTGCCACAACTCAGAACTCGCGCCTGTGACACACTGCCAGGTCGCAGAACTTAGTACGTCAACCTTTCCAGCGTGGCTCCCGACTAAATCTCGGTAATGGCCACCACCGACACTAAAACTACGAAGCTCTATCTCAGACACCGGTTTCGCGAGATCGCCAATTGCGTCTCGTTCCTCTGTTTCAACTGTAGCTGCCTCCTCACCAGTGTTACAGTGTACTAGAAGGGGTTGTCATCACTGGGCATCAGACATCCGCTACAAAGCAATGAGAAATCCGCCAGATTCCGCTAGATTCTAATATACGTCCTCGATAAACACGCACCGGTGTTGCCCCCAAAACCGGCGCGGTGCACAGTGCCCCACGACGGTGCGTACCGGCACGGAGCGTTGATCGAGGACAAACGGGGCGGTTCTACCCAGGCGCCATCTGTTAATCTAAGAAATCAACTCGTAAAAACGTTCACAAGTAGCAATACAGCACTGTAATGAGACACAGCGCTATTAGAAAGTGGTATTTATTGAAGGCCAATGATTATATGTACGCACAACTTAAATCACGCGTCACAACACATGCGGAACAACGTACCGCCACCGCTTCCACTAAACAGCTACATACAAGCTGCTTCTCGTCTTCGTTTGAGCCATAATGCCAGTGCCTGTTTTTTTTCCGCCCTTCCGTTACAGCAAAACAAGTAGGTCTTCATCGTCTAGGCACTCCGGAGTCAGTTCATGATAATTCGATCGAACGAAACGAATGTCAATCCTCAACAGTCTGGCAATGCATGTAGCCGTCTTTGAAGTACACGAAGTTCGCGTCCTCACTTACAATCTCTGGCCGTTGTTACCGCCCGTTAGGAGCCTGTCGCATCGCTGTCCGATGAATTCACAAGCACGCCATCCTTGTCAGCAGCAATATACAGCTCCTTCCGCCTTGACACGAGTGCGGCGATGCGCCGTCGCTGCAGCAGACGGCGGAGGAAGCCCCTTCGCCGGCGTCGTCCTCGATGCATCTCGGGATTGCACCCCGGCGCACCGTCGATTTTCTCGGTGCGCGACGGGGCAACCAAAATGTGCCCCGCGAGGGTGCACCACGGTTTATCGAGGACAGACGGTGCGCACCGGTGCGGTTTATCGAGGATGAATAGGCGCACCGGTGCACACCGGTGCACAACGGTGCGGTTTATCGAGGATGCTAGGGCCTATTTTATTTAAAATAACAGTGCAATTTCGTATGATAAACACCTTTATCATTCTTAAAAGTTTCCCAAAACTACAAGAGCTGAAATATATATAAAAGAGTCTTCCAAGGAGTCTAACAGAACACTTCAGGTTTCGGTGCTGCTGTGGTCGTCATTGGTCAACCGCGTCACAGAAGAGGATAAAAGTTATAAATGTTCACACTGATGACAAAAAAAAAGAACTCACAGGTCAACGAAAAGCACATCGAGGTCTTCGTCGCCGCTGTCGTCTTCTGACACCATCTCCACAGGACCGCTGGTACTTGTTGAGGGACCAGAAAGGTGACTTAGTTGCACATACGTTGCAGATGCCCCGATTGCACTAACAACTGCTGCGGAAAGTTCGCAATCAAAACAAATTTTCTGGTGTCACTTCAGTCCTGCTCGTACGACGAGGATGGCGTTTGTTGTTTCAGGCTTCGGCTTGTTCCTCATCTTGAATTTTACTATGTTAAGCTGACTAAACCTCATCTCTACTTCGGCATTTGAATACGGCAGCACTAGCATCGACATGGCGAATCCGGCCAGGTCGGCGAACGGGTTTTCGCCGCAGGCGCCCTTATAGGAGTGAACTTCACACCAGAACCACTGCGTGAACAATATTTGCTTCCAGTCCAGGAAGGTGATTTTGCTCCACTGGTTTTGAAATTTTTTTATTGTCTCGGAGCCGTTATGAAACCTCACGGATTTCTTTTTCTGAGATAGGCGAAGCAAGTGAACAGGAGCCCTCCTAACCTCTGAAGTTAAACAATTTCTGCATTTTAGAGGCCACGAAAATGGTTTCTTGCAGGGCGATTTTGAATCGGTGCACTGCGTGAGGTATCCGCCAGAAATCCGCTATGTATGAAAATGGCCCGTCAAAAAATCCACTAGCCGCTAGATTAATTTTTTCCCCGTGAAAATAAAATGAAATCCGCCAGATTTAGCCGAAAATCCGCTAAATTGGCATCACTGCTCCTCACATGGTTTTTCCCTCTCCCTCGCAGCCTCCTCGGGAGCTCTCATTCTTGGTTTCGCAGTCTCCACGCATGCGTTTTCGTGTTCTCCATCGGCCACCTCGGCTACACTCTCACCATCAAGACTACCTAACCCACACGACATCTCCGTATCGCTCTGAGTTCCTCATCCTCCGTCTTCTCGCGTTCTCTCTCACTTCCTCTTCCATTTTCTACATGTTCAACCCAGTCCACCTTCTCAGCACCCTTATCCGCCTTTAACTCCTGCTTTTCCTCAGCCCGATCGTCAACTCCGTCTCTTTTTCGCTCAGTCTCGTCACATGCTTTCTCGTCTTCTATCTCCTTTCTCTTCTGGGCGAGCTCCCGAACGCCCGACACGGAGTTCGCTTTCTCGTGCACCTTTCGAGCGTAATTGGGAGCGCGGCGGGCCCCAAGACTTTCGTGCGCGACTCCAGTCTCCTCCGGTCCACCGATTAGGATTTGGGTACTGCCCGTGCCAGCAAGTTCAGCATGCATTAGCGCAGTGTCCGGTGCAAAAGCAGCTGGCGGCTCTACACTCGCAACAACGGGGCCTTTGACTGTACGCGCTCGCTGGAACAGTCCTCGCGCTCGCTTCTCTTTCCATGCAGCTGTTCCCGGCTGAGCCGCTCATCACCTGTGCGCAGCCGCGGCCGCTTATCTCGTTTTCGCGCTGCTTCAAGTTGGAAAACGGGCTGCCCCCATTCAACTTTGCTGTCAGTGCATAACTGGGCCCGCTCGACGGGTTTTGCCCTAAGCGCTGCAGCTCCATCCCCAAACTTTGCCTGCGAGGCTGCTCGTCATGTTCGAGCATCACTTCATTACACCGCTCTACGGTATCATCGGACGTGCTTTCCTCGTCACTCCTCATCCCAATGTCCGTCTCCACGCGTTCGACACCGGCGGAAATGCTAGCCTCGTGTAGAGAGTCACGGCTGCTTACTTTGTGATCGCAATGTTCAACTTCCAAACATTCGCCGGAACCATTACACTTCGCTGTCGTCATACAACTGGCTGGATCTGTGCCCCATTGTTTCTGTTCGCGGGTGCCCGAGCGCAAGGGCGTCCGCCTTCTCCGCTCCAGCTCCAACTCATACCTCCGCAACCGCTCTTCAGATTCGAGCTTCAGCTTTTGCATGCGCTCCTTCAATTCTCGCTCTCTCTTCTCCTTGAGAACCAGTTGGGCTTGTTGGTACATAGTTAAAATGGTTGCAGCGCAAAAACGACGACGGACGAGTGAGGAACAAACGGGACGAGCGCTAACTTTCAACTACTTTATCTGAGAAAACACACACAAGTGCGCCTTCAGTGACTCTGACGCATAAAGAATTGGCCTTCCTGCGTGACTTTTCATGTCGGCGATGATTACCTAGTGCCACGTGTGTATTGTGTACTTGCGTGTGTGCACTTTTAGCGATTACTTGCATGGGTTTTTTCATTCCGGACCGGTGTATATTTCATGTGTGTTTTCTCAGATAAAGTAGTTGAAAGTTAGCGCTCGTCACGTTTGTTCCGTCGTCGTTTTTGCGCTGCAACCATTTTAACTCTCTTCTCCCTTCGCTCTTGAAACTCCAACTCCAGTTGTCTAAAAGTTATTGCCTCAAACTCCGCTTGCACCACCCACCTTGCCGCCGTTCCTCCTTAAGGTGGCGCCTCATGAGTCTGACCATTTCCGTCTCCTTCCGCCATGTTCGCCAGCATGCTCCGCGTGACTACCATGAAACCCCACACCGCCACTGCTGCTGCGTCGTTGGCCCCGTGCGCTGGTTGGCTCTGCCGCTCCACTCCGCGCGGAGCTCGGCCGCCGCCGATGAAGGCGGGCTTGCGTCTGCTTGCTGCCCCTGGTTGCGGCCTGGTGATTTCTTCCGCGAAATCCTGTCGGCTGCGCCAGTAAATATGGTTTCCCCGAAGTCCGGTGTCGATCAGGAACCCAATCGCCCGGGCTCCGGTTGATTTGGCAGGAGGCTGGCAGGGCGATGGTGTTGAAGTTCTTGGAGACGGCGGTGGAATTGACGAACTCGAGGCGTTGGGGTTGATTAAGCGAAACGAAGAGTTTATATACAGCTATTTGCAGTAGGAAAACTGGGTACATGAGTAATGAAAAGAGAAACTTCCAACTTCAGCTAGACACTAGCTCCAAGTGCGAACAAATCACTCGAGCTTCTCAACTTCGTCTAACTCTCCTATTCTCGGAGCGTACACAAACCGCTCAAGAAACCACGGCCTAGACTCTGTCTCGCCGCAAGATCCGTCTAGTTGCCCGGTACGGCGCTGCACCCTAAACCTCCGACGCGATCTTAACCTCGACTAGGGGGCTCACAAATCCCAACCTAGCTTTAACGGTCGAGACTCCTTGTCCCGTCGGGAACTGCCAGCTCAGCGCTCAGACAACAACCCTTTCAAACGGCCAAATTCGGCCTTATAAGACCTCGAGATCACCCTCTCTAGGGAACGCCCCTGTAGCGTTCGTACACGCGGAAGGGAGTGCCCAAATTCACGTAGGCAGCTGTCACTCAGCACGCCACGGAATATTCAATGAGACGCCGCCACCTTTGGGTCAACGGCACGCTCGCAGACGAGCAGGTGCGGGTGACCCCGCAGGGTAAAAGCGAAAGACGGCGACAGTGCGTCATGCTGACCAGGGAGCGTTAACAATGGAGACTCGTGCGGCGCTCGTCCCGACGCCGGTAATCCCACCACCTCCGCGCGTCAAGCAGACGTTCCCGGAATCCGGCAGCGCTGTCTGCTTTCTCAATGGGGGATTATCCTTGAGGTATGCGGTGGGCCAGACAATCCGTCTCCCGTGCACGCCGTGACGAATTGGCGACGGCTGCAGCGCAGTGTTGGCAGTGCTACGTCGCCAGACAGAGTGGCGGGTTCTCACGCGCAGCCTGCGCGCCTGACCACTGACCGCATAAGTGCACCTTACATCTAGGATTAGCTGATTATCATGCTTACTATTTTTTTACTTGCTTACTACTATCAGAGTCCTTCAATGCTTTACTGGTCACGAAACTGCTCCGTAACTCAATGGGAGAGCTTCATATGCTGCGTTTGGCCGCCGCGCGGTGGCGCCACCCTCTCACTGAGGTCACTCCTCGGGCGGCGTTGCGCTGGCTCGAACGGCGGAGTCGCGGCGAGTTGTGTTTGTTTTGTGCGGGGAAAAAAATGTAACGTGCATCTCGCGCTCTTGTGATGCGACTTAAGTAGTGCAACGACGATGCCTAACATGTGTTGCGTCCCGGGATGTCGTTCCTTGTACAACGATACCACAGAAAATGTTTCCTTGTTCTGTTGACCGAGCGACGGGCAGCTGCGTGAGAATTGGA
This sequence comes from Haemaphysalis longicornis, assembly GCF_048455015.1. NCBI lineage: Eukaryota > Metazoa > Arthropoda > Arachnida > Ixodida > Ixodidae > Haemaphysalis > Haemaphysalis longicornis. Next base: position 83,825,198 of record NW_027526233.1, on the reverse strand, counting down.
GGTGCGCCATTCCAATGCAAGCAACGGGAGATTTCAGCTTCGATTATAAGTATGCGACAGCGTGTGAAAATGCACTGTGTGTGAGAATGGAAAAAGCAATGTACCCTTTTGAGAGCATCATGGACCTAGAATTGTACAAGGCTAGCTTGAAGCCGGATTTTTGTCATATCAGTCAGGTTGTAGTGGTGCTTCATTACCTGTTTGCAAACTTGTATTACCTTGCGCTGAGACTCGCGTGTAAAAAAGCTTTGGGTCGTCCTTGTGCTTTTACTTTTCATATTTCCGCACATTATCCCTTAGGGTTCGTTTTGTTTGTTTTGTAACCGCGCGTGGCCGATTCTGGTTTCTTATCTGGCGTTTCAACCGGAGCGCCCATTTGCTCTGTTTGTCGTACGTCCCGACGTAAGGCAATATTGTTTGATATGGAAAGGGTTGCCACCTTGTCGCTAACTTGATTTATTTGTTTCTTCGACAATGTTCTCGATCCTATTTCCATGGATCTGTAATTAATAACGTTCCGAGAGTAATGCATGCATCGCAAACGCCGCGCCACTCACTTTATCAACGTTCATCTGTGCACGTCACACATCAGACTGTTTCTTCGACATTTGTGTTTCATTCTAGTCTTTTCAAGAGCAGGAGCTCGCTTTAATAAACGTCGTTCAAAAAAGTTTTGCGCCGTTCTTGGCTACGTGGCAATATTCTGTTTCCTCTGTGTGCGGCACATCGCGTGCACTATGTGTCGTTCTGCATCCACGCTTTGCAATACTTGAAAAAACAGGAAGCAAAAAAAGAACAATAAAACTGATTTTATCACGCGCAACAAAAAATTTCAATGTTACGAAGGGAGACAAAAGAGCGTGGTCCAGCGTACAAAAATTTATTTTTTCGCGCTGCGCGCAGCGCGAAAAAATAAATTTTTGTACGCTGGACCACGCTCTTTTGTCTCCCTTCGTAACATTGAAATTTTTTGTTGCGCGTGATAAAATCAGTTTTATTGTTCTTTTTTTGCTTCCTGTTTTTTCAAGTATTGCAAAGCGTGGATGCAGAACGACACATAGTGCAACATATACCTCTTCGTGTTTTGATCCTTCGCGTTTCTGCAGCGTTTTTAGATGTTCTCAAGTATGTACCCACTCATCGAAACGACGACACTATCGGGCTATCTCTTTTAGCGTTCTGTGCATTCCAGAGCAATCAATGGATTCATTAAGCGTAGTCTGAACGACGCGTGCTTGGTTTCTTTCAGTTTTTTTATTGTATTATCGATGGGACCGCAGCAGTCCGTGAATACACAGCTACCGTATATATGGTAATTACAACTTTGCTTTAAGAAAAGAAGCAATATATATTTAAAAATCCGTAAACACGACGGCGCAGCGCTTTTGCCAGAGCACACAGAAGCCGTTGCCGTTCGCGGCCGAAGTCTACGGTAATTTACTTCGAAAAATAAAACCACATTGAAGGCAGGTGATATATGCAATGACTGGACTATTCATCGCTAACTAGTGCGAGAAAAAAAACACACTTAATCAGCGCGCAGACACCAAAAGCAGCAAGCGTTTGCACGCCAAGAGCTGGCCAATACGCCGCACGCGCGGCGGCTGGATGACCTTCGTGCGGCGGTGGCGCCTGTAGTGGCGCGCGCGGTCCCTATATGAAACGAGCGCCGAAGTTTCGTGACCAGTAAAGCATTGAAGGACTCTGCTACTATCAAGCTAAAACTATTTCCAAACCAATCCAATCCAGTCCAGTCCAGTCACTGCTCCTCGCGCATGGCTCCTCCCGCAGCACGGCTCTCCAGGAGCCACGCGAAACGGCTATCAAGCGGCTCCGCCGCAGCGTCAGACTTGGCTACTGCGCAAAGATGGCGCACAGCTGGTCATGCGCCGGCGCCAGTGCGTCTGCCACGGCTATGACGTCACTCCTCTGGAGTGCGCAGACCGGCTAATGTGCAGACTCAATTCTCTACACAACCGTACTCCAATTGGATTGGATTTCAATCCAACACAATACAATTTAATCCAATCTAATCCAACACAATCCAAGCCAATCCAATTCAAATTCAATCCAAGCCAATCCGATCCGATACAATCCAATCCAATGCTCCTCGCCATGGAGGAAAGAATACTCAGGAGAGGCCCCTAGCATCCCAATGCATTGCGAAAAGTGTGGAGGAAGTTACGTCATTTTTCTTGAGCCCATGGACAATGTTGCTTACTCGTTTACAACTGCGGCGGCCAAATTTGTTCAAATAGAACGGACAAATTTTTAAGGCGCTTGGTATGTCGCTGCCTCACTACGCTTGCAAACCAACGCAGTCGCTACGACAAACGTTTTTAAATTAGGCCAGTTTGAAAACTCTGCCGTCGGAGGCGTCTGCGTTCGCCATCCCGCGAGCCTGTTGCTATGACAACGACAAACGCTACTTTGCCAGGCTTAAGAGCTGAAAAATCGTACTTCTATCTCAAAAACGAAGGCCGTTTTTCGATTGAAACTTTGGGTGAGGGTTAGAATGGGCAAATTGAAGGCGAAATCAACAGCTTAGAACATGATATCGCAGCGAGGAATTAGCGACGAAGCTGTTTTCGCTTCGAAGCGGGAGGGCAGGGCGACGCCATGTTAGTCAAATCAAACCGGAGACAGCAAAGTATGATGGGATAAAGTGCTGGGCTCCGTGGGCTCAAGTCATGGCGGGACTCGGCTTCACAAATGTGACGTCAGGGCCTCTCCTAACCTTTTCTTTCCTCCATGCTCCTCGCTCTTGCGCAGAACGGCCATTGACGGCACACGCGAAACTGCTCAACCTCGACCAGTGTAGCTTACGCTACAAAACTGGTGTACGACACCGGGCATCCTGTCCTTGGCCGCACAGTCTTTGACATTTTTTTCTAGCAACCTTGAAAAAGCGCTGGCCAGAACGCTTTGCCAGGCACAGAAGCTGCCCCTCTCGCCCACCTCAATTCTCGTAGGGTTCCCCCGTACATCTTCGGGAAAGGGCAGCACTCAGCGGATCGAATGGCTAATGACAGGAAAGGGGGCAACGTATCTGGAGTTTTTTTTGTTGTGCAGTTAATTTTGTTTCCCCGTCCTTTTTTTTCCCATCCCCTACCTTTAAAGATGCCCCTACCAAAGCCTGGGAGCCATTAAAATAAGTCTGTCATCACCTTCTAATACTTCTTTACTTTGAAACTGCGTGGAAGCCCCATATGAAGACATTAAAACATAAAAAAATAAGGACGAGGATATTCGCTTTCTTTTTGTGGGCGACTCAGAAAACATGCGAATGCTCATTTATTTTGCTTTAAACTTACACTAGCATGAAATAGAAACACGTAGATTTACGTGAAACACAGCCAGATAAATAAAACAAATGCCTACATAACTGTTCGCTTTCTTGCATAATTTGTTCGCCAACCTCCTCGTCCCTTGTTTTTCTAGTTTTACGACACCAGACGGCATGGGATACGCACCTGCCATACATCTCCATTTTCGGGCCATCGCCATAGTATTGTTACTGTGCATGGGAACGAAAGCGAACAACCTAAAAAAATATAACCCATTAACCCCCGATTTCAGATCATTCGCGATTTTTAAAGACGGTAGTCTTTCTTGGGCTACTTAAACCCAGAAATTTTGGTCTGTCTGTCTGTCTGTGACTCGATTCAGCCACCCGGCCAAATAAAAAAAGGCTTAAGTCACAGCCACACCTTCCCGTCTAAGTCCGGTGTAATGTTCATACTTGTCAACATTGTTAAAGAAGAACAAGACATTACGCAAATATAAGACAAAAAAATAATACTGAAGTGATATTTGCAGTGTTCCTTTTAAAAAAATCACACATGCTTGATTTTTGCGAAATTAAATACTTCATCAACACACACAAAAAATTTCACTCCGCCGTCGCCTGCTGGCGCCATTTTAAGAAATCAACCGGCAACAGTTACGAAAGGTTCCACTAGGTAGGGTCCACGTTCTGCTTGGAATGCACGTGGAGTAGGGCAACGTGGTTCTATCAACGTTGAAGTAGGGCGCCTCGATTCACGCGCGACTCCGCCGTACGGCAGCGTTGGCATCGAGACACCCAACCTGGAGCAGTGGAACGCGGTAAATTTAAAATGATTTAATTTAAGCAAACCTTTGGCGTCTTTACCTTGGGAGGAGCGCGACGCAAGAAGAACAGCATGAGAGGTGAGCGGGAAAGCTAAGGGAGGCATTTTCTGGGCAAAAGTCGATGAAGACTATCGTCTTTTGTCGACATTTGCAACGAAAGGTGCAGATACCCGGCCAATTGTTTAGTTGGTTGGTTAGTCCAACCAAGGGACCGTGACGGCACAACTGTCTTGGTCACCTAGGCTGCCCCCTCCCCCTTGCGCGCATCCCCAACACAGACTTAATTTGTATAGTTAGTTCTTCAAAGCTCTAATTTCATGTTTTCAGTTATACTTTCATTTTGTTTTAATTCTTCGTCCCAGCTTCCTCAAGTTTCAATCTTCCCAAGATTTTTTTTTTTGTTCAAGTCATTTTCTTCTTGTTTTCTTTTGCAAATCCGTCAAGCGAACCCGAGTACCGGGTCTCCGACGCGTCACCGCAAAGACGCCCGAAAAAGCTAAACATGAGACCGTACACGTCATCTCATGTGCAAAAAAAAAAAAAAAAAAAGCCACTTAGAAAGCCGCCGAGGCCACATGACCAGTGTAAGAAGCCACCTTAACTATTCTCGTTGGCCCTGAAGCATCCGCGTACTGCCTGTTGTCCGCCGCCCTAAAAGTGGTCCTGGACGTGATGAAGGGGGCTTGTTGGGCCCACTGTCGTCCATTGAAGAACAGCCTTGCTCGCTACACCCCCTCCGCGCGAAGCAGTCATACCGGCGGAACCCCGCCTCCAGAAATGTCACCTTATTCTCGCCTCTTCAACTTCAAGCCGCGCCCATCAGCGACTCTTGGATGCCAAAATGCTCCTCGCTTTCTTCCGTTATACCAGGATGCAAATTTCAACAGGCTGGTGGGGGTGTAAATTGAGCAGGTCAAACTGTGGTCTCGTTGGAGTCGGCTTCCAGTTTCGGTGTCGACATTACACATATATATAGGAAGGGCACAAGTGGCACCCCCCCCCCCCCCCGCCCCCCCTTTACCGATGGGCTGGTACCCGGGGCCCAGGGGCCCCCTGGCCCACCCCCTTAGCGACACCACTGGTGCATCCTCCATGGTGAAGTGTAAACAATGCTGCGGCTACTCAGTTTCTCGCGGTTGTGACGAGGTCGGTGACAATGCCCGTGCATCAAGATAACCGTCCAGTTACGTATTTTGGCATCGACGCACTTGTGGCATGCCGACGCGGGCTTTTCCAAGGACCTCGAATGGTGCTTTACGTCTTTGATATTTTTGTGGTGCTCTACGAGTGAAAAAATGTGTAAGAGGGGGGATTTTCGTTTCTTAACGACACACCTGTTGCGCGAGAAGTCCACGGACGTTGAACTGGTATGTGTATGCGTAAAGTACCAATTAAAAGCTTATTAATGTCATGCGGAGTGCTTGTGTAATTCTGGTCGTCTGCTCGACAGCTATGAAGCTCGCAGACGATCGTTTATTCCATTACCTGCTGACCGTTAGCTAGCTCGCAGACGATCCTTTATTTCACTGTGTAGTGGCGGCGTATGATGCACAGGCTCACAGAGGGCTGCGACAGCGATATCTATTCTTCGTTACCGGCCGCTGACGGAAAGCCACCGGTAGCGAAGACGCCGAGCCCGCTTGTCCGCCGACCAAGTTCGTCCCGCAGCTCGTCGCACAGCCACCGCACTATATAACCGCATGGCCCTCTTTGAGAGGTGGAAATGCTGGCGGAATGCTTCTCGGGCATATCGAACGCGTCTACATTGCTTCTCGACCGCTTGTTCCACCGGCGAGCCAACAACAAGGCGATAATCGGCGCATTCATGACTGCTTCCAAAACCGTATGTTTGAAAAAACCGCGGTCCAACGCAGTAGGTCCGCCGCGCTTGTGTTACGTCACGTCCGGTTGTTTGCTTTTAGCCAATCAGGGCTCGCTCAAAAGAGAAACTTTTGAAAGGGACGCAAAAGAGACAAAACACGAGAATACCGCCCGCACTGACGGGTTAATATTAGTGGAAAACAGTGCCCATTCCTCCGGTTTCGGTTGTTGGTAGCGTCCCTGCGGAGGCGTTCGTGAGAAAAATGAGAGTGCGAACACATGACACGTTTGTGGTGAGCTGATTTTCGTCCCAACTTCCTTGCCGTGATGGGTGTTGATACCACGGAGCAAGGTTGATACATCGTGCGTGTGTTGCTGGCTGCGGCAGCTGTGAGCAAATGGAATGCGGCTCTGACGCCAGGAGTTGGAAGAGATGGAGCCCGGCTGTGTTGTGAAGGCGCTCTACGATTTCGAGCCCGGATTGGAAGGAGAGCTGCCCGTCAGGAAGGGTGATTTGATTCAGGTGAGCGACTTTCCTCTCCTCTGCTGCCTGTCGTAAGTTTGCAAAGTTTTTTAATTCTTTCTTCTCTGATAAAACCCGTGGTCTTGCAAGTATTCAGCGAAGCCCTGGTTATTCGCTGAACATTTCTGCTGCCGCCTTCCGAGCTTGCACCCGCGAGTAACAGGGCGCTTGCTAGCGTGCCTGAAGCTGGCGGCAGCGTTGGCCGCGCATTTCTTGCTACTTGGTGGCTGGGTGGCCTTCGTACTTTGGACGTTTCGTTGCTGCGATGCAGCTGTAAGCTGCGTGGACGGCCGCAAGCACGCTCTTTGACTTCAAAACCCGAGGACACTGCCAAAAGGGCGAGCGCGGGCAGCTAGCTAGTTCGAGGTATTGCGGCATATTTGCGTACCGAATTTGTCCCCCGGTTTTTGAGACGGGCTTTGTCCACGGTTATAAACAGAGTCGCTGTTAACAACTCCAAAGGGTCGCTCTATTCAGTGTGGGGAAGCGCCGAGAAGGCAGAGCAGTGCATTGGGTGCTAACGATGGATGCATTTTGGCGCATGCGTCTGCAAGGTCTGCTGTGTTCGGGGTATTGACCATGGCCCTGCCAAGCAGTTGCAGGAGGCGTCTGCAGGGCAAGAGGTTGAATTGAAGTCGACTGCAATGCTGCTGCTGTGTAGTTGAGCCACAGCATGGCACTGACAGGGCTCCAAGAAATGAGCCCGCGGCTGGAAAGCCGTTGTGGATTTGAGCATGGTACTCAGTTTATTCACGGGAGCAGTGGGAGGCCATCCTGCGCAGCGATGACCGTGCCTTCCAGCGATGGCTGGTAGAGAGAGCCGTAGCGGCGATGGAGGCCAGTGGAATCCCAGAATTGAGATAGCCACCATCTTTCCTCCCTCTTTTTTCTTTTCTTTTGAGTAAAGGTATTTTCAATCAATCAATCAATTTATTCAGCACAGAGAGACAAGAACACCGAGGAAAGCGCACACTTTCTGCTCTCTGTATTTTGCCCAGAGCACGTAAACCTGAGGTGTTGCAAGTGCCTTCCCTCGTACCAGTCAACTCGTTGGTTCCTTCCCCTGGTCTGAGCAGTGCACGGGCTAACTTGAAAGCCCACAGGCCTGGTCTGGCCGAGCATGAGGGCTGGGCCAAGGGGATGCCTGGCGAGCCTTCAACCAGCTATCCCTGCGGGCCTGGATAACATGTTGCAACTCGGTGCAGCTTTGTCCATCGTCTTTTGTGCTGCTTGAACAGAACGAACAAAGCTCCTCAGCTGCCGTGCTACTGCGGAATTGCTGCTATAGTTTCCAACCATGAGAGGGAAAGGTACGTTGGTTCCAGGCACTTATCTGCGCTTGCAATAGTCACACAAGGGGAAGTTGCTACCACAGAGAAGTGGTTCAAGAAAAACTAGCTCACTGATCGTTTTTACGAACACTGCGGTGATTTTCTCCTGCAGCCCCATTTCTTTCCGTGGCCATTTGCATTTGCCTCGCCTAGTTGTGAGGATGGAACGCTGGGTATGGTGAGCGAGCTCGAATGTTGCAGAGGGCCACCCTGCTGGAAATTTATGCAGTTGCACTTTCTCTTCGTCATAGCCTCGTTTTTTCGCCCTCTCAAGCTGCAGGAAATCCACTACTTCAAACACAAAACATTTCCCCGACAGCGTGGGTGATGCATATTGCTGTGATGACTTTTCACAGGCATTGCTTGTCAGCTGTCACGAGAGGATTGTGTTGGCACTACAGTGCACATTGACTTCTTGGTTCAGCTTACTTGATAAAAAAAAAAAAAAGAAACTGGAAATGTGGTTGTAATTTTTCAGTGTTCAAGTGTAGGAAATGAGCTGCCCAAAATCTTTACACAAACAATTGGATATTAATTAGGAATAACAAAACTTGTACTGATTTCATTAATTGATGCTTTAACTAGCAGTGGAAGTGAATCATTTGATGACGGCATTTTCGAGTGCTTCCAAATGCTGCGCTAGGTTCCCGTAGATGGCAGCGAAGTGAGTTGTGGTGTGGAATTTCCGAAGCAAGGCGCTGCCTTTTTATGTTGGGAGGATTGCTGGGCTGAAGGGTTTACTCAAAGGTTTAGTATTTAAAAAGAATGGGTGCTAAAGAGAGATATTTAGAGTTTACATCTGCGTGCATTGTGTGTCCTTGTGGTTAACGGAATCGCAATCCAGCTTCGCATGTGGTCCCACCCGCTGGAGGGGAGGGCCGTGAGAAAAGCACCAGAAAGACCAGAATCGCCTGACACCAGGGAACGCTTACTCGCGTCAGTGTAATGCCTTCGGGGTGTAGGCCTGTTCGTCGCTTGTTGATTTTCTACACAGCTCGATTGCTGATGAATGTAATTTCTCACAGGGTTATTCACAGTGCCGGGTAATTTGGCATCAGAAATTTTGAAGGCCTAGGAATACAGAAATTCTTTTTATGAAAACGGACTAACGTTGATGGCTGTAATCACGAAATATAGGAAAACGGCAGCCCTGGCACTCTGCGCTATCAAATTTGTCGGTAGCCACATGGACGGACAGGTTGACCCTGAAACTTCCAGGCAGTCAGTGTTAGGCTTATGAGGCTCATGATTGACGGAAGCTCAAACCCAGTGTCTGGAGGGCAACAATGGTCCTCTGCATTTGTTTGGGGGAAGCCATAAAAGGAGGTGGTTTTTGGTTGCATTTCATATAACAGGACGGAGCACGTTGCTCGATTACTGGAGGAGAGTTTTACGCTGGAGTACTCGAACTTTATTTAAACAGCGCAAAAATACGGGACAAGACGGAAGAACACAGTGAACCAGCGCCTGGGTCAAAAAAGCCCCTGCTTAGCTTCTCACTGTGCCATTCAAGAGTTGTAAAATCAGGTATTGCCGTAAATGTCCTTTTTTCTGCGCTTGCAAGACGATGTGAGCACAGGGTGGCCTCTGGCTTCGAGTATCAAGTGCAACGGCTTATACCCCTGTCACACGGCAAATCTAATGTCATTCAAACTGAATGACATTAGCTGTTAATGACATTCGGCTCGGCCGTGCGGGTCTACATGGCGGAACAAATGTCATTTGATTGTGATAGTGGTGACGATTAGCGAGCTCGCAAAACCGCAAAATTACATTTCAAGAGCATATAGAATGTTTTCACACGTAATATTTAAAAAAAAAACGTAACAAAGGAATATTTTTTAAAATCAAAACAAGAAAACCACCGATTTAGGTGACATCAGTAGACATCACAAGCTGAGACAAGTCTGCAAAAAATCCGGATTAGGTTAGCGCGCGCACTGAGGACGAGATTTTCTTTTTTGTTAGTACTTGCTGGTCTTTCTTTATTAGAACAACAATACAAAAAAGAAAATATAAGTTTACTGACAGTTTTTAGAAACAGTATTCTTTAGTTTGCTACTGAATTTTCCTGTCTAGGGACGCGCTACTGCTGTCGAGGCTACTCATTTGGCTTCCAACTGAGGTGTAACTGAGGTCCGGGACCTCAGTTAGCCGGTAAATGTCATTCGCCTTGAATGTCATTCGGTATTCTCGTGTAGCGCCGAATTAATGACATTTAGGGCGAATGACATTTGCTCTAAATGTAATTAGATGTGCCGTGTGACAGGGGTATTAGACGTGTGCCTTTTCCTGATGGTGCCCTTGTTTCTGCATCACAAAAGGTTGTTCACAAGCTGGAAATGCAAGGAAAACCAGTGAAAGAAAAAGACCGCAAGCACATAAAGCGTGGTGGTGAATCCTTATATTCGTGACATTTCACATCGCAAATAAAAGATAACGAGTGAGCTTGACGTCGAAGTATGCTTTTCTGCGAAGAATAAAGCTGCAAAGCCTTTGTGCGAGAATTAATGAGAAGTTTGCGGGTGCAGGTGAGGTCAACAGTGCTCTGGGTGGTGGAAAGCGTCAAAACCAGTTTGTCCCGTGCAAACACAACGTCGTGTATTCATTCCCTTTGACGTGCGGCAGGGTTTATGGGGGGGCAGGCGGGGAGCTACCTGAATGTACATCTGCGGGAGCTCAAAAGCTCATTATGGGTACCGTCTGTTCCCACTTGTCGGACCATTGTCGCTGGCATGGCTGCGGCCCTGAATTTTGCCCCTCCCCCGCCACTTTTGAGTTCGTACAAGGCAATACATGTACAAGGGAAATAGATGAAGCGTTCCTTACTCTGAAAAACGTTGACAATTGTATTAGCGCACCGTTGGTTGCACTGCTTGACTGCAAGGTGTCGTTCCTTCAGAAAAGTGTGATTTCTGCAGTGTGATGATTTTTTCTTTATTTCTTCTTTCGTTACTTGCGTGCACATCCTTTCAGTGTTCTTTCCATCTGGATAAATCATTCAGTTGAGCGCTGAAGAGGTTCAGTGCTGGTCCGAGGTGTTCTTCCGTCTTGTCGCGCATTTTCGCGCTGTTGAAAGGTCAAACCAACTGGCCCAGATTTAACTCCTACGGTATTGATACGGTATTCATTCAGAAACTGCATGCGCAACTTTTCTTCAGACAAGTCTTTGTGAAGTTGCTGCACGTGCTCCTCAACATTTCCTGCTGTCGAGGTTGTCCTCTCACTCGTCGCCTACGGGGCAGGAATGGAAGGGCGCTTGCGTGCCACCTTGGCAAGCGCTGGGTAAAATCCGGCTGCCGTGGTTCGTTCACCACTCTGGCGGGTCTTCAGACCAGTGGGGGGGGGGCACAGGGGCGCCCATGTACTCTGTCACACCTTATGCCATATTTGCGACATTCTTACCTGCCAAATTCTAAGCAAATGCTGAAAAAAAATGTAAGTGATGGTCCACTTTCAATATTTATGCTCAAGCACAATTAGTAGTTGCATAAATAGAAAAGTGACACGCATCTGGCTCCAGCGCTACCTAGACATAAAGAGTATTGTAGCCGCTAATGTGCGTGGCCGTAGCCAACCAAATAGCAAGTTACAGGCCACCATTTCGAACAGTGTTCCGCAAAGCAAGGGCACCGGCGTGGTGCTTCTATGTTGGCAGTGGTGTCGTTTCAGTTGCCGCCTTTGAGCGGAAAGTGTGATCGGGGCTGAGAGCGCATAGAACCTCTAGGCAAGGCAACACAACTTGGCACTGATGACAGAAATGTCCACGTTGGTGGGGCCCTGCGACAAGCCTGAGACGACACCTCGCGGGGCTTGACCCAAAAGCTCGGCTGCCTATTCAGAGCACCGAACAAAACAAATGTTCTCCCTCTGACCGCCCTTGTTATCATCATCATGGGAATGGCGGAAGGAGTCCTTCCGTCTCAGCGCCTTTGCTGTCCACCAGCTGGTGCTGGCCCTGAGGGCGTGCTGGTCCCCCCACTGTCCCGGGGTGGGGATTGGTGGGGTGATGCCAAGTGCTGGCACTCCCACACCACAGGGTGGTGGCTGTTTGCAAGGTACTGTGTGTGCAGTTAGATACCGTATTTTCTGTTCAATAAGTCGCAGTCTTGTATAAGTTGCACCCCTTTCAATATGGCAGTTTTTCCGGAAAAAAAAAAAAAAAAAACGTATGTAAGTCGCACCGGTGTATAAGTGTGTACAAAACGCACTTGTTAATCAGAGAAACTCATAAAGGATCAGTTTGTTCGAAAGTTCGGCGAAAGTACATGGTTGCGGCGGCCGCCGCCTCTGAACGCATCCCCCAGGGCTAGACACGTGCATATACCGTCCAAAGTTTAGACAGAACTAACTTTTAAAAAATGGTTGATTGATACACACAGATGTCATGTACTTGCGGACGGCGTTTAGGCAAAACCATCAAAGCCTTCTTCCTCCGGCTTGCTAGCAAATAATTCATTCATTTAGAGCATAGAGCTGTGTCTCTTAACGTGCAGCGACATCCCGTAGCACACAGGCACCTTTTCGAGCGCAGACCATGCGCAGCCGCCATGTACCAAATTAATTCCACACATAAGTCGCACCGGTGGATAAGATGCACCAACGAAAATTTCAGAAATAACTGAGACTTATACACCGGAAAATACGGTACATGGCAAGGACTAGGTGTTTGCGTGGAGCTGTCTTCGCTGGTCATCCTGGGGCATGGGGGGGGGGGTTCTAGTTGGTAGTGGTGCATCTTGTGGGAATGTCGTCTCTGATGGCCACCGATTGGTCTGCCAGCGGGAGGAGTTTTGGGACAAGTAAAGATTTGCATCATCTTTGCAAGTGGCTTGTAATTGTAAAACCCGTTCAGGGCTGCAAAAATTATGGCAAAATGTGTTTGCTTACAAGGGTCGCAAATGAGAACATGCCGTAGGGACAGCAAAGTGGGAGTCTTTGGGAACGTTTATTGGGCAGTTCCTCGGCAACCGTGGCGGTCCAAACCATTCATTGCAAATTATCTCCAGTGCCCCACATAAACAGATTGTTACCGTCCCACCATGATTTTAAAGGAGTAAATTGCGAGACCAGTTCGTAAATGTTGTATAGACATAGACAGGACATTTTCACTATTGCTATCCCACCTGACACAGTTCTTCTGCCATAACGAACTGACTTTCGGTCAGCTGTGGGTTGGCTGCACTACAGTCCTCGGGAACTGGTCTCATAATTTACACCTTTTAAGTCATGGTGGAACGGTAATGTGTTTTTCTGGGGCATCGGAAGAAATTTGTAACGCTGGTTTTCACCGTGGGAATCGCAGATGATGCTGAATGTTTTCGTATACTTTCTGCTGTAAAAAAGAAAAGGATGGAAGAAAATGTACCCTACTTTATTTCCTCTTTGCTACAGCATGTTTTTATTTCATATGTTCATAAACACCTTTTGTCAACATTTTTGTTCACACTGAAGCCAATTTTGGAGGAAATGTATCTTTACTTTTCCTACAATTCCCGTGATTACAGGGTAACCTCATTATAACAAATCTGCTTACAACAGATACTTGGATACAACATACTGATCTGGGGCGGTATTCTCGTGTTTTGTCCCTTTTGAGACCCTTTCGAAGCTGTCCCTTTTGAGCGAGCCCTGATTGGTTAAAAGCAAACTGGATATGACGTAACACAAGCGCGGCGGACCTACTGCGTTGGACCGCGGCTTCTTCAAACAGCTGGTTTTGGAAGCAGTCATGAATGCGCCGATTATCGCCTTGTTGTTGACTCGCCGGTGGAACAAGCGGTCGAGAAGCAACGTAGACGCGTTCGATATGCCCCGAGAAGCATTCCGCCAGCATTTCCACCTCTCAAAGAGGGCCGTACGGTTATATAGTGCGGTGGCTCGTCGAAGAATAGATAGTGCGAAGAATAGATATCGCTTTCGCAACCCTCTGTGAGCCTGTGCATCATACGCCACCACCACGCAGTGAAATAAAGGATCATCTGCGAGCTAGCTAACGGTCAGCAGGTGCAATGGAATAAACGATCGTCTGCGAGCTTGATAGCTGTCGAGCAGACGACCAAAACTACACAAGCACTCCTCATGACAATAATAATCTTTTATTTGTACTTTACGCATACACATACCAGCTTAACGTCCGTACAGTTCTTGCGCAACAGGTGCGTCATTAAGAAACGAAAATCCCCCCCTCTTACGCATTTTTTCACTCGTAGAGCACCACAAAAATGTCAACGACGTAAAGCACCATTCCAGGTCCTTGGAAAAGACCGTGCCGGCATGCCACAAGTGCATTGATGCCACAATACGTAACTGGACTTTGATGCATGGGCATTGTCACCGACCTCAAAACGGAATCCCATCGTGAGAAACTGAGCAGCGCAGAATTGTTTATACTTCACGGTCACAAGGAAACAGCTGACTGCAGCTGCCATCTTTGGACGCTCCTCCCCTTGAGGTGGAAACTTGCAACGTCGTAACAAAAAAAATTTCATCGCGTTTACTTTTTCAAAATACGTTCAAATAAACTCATAAAAGATACTCTGATACGGTTTTAGTTTTTTAAAGTGTGTTTGCAAGAACAGTTACGGCATTTGAATCAGAGGCCCACTGCTTAACCGGAAGTACGTCACGGATAAAAGGATGCAAAAGGGACGTTTTCAAAAGGGACAGTTACGAGAATACCACCCCTGCAATGTTTGCTCCGTGCTCCTATCTGTGTCATTGATTAAACTTCTTTTACTGCAGATTGTGTTACAACATACATTCGGATATAACAGGCCGGTTTCAAGGGTTTCGAGGTTAATTTTTGCACCTTTACAGTGGACTTTTCAAATGCAGGCAACCTTTCTCTTCGTACATTTGCAGTGTTTTCGTTTCTGATTTACAATGGTGACCAAAGAAAAACGATTTAAAAACAACTTGATATAATTGTAAATTAGTATAAGTGAAACATTTTGATAGCCAAAACTGAGACTGTTAAGTACATGCAGTCATGCACTTGCAGTATGTGTAAATGTGACGTCCTGACAGTCGAGTGATAGGATTTAAAATTTAACACGTTAGCGCAACAGGTCAGACGTTTGTATATAAAAGTTACCATAGGTGAATCACAAAAATTGTAATCCCTCATAGAATGTAGATGGCTAAATCTCCAAGCTTAGCAACAAGACCGTTACTTGCCCTTTGCTTATGTTCGTGTGGAGACAATGGAAGCATCAGTGTAGGCTGATGAAGTGAAAGAGCAGTAATAGTAGCATGAGTGACTGAAAAAATGGAGAAGGTGCCAGACAACAGGAACGCAGCAAATGTAAGAAGACACGTACATCATATGTGATTTTGTGATGTGCTTCATAGCATCGCAAATAAAACTGCTGGAAAGCCTAAGTCATTCCGAAGGTTTGTTGGCCTTACATAATATGAACCTGTTTCAGTTGTAACTGAATCTTGAGAAATGACCAGCATACTTTTGCTGTATATTGCTATCAGTTGGGAAGTCTGAACTCCTGTTACAGCAGATTTCACCGATGATTTTATTGTACTTGTTTTACAGCGGACTGAAATTGTGGTCATTATCATGGTCTGTTGTAGTGAGGTTATAGTGTACATGGGGTTGCAGTGTCAGTTTCCTGCCTCGTGTATTTTCGTAAAGAACTCTGTTGGCAGCATTCTGCCTGAACTTTTCTCAGCTGGGGAAAACCAAAGGTACACAAGTACAAGTACCATATTTTCCTGTGTTTAAGTCGCGTTTTTTTTCTGAAATTTTTGTTGGTGCATCTTATCCACCGGTGCGACTTATGCATAGAATAAATTTGGTACGTGGCAGCTGCGCGTGTTTCGCACTTGAAAAGGTGTGCTGCGTGATGTGAGCGCACGTTAGAGAGCTCTATGGTCTTAATGAATGAATTATTTGTTAGCGATTAGGAGGAAGAAGGCTTTGATGGTTTTGCCTAAACGCTGTCTGTAAGTACATGCCATCTGTGTGTACTAATAAACCATTTTTGAGAAGTTAGTTGTGTCTAGACTTTGGACAATATATGCGCATGTCTAGCCCTGCTTACTGGGGGATGCGTTCAGAGGCGGCGGCCGCCGCAACCATGTACTTTCGCTGAACTTTCAAACAAACTGATGCTCTATGGGCTTACGCGATTAACAAATGCGTTTTGTGCACTGGTGCGACTTATGCACTTTTTTTTTTTTTTTTTCGGAAATACTGTCGTTTTGAGGGGGGTGCGACTTATACAGAAGTGCGACTTATACATAGACTGGAAAATACGGTACACAAGTGCACAAAGTACAAGTACACATTTCCTGACGCCTGCAGAAGAGGAGAAATGGTGTGGGACGACGTTCTCCTTGCTCTGAGAGTGGCCCCCCTTGAATGGCCTGCTGTGTGCCCAGGTTGTGGGCCCTGTGGACAAGCACTGGACCCTTGGCCAGGTGCGGGGGCAGCGAGGCCGGTTCCCTTCGGCATGCGGGGTCCCGGTGAAGCTGCCACCGCTGTCTCCCGGCCAGGAGCTGTTTGCGGCCGGCGCAGACTACTCGTCCGACGTGCCGGGCGACCTCTGCTTTTCGAACGGTGAGTCCCTCACCTGTTAAGGGGGCACCTGGGTCTTTGGGACCAAAAAATTGCCCAAAAAAGTATTTTTTAGGTACCACTTTTCTCTTTTTTTGCTCCGAAAATTTCTGACATGGAACAGTACCAGGTGCTTGTAAAAGCCATAGAGGCCCGATTTCAGCAAAGAAAAAACCATTTTCCCATAATTCCCCACTTTTTCACCGCAAGTGGTATCACAGTGATACGAAATCCTCCAGAGGTACATCCCAGCATGTAGTGCAGCTAGGAAGATAATCTCTCTTGCACTGTGAAGCTGAAGGTTTAAACCACGCAATAAGGGAAGCAGGTTGTGCAGTTTGTGTTTCCGTAGTTGTTTAATTAGCATTATTTTTCATTGGTTAGCAGTAGTAGTTCGAACTTGGAAGTTAGAATTGATGTAAATGTATATGTGATTGCAAAACAAAAAAAGACTGCTTCCCATATTTCCTTCTACACAACTTCTGGTATCTATTAATCTCTAGCTGGTAATCTTTTGTTGAATAGTTTTTTCCCTATTGCTATCAAGAACAATCAAGGGAAATTTTTAATTAACTCGGAAACTAGTTATCTCACACCAAAACTAATTAGATATTTGAAATCTGCTAAAAAAACTGAACAAGCCCATGAAGTTTCGTCAAAATTGGTTGGAAAGCAAAAAAAAAAAAAGTTTATAAGACCACTGTGCCCTTCCTTAACTCTTTCAGCTGCGACTTTATTTTTCCAAGCAAGAAAATGCTTTCTCTGTGTTCTACGGCTCCCTGAAGCGCATAAACGAAAAACAGAGCTGGTAGTGCAAGTGATTAAAAATGTTATTTTGAGCGGAAGAAAAACTTTTCCCCGTTTTCCTAAATTCTATGACCACACGAGCCCGCACGCAAAAGATGACCTCCGCAGTGCAAATATTTCCAGATTTACGAGCCTGGGACCTCTGGGTCTTTTAGCCTCGACGTCACAATTTCGTGTTCACTGGAGCTTTTTCTCATTTGTAGCACGATGTATAATGCCAAGCTCGTCCTTGAAGGGCAGTTCCGAAAAAACTAGCAGTTTTGGCTTTGTTCTCTATGATGCGCTAAAGTGACTACAGCAGTGTGATTCCACTTGGAATCACCGGTACAGAACGGATTAAAGGAGCCATGAAGAGAAAATACAACTTCATTTAATTTGAAAGAACTAGGATTCAGTATCTCACTCAGCTACATTACAGCCACAAAAGATGTTTTTTTAACGAAAAAAAAAAAAAAAGCAAGAAGTATTTAAAAACGTTCAAATTTTGCGCCACAGTGACGTGTTATGGGCAAGAACGACGTCATACGGGCCAACAATAAAACATAATTTTCAGTGCGTTAACTGCACGTTAGCATTCAAGTGATGCGGTCAAATGGAACTAGAGGCCCCATCACAGACGTCCAGTCATGTGTCGTCGCGACAGGTCAGTTAGGCGGCCGCCAATCGCACAAACAAGGTTCCGTGACGTCATAGAGAGAGAGAGAGAGATGGAACTTTATTCAAGCATCCAGCGTGCAAAGGACACGATTCCCGGCCACGCAGGGCTCGGTCACGTCCCCTCTATCTAATCACCCTAAGTCGCAAAAGTCCTAGGGCGTCGGGCTTAGACCCCGAGGCGGTTGGTCTCGGCGTCCGCTCGAGCTACTCGGAGCGCTCCCGGCCGCCACCGTCGGCCCCCGACCCCCACCCCCCGCATGGGAGGACGGAGTGCCGGGAGGGACGGGCGGGCGCGGGGCCCCCTTTCGCCTTTGCTGAGCCAGAGCCGCCTCGAGCCGCTGGATGGCCCTCCGTGACGTCATAGAAAAGTTGCGGGAAACTGGCTAGGGGGTCGCGACTGCTTCGAACGTTTTCTTTCATATCTCCGTTGTTTGTTCGAAGATTGCGATGATATTGGTATTATTGTTATCGGGACTAAACAGTCTTTCTAATAAACCCAACTTGTATTTTGTCTTCATGGCTCCTTTAAATTCCTCTGGTGCGGGCAATGGTGCCAATGTCCGATCTCGTGTTCTATTAGCCGGTGCAGCGATGCTGTAAGAGGTGTACGGGCTGCAAAAGATGTGGGTTACAACACCGTTTCTGCCTTTGCTGGTGTCCCTGGCCGCCAGCTGTTTGGGGAGTGCAGTTCAAGGGGACGTGGCTCCGTACTTGCTCGGCCTGCGTGGAGGCGGCCATAGAGTTTCATACTAATACATACTAGAGGGAAATCTGGCGCTGCATTCGCGGGCCGCCGTGGGTGGCGCCATTGCAGCTAGCGACGTTCCTCGCCTCCTTGGCTTGGTTAGCCACATGGCTTCTCTTTCGTCTTGAAGCCAAAAGGGGTAACATTGTTTTTTTGTTCATCTTCCATGAAGCTTCTAAATAATCCCTGACAAATAAATCTTTCTGGAGCTTTAATTTTATAATAACAGAACAAATTCGATTAACTTTCAGCAGTAATATTGTTGCATTTTTGCAGCCAAAGCTAACTTTTTGGCCTGTCCGTGAGCCATGCCACAAGGACAAGTGAAACGTGCCTGCTCGGTACATGACGGCACGCTCGCTGAAGCGCGGCTCCCGTAGACAGTGGCGCCAGATTTCCCTCTAGTATATATTAGTATGAAACTCTATGGAGGCGGCGGGAATTCGTACCGGCTTTGTAATTGGCTCGGCCCTCAGCATTTTTGTGGGGCGGCTCATCACTTTTTTGCATGGGCGGCAGATGGCCGTGCTGGCGACAACGGTTGCAAATGCAGCACGGAGGACAGTTTGAGTTTGCCTTGCGGCCTGAGCCTGTAATGCGATACTTTCTCCTCTACTAAACCATCTACAGTAAGTGACTTCAATGTGACAAATGGCACCGAAATATGGGATTGTCAGTGTACATATTGACGTGCTGCCTAGAAAGAGTAAAAAGTTTTCTCTTCAAGCACAAGTTACAGACTTAGTTCGCAAAATTGCGAGAAGCAGCCGTGCTTTCGTGTTGCTTCCGAGTGCAGTTCTTATTAAGTTGAGCCCGAAAAGAAGGCCAAACATGCTCCACATTTGGAACAGGAAGCATCGCAGTCTCCCGTGCACCTTGTGCAAGGTCTAGGAGAGGGCGTTGGCCACTGGTCCCCTTGCGCACAGCTGGCAGTTTCTGATCTTGTGGGTCCAGCTCAGCAGGCGAGACTGACGCCCTCTGTGGCTCTAGTGCTCCTAATGGTTTTGGGATGCAGCCCTTCGCTTCGAAAACTTCAACGAGCAGCGCTCTCAGACGGTGCTGCGATTGTCCATTATTCCGAGAACGGGCTGTTACGAAGTTGTGGGAACAAGTTGCACTCCAGCAAGCCTCTTATGCACGTGCCACCAAGTTGGGAGGCAGGAAAATTACATAGGCAGCCAACGCAGACCATCGAGGGGGGCTGGTTATCCCGAACCTTGAGCGGGTCCTGCATTGCATGGACGGCCAGGGCCATTTGGCCCCTGCACTACTGGTCGACGGGAAGAGCTGAGCTCCTTGCTGCCACACCCATCCACACCTGGAACCCCATTTGTTGAATGCCAATGTGGGAATGAAGGGTTTGCTACAAAGCACTTTGAACGCTGGCCCGCTGGCTGCGGTAAGCGACACACCCCAAAGTTTGCCATGTGCACGCAGCAACAGATATGACCCAGAACAAGAGGCATTGTTAGTCGAGCTGCACAGGTAACCACATAAGCAGCACAGCGAAATCACAAGGACCTGTGGTTAGTAGCGCGGAAACGTTCGCCCGGCCACGTATGTCCGCTGGCGAAATTTGCCTGCAAGCGGCGTTGCCTTGACAGCCAATCTTGGAGCTGTCGGCTGTGTGATCGGCGTGGCGACCATTGTGCAGGACCTCCCTCAGCAAAGCACACCAGCCGATCCTTACAGGAGTATTCACACGGAGGCAAAAACCCGTCCCCGGCGTCACTGTGCTGTGTGTCATGTGACCGCCTGTCACGCCTTCGTGCGTAGACATGAGGGGCTGGTAGCAGAAGCGAGGTGGCTCCCGTCATGGACACAGGCCACTGTTGGGTGTGCGGTTAGCAAATTTTATCAGGTGACTTTGGCAGTAGGCATTGTATGGCGGCCATAATGTTGGGACCAACGTGCTCACTGCATCTGTCGTTAGCAACAACTGAGATAAGAGCTGCTCTGTGTCCCATCGGCGTCAAATAAAACAAATAACAATAAAAATAAAAAAATGTAACGTGAACACGAAAATACGAACCTGAACGCACAAATAGCGCGATTTCTTTCCATGGAAGCCAAAACGATGCATGGCTTAGTTACGGAAACAAAGTTGGGAAAGGTGGATTTCCAAATACACCAATAGCGTGCTATTATTTGAACTCTACGAACAGTATTTTTCACTTTTGCACGTTCTGGTTCATATTTTCGTGTTCACGTATCATTTGACGCCGATAGTACTGATTCATTGAGGGTTTTCACGGCCCTTCCATCTGGAAACGTCTGCAGTAACCCAACACATAATGCCCTCCTTAGAACTCAGTACAGAGCAAAAAGCCCACTATTATAGCGTGTTAAGTTCCTGGCCACGGTGGCATAGCTGATAGTGAGAGAGAGAGAGAGAAAACGTTTATTTGAGCTTTCTAAGGTGGGAGTGGTTCCCTAGTCCGGGAATCCATCAAGTGAGCAGAGAGCCTTCGCTCTGGATGCCAGGAGCTGCTGGACGTCCAGACGGTCGCTGGTCACCAGGTTCTCCCACAGCTCAGGGGTGGGAAGAGGGGATCGGAGAGGTGGAAGTTTGGGATTGCACACACACTGTATTATAACATGAGCTAGAGTTCCGGGTTGTGAACAAAACTGGCATACAGCAGAGTATTGAGTTGGAAATATACGATGCAGGCGAACTGGGTGAGGAAAGGTATTGGTTTGTAGTCTTCGGAGCAGCGATTCTTCTTCCTTGGATAGTGCAGGGTGAGGAGGAGGGAAGTGTTGTCTGTCGGACTGGTAATATTGCGTGATGTCCTGATACGTTACGAGCGGGATTAACGATGTGGTTTCCTCGGAAGCCTGGAGAGAAAGGGCGCAGGCTTGCTGATGAGCAAAGTTGTTGCCCGTCAGGGAGGAATGGCCAGGAGTCCAGATGATATTAACTTTCCGGCTGGGTTGGTGTGGTAAAAGTAGCTTTAAAGTAGAAGGGGCCACCCTCCCGGCTAAGAAGCTTCGGCAGGCAGCTTGGGAATCCGTAATAATGATTGGGTACTTCGTGTGTATGAGGGCTAAGGCTATAGCTAGCTCCTCGGCAACCCAGGTTGATGATGTCTTGATTGATGCACAGGTAATGAGGGCGCCCTTTGTGGTGACTGCGGCTACTTTGTGTTGACCATTAGGGTAGGTACTAGCATCCGTATAGGCGACATCTGTTCTTTTTCCATAGCTGATAGTGACGACACTGACGTCTTGGCTACCACAGCAGCTGGTCAAACTGCTATATTGATACTCTCCAAGTGCTTCGGCAGGACCTGAAGGCAATAGTAAAGAACGTGCTCTGCGACAAGTAAGGTTTTCTCTGTGAGCAATGCCCTGTGAGCTCTGGCAAAAATAATGTTACCAGGAGGTTAGCAATACATTCCATCTGATGCAATCACAAAATAGGCCGACCAACTGCAGACGATAAAAGCAGGGTCCTGAAGGTCTTGTGAGGCAGACTTAGAATAGGTCATACATGTGGCAGGCATTCCTACCTTCTAACTGGGGGTCAGCTTCCGAAAGGCATTAGATGTGAAAAGTCTTTTATTTAGGTAGCTATTTACTTATTGCACCTCAAATGCCCTGTTGAGGGATATTACCCGAGGGGTGGGCTGTTACACCAGTTGATAAGATGATCAATGAAATCTTTCATTTTGGTGGGGTCAAAGTGGTGCCTTGCGTCGGCGGGCAAGCTATTCCAGTCTTTGGCTGTTTGCCCGAAGAATGAATGCAGATAGGCCAAAGTGTGGGCTAAAAACTGCTTTGCCATGGCTTGTGTGACATGATGTCAAAGAGGCGGGAGCGATAACAGATGCAGAAGGTGATGCGTGATAGAATATATGGAAAAAAAAACAGCAAAGGAAAGCAATTTTCTGTTTCAAGGCTAAGGTTTTTAAGGTTGGGGTGGCATTTAGGGGCAGACTTGCTTATGTGATATGAATAGTCCTGTAGTGTTGTGCCATTGCACCAGGTGCCGCCATTCATCTTTTATCACGTGTAGCTGCCGAGATGTGGCGCCGCACCCGTTGTAATGTGTATATATAGGACAGGCATCCTCGAATAAAGAATTTGTTTTGTCTGGGCTACGATGTGTGGTGTGGTGCGTCTGTTCGGCCTCACCGTCTGGGAGACGCAACAAGTCTGAATAAACAAATCTTATCGCACGGCTTTGAAGTGCTTTGAATGTATACGTATGGCTATATTGTGAGGGGTCTCATATTGTACATACGTATTCCAGCCTAGGCCAAACCATGTAGTGTTAAGTATGCTTAGAATTTTAGTGCAGGAGGAGCGAGTTTTAAGTTTGTTGCAAGTAGCTGAGTGCACGATTGGCATCATTAGTAGCATGAAATATAATGAGAAAGACTGCAAGTTGCGTGGATGCACATGTGCTTAGAAGGAGAATTTCTGTGCCACACATAATTTATATGCCTGTCGTGCATGTTCTGGTTGAGTGCTGAGCTTATGGCACGTGGCATTTTTCGGAAACGCACCGCAAGTGTATCTTAAGACACCGTTCTCATCTGATAGCCCCCCCCCCCCCCCGTGTTTCCATTAGCTCAAGTATGAGAATTCCTCCAAAATGATTATTTTTTTGGGGAGCAGATTTGTTTTAAAAGGTAGCGTCAGGCTGCACCTACAGATCGCTGCCTTGCCGTATTTCACACCCCATGATGACCCTGCTCATTTGTACCGTTTCCATTTACCGTGGCCCTGTACGCCGTCGGCAGACTGCACACCATCCGTGGCACCGATTGCGCAAAAAACAAAGAAGGACGAAGAAGGAAACGACGAGGACAGGCGCACTCTAATAAGTGAAGTTTTATTGATTGAAACGAAGGACCTATATACCTACAAAACTGCGCATCATCATCGCAGTAAAGTTTTTACAGCAGTTTCATAGGTACATAAGCCCTTCGTTTCAATCAATAAAACTTCAGTTGTTAGAGTGCGCCTGTCCTCGTCATTTCCTTCTTCGTCCTTGTTTGTTTTTTGCGCAATCGGTGCCACGGATCGATTCCAACTAGGCCAGCTCACGGTGTTGCACTCCATCCCCATTCGTAGCCGTCTGTTTACAGCGGCCCTCTACAACACACAGCTTTGTGCACCTGCAACACTCCTTTCATCATACCTTATACAGCCTGCTCTAAATATTGGACCAACACCGCACGTCTTGACACACGAGACGAGGCTGCGTGGATGCGGCATGGTGGTGATGAGTGGCACTTGTCCGTGCGGTGCCATCACTGCTGTTCTGCGATGTCAGTGGTTACCCAGGCGGGGCCCACTGTGGGAGCCACTGAAAATGGGCACCCGCTGCGGTGGCTCGGTGACTAAGGCGTTGCGCTGCTGAGCACGAGGTCGTGGGTTTGATTCCTGGCCGCGGCGGCCGCTTTTCTGATGGAGGCGAAAGGCAAAAACGCCCGTGTGTGCGAGATTTCAGCGCACGATAAAGATCCCCATCAAAATTAATGCGGAGCCCTCCACAGTGGCGCGCCTCATCGCCTGCGTTGCGTCGGCGCGTTAAACCCCCACAATCAATCAACCACTGAAAATGGGGGCCCCCCGGTGGTGGTGCAGGGGAGCTGATTGTGGGCCTGTGTGCGGTGGACGCCAACTGGTGGCGGGGCCGCCTGGAGGGGGGCGCCGAGGGCCTCTTCCCGCTGTCGCACGCCTGGAAGCTGGAGCGAGCGGACCACCAGCCGCAGCCGCAGCCGGTGGACCTCTGGGCCCGGGCCTGCCGGGACACTGTGGCCCAGCTGGCCGACGAGCTGGGCCTCCGGGCAGGGCAGCTTATCCACGTGCGCCGCATCATCGACCAGGACTGGCTCTGGTGGGTGGCGCGCGTCTCGCCTGCTGCTGTTGCTCGCCGTCCAGTTGATCGGGGCTGCTTTGATGCTTCCTGACTTGTGGGCGAGTTGGTGTTCCATTGTAGACGTGTGACGCTCAAAGTATGAGAAGGACCGGCGCTTATCCCCTGTGGGCGCCAGAGTGATCTCGCTGGGAGGTGAGCAGGACGTCGTCACAAGATAGCGCGGCACCATAACTTAGGACGTATCGCCTACCGGGAGTCAGAGAGTATAAGGGAAGAGTGCTTGCGCCTTCCTTGCCAGCAGCAGCTGTAAGGTCTCTTGCGTGGCCGCTGCTTTCAGTGAGTCTGGTGAGTCCATTTCCGTTCACTTTGATGTCTGTTTTGCAAGCTTCTTGATGCCGACCAGGCACTTAACTGAGGTGATCTCCGTTCTCACTCCCCATGCCTCAACAAAGGCCTTCAGCGGGGCACACTGTTGTCTTGCGATGTGCTCTCTCCTCCTGGTGATCCAGGGGCCGCTTCAAGCACTGTGTCGTGGCTTAGATGAGCAATCTTGTGACAGTCTTGTTGGGGCCATGAGATCTTGAGCCCGACAGAGGATCCCCAGTTTAGAGGAGAACTTGCAGCCTTGGTAGTCGCGTTTCCAAGAGCTTGCGTGTGGCAGGCGGCCGTTCATAGAAGTTGAGAGTCCTCGCGTTGGCTGAAGGGCGCAGTACGGTGATTTCACTTCTTGTGCTGTTGCGCACCTCCTCCAAGATAGGCATTTGTTGTTCACACAAGTTGGACCTGGAGCTCCGGCTTGGGCAGGGCCATCATCTGGGGCGTTTCTTTGAATTCAGCTTTGATGTTATCCGGCTCTGGCCACGGTGGTGTATAAGCAAGCGAGTCTTTATGTGGCTCACTTTTGTTTCCCATTACCTGTGTCGTCCAGGCAGGGGCGGTCCACCAAATGCCCAGACACACTCTCTTGCAGGGCTGGGCGCCTTGGCCGCCACATTTGGCGTCATTGGGCACGAGAAGAGTGTCGAGAGCAGCGCTTCAGCGAGGGTTTCACGAGATGGCGCCATGGGCACCATGCCGATACCTGTCGAAGGCAGAAGAAATGCTTCCTTGTCCCCATGGTCAAGTGCAGCATTTAAGCAGGCTCCAGTGTACCATCAATTTGATCCTGGGGAGAGGAACAGTTTGCATGGGTCCTTGAGTGTTGGCGCATCCATGTGACGCATGACTGGTGTCCTTCCACGCTTTGAGAACGGTCCCAACTAGCATCACTAAATAAAGGCTTTTAGAGTATCGTCACTTTTTTCTCTCATTGTTATGTGCCGCCAGGATTTTCGTTGGTCGGTCGGCACCACGTGATATCTGTTTATATATGGGCGCAGCCATTGTGTTTTTGGGAGCCTCTCCTCTCTCTCTCTCTCTTCTGCGTGGACGCTAGAGCGGCCGGTCGCACTCTGCCCGTCACAACCGGCGACGCTTTCGTTGGGGTAGATGGCAACACTGTAAGCCAGAAACAAGATGGCCCCCAGATGCTTGCGGGTGCATGAAGTGGCAGTACTCTTAAGCGTGGCTTATTTAGTGACACCAGCCCCACCGAGGCCTGAGGGGCTGGTGACTTGACACTGGCACTCGCACGATGTTTCTAAGAGCGGAGAAATGCTTCCTTGCAACTGCAATTGCCTGCTGTACTCATGCATGCTAACTGTGCTGTGGGTCTGAGGCACGGCGGTGCACGGTTTTGTGACTGGCAAGGGCGCTCTCCGAGGGGCACGCTTCCTGTAGAAGAATACTCGAATCCAGCTGTGTCAGCTGGTCGCCTGGTGTGTTCCAGTTCCTCCAGCAGTCCGTGCTGAACTCTTCTCATGTAACTGAAAAACCCGGTGCTTTCAGTTTCTCTTGTGGTCCAGCTGCGATTGACGGCGTTGTTGGCGGCAGCTGGAAGGGGAGCAATCGAGGCTTGCTGGTCGCTGGCGTGGTGGGTGGACCAAGTGGGAGGACCTTGCAGACTGGCGCTTGTGGGACGGTTTTGAAAGCCGGTTCTGGCAAGGCGACTTTGCAGCGAATTTCAGCCAGCGTTTTGATGCTCATTGTGCTGGGGTAGAGTGTCAACTTTTGTAGCATCTGCTATTTCACGTTCTGCCAGCTCAGAATTGCTTTTGGTGAGCTCAGTCTTGCTAGACAAAAGCCGAGCGTGCGTCGCGCGTGGCCGGCGTCGAGCGTAAAGCGAGCGTCACTGACCAGCCCTTAGTGCCAAACGGTCGGGCAAAGACGAGCGAGCGAGAGGCTGGAGGCCATTGAGCTGCCACTGCCTCTTCTTCATTCCTGCAACCGCTCGCACAGCTGGTTCCTGTCACCGAGTGCCTGTTGTTCTTGTGTTGTGTACCAGGGGTGAGTGCGGCGGCCGGTGCGGCAAGTTTCCCCGAAGCGTGGTCGAGGTGCTGCCTGGTGGAGAGACCGCCGAAGCCCCTGTGTCCCAGCCAGTCGTGGCTTGCCCTGATCCGGTCCCAGGCGCTGCAAGTCCGGCACAGGCGCAGGGGTCCCCTGGGGACGAGGACGTCGTCCTCCGCCGCCTGGACCCTGGCCCGGTGGCGTACGGGAGTGCGCGATTTGCCTTCTCGGCGCAGTACCCCAACGAGCTGTCCCTGGAAGTGGGCGACATGGTGACCCTGGTGCGCCACGTGGACGACGAGTGGACGGAGGGGGAGCTGGCTGGACGCAGGGGCCTCTTCCCCACGGCCTACGTGGACGTCATTGTTGGCTGCGCCGCCCCGGAGGGGGACGACCCGGAGGGGCGTTCCCAAAGGGCGTGCTTTGGCCGCGCCCTCTTCGACTTCCCGGCAGGCGTCGAGGGCGACCTCGCTCTCTCGGCTGGCGAGGTCGTCATGCTCCTGGGCAAGGTCAACGCCGACTGGTACCGGGTGAGCTCACCACTGAACCATTGCGCAGGGCCAAAGAGTGGGCGAATAGGTCGTTTAGGGCCGAGTGAAAGTAAGTATTGACGTATTCATGGGATGTTGTGGCCGTTACTACACCAGGGTCAGAAACGGGGGGGCTCACTAAGAGGGTTCATTTTAAATGGACCTCTCCCTGTATGTAAACACCGTGACGTCACGAAGCGCACGTGCGCGACGGGTGGCGCCTGCTGGCGGCCGCGAAATGCGGCTTCGGTTGGCAGAACGCGCCTGCGCCGCCAGCCCGGCCTGGCCGCGCAGTGCCCGAAAAGAACGATGTGCCGATGGTTCGGGCCGTCGCTGGCCGCCTACATTACAGGTGGGGGTCTAGCTATCCTAGCTGCGGACGTCGAACCTCCATGTAGCTTTCTGCACCAACAACCTCCGCAACACTTTCGTATATGACGAGTGACGCTTTCGGATAATCAGTGCGTGACAGCATTAACGAGTCATTCTGAAGATTGGTGCGTTTGCGACGCGTTCCAAGAATGTTTTGTTATGATGCTTTATGTTAGGACACATACCAAGGAAAGCTCATTCATTGTTGTTTTCGAGGTCCGCTTAAGCTGAGCGCGGTGCCTCAGGCAGCATATACGCTCCCTGTTCTTGGTCCCTTTGCGTCGCCCGGAGACAGTGGCTTACGAACGATTTCATGTCGAGGGGGAAAAGGAAAGGTAAAGCATGAAAAGATTAAAAAGAAGGCAAAGCATGAAAAGATTAAAAAGTAAAATTAGCAGCAACAAAACAAAAATATAAAGAGCAAAAACCAAAAATTATTCAAATAAAATTATGGCGATGATGTCGTGCTCTACGTAGGTGACCGATTGCTTTGTTACATTTTTCCCCAGTAAAATCGCGAAACGGCTCATCGCCATTGTGAGAGTAACATAGCAGCCACATATTGTTAGTGCGTATAGCTTGCGACAGTGGCACTGAAATAATTATCCGTACTCGTTATTTCATGATAGTTAAAGTTAGTGTCCTTGTACACCCGCTGAATTTGCCGGCGTCGGGAGGCCGCAACAAAATACATTCACTGAGTCCGTTCGCTTAGGGCCAACAGATATCGAGTTTTTTCGAGACGCGTGAGCGGCCCATCTCACGCCGAAGGCATGATGCTACATGCATGTGAGCACGGCAAGCATGTCAGTTTTGCCGCGTCCTCAAGGCATAATATTATTGATCAAGGTAAAACTTTATTGCATTTACAAGCAATGAATTTCGTTCGTCTTGAACAGATCTCCCCATACAACCAAACTTGTCGTGGTCGATTTGGCGGCAGGCGGCTATCGCGGATACTTCTTCGAAACATTTATTTCGCGTAGCTATAGCAGGTCAGACATTCATTGTATTTTTAATACAGTACTCTATCTCATCAAAACATGACAATATTTCCCAGCAAGAAAGTTTCCATCTGACCCCAACCCCCGCTACTATTTCTGCTGGTACTACATGATAGCAGATGGTTAATAAACAGCATCATTTCATGGCAGTAATTAGCGCGGACTGCTAATGTAGACGATATGACTGCGCTTTGAAGAACAGCAGAAGTTCGAGAATGAGAAACGTTGCTATGAGTAAGAGCGGACGATGTCGCTGCTTGGGCTGCTTGCCTCTTCGGCGCATTGCGCGCATCCACAATACCTGCCGAATTTACCTGTTTGGGGACGCGGCAAAGCCTGATGCCGCTGATTTTGCTCGCACGATTTGCTTAGCCGAGAGCACAGCAACCCACCGGCATCAGAAAACCGAACACATAAACACAAACTCCACTTTTGCGCGCGTCTAATGCAGCCTCACTGCATACGCGCCGCGCGCGGGTCCGAATGTTTCGCCAACCACCCTCCCGGCCACACCCAGCACGTGCGCTCGCCGTGACGTTACGGCCGCCGGGTGACGTACCCCGGGAGAGGTCCATTGAGAACGACTCAGTGGGCAATGGAGCGGGAGATGACAGGTGTAACATTAAGGGACAAGAAGAGAGTAGAGTGGGTCAGGGAGCAAACGCGTGTTAAGGACATATTAGTAGATATTGAGAAGAAGAAATGGATGTTGGCAGGGCATGTAATGCGAAGGCAAGACAACTGTTGGTCATTAAGGGTAACAGAGTGGATCCCTATAGAGAAGGCAAGCATGGCAGGGCGGCAGAAAATTAGATGGGCAGATGGGATCAAGAAGTTTGCGGGGGTAAATTGGTTGCAGTTAGCACAGGACCGGGGTAATCGGAGATTAATGGGAGAGGCCTTTGCCCTGCAGTGGGCATAGATAGGATGGTGGTGGTGATGATGATGATGAAAGTAAGTAAAGAACAAGCGGAAACGTGGGTGGCCCTTCTCAGTCCAGAAAGCCTCAAGCTGCTGCTGCTGCTGCTTGGGCCCGTGAGGTCAAATGCTCCTCAGGGTTGGGCTGCCATCTGGTCAGTTCACACTGCCATTCCTACGAAGGGAAAAGCCTTTGTTGGGTGTCGCTAGTAATGAAGGAGATGTAGCGAAATATGTTAATTGTGCTTCCCCAAAATGCACATCACATGACACACTGGGGTTTTAGAATGGCATGTGGAAATGAGCATAATGGAATGTTGCATGCCTTGCTGTGAAAATAAATGGCCAGTTCGCAGTGCAGAGTTTAATGGCTGCTCGTGCTGCTGGTGGTCACCTTTCTTGCTACTATTCGAATTATTTGGTTCCACATTATGCGTCGCCTATCATTATTCACTTTAAAGGAGCCATGAAGAGAAAACAAAAGTTTCTTTTATTCGAAAGATTAGGTGTTTCATAGTACCCCAAGCGCTTTCCCGGAAGCAAATGATGCTTTATTCACTGATAAATAAGGCAATTTAAGCCAAAATTTTAAATCTCCCGCTAAAAGTGCACATTTGGTGACGTGAACAATGGCGTCATACGAGCTGGTCCATGAAACAGATACTTAGTATGTCGACTCCATATAGCACCCACACGCGGGCAACTTGTGCCAAAACCGAGACGGCGGCTATTTTAAAAATACTATTAAAACCTAGTGCACCTGCAGCCCTAGTCATGGAATCGCCTGATCCAGAGAACAAAACTCTCGCCGAGGAGCTAGGGCTTGCATTTAACAACCTTACACCACTTGAACGCTCAATGCTTCTAAGTGCACGAGCGGCAGGAGTTGTTTTGGATACGCGGTGGACGGGAAAGCGACCATTCCGCGATAGCCACAACAGACGAACGCCCTGCCGTCGGCACCGCTGCCTCGTCAGCCCCGTCGCGACGGACGAATACAGACTGGTACGTATGTGCCGTATTTTTATTACGGTTAATAATAGTTCAATTTCAGTAGCAGTATCACTTATGCCAGTTGGCCGGTGTCGTGTGTGGAAAGCCGTTCGCGCGAGCTCTCTGCTCCGACCAGAAAGATATGAGTGTCAATGCGCGGTGCGTACGGCATTTTTTCCCCCAAGGTCAGAGCGCTTACGGCGATTTGACGAAGTCGGCGACGAGCGCCAGCATGTCCCAGGAGTGAGCTCATGTAAGCGTCCCTGCCGTAATCACTTCGTCGGAAATTAAGCGAGCACACTCGTACTTCCTTCAGCTCCCTTTCTTCTCCGTTTGCAAAGTTCACAAAACGTAGCCACTTGCTTCGCCGCGGTTCGTCGTTTGGCAGCACATGAAAGGAGATCTCTTCACCGGCGGGGATGTCGCACTCCCTTGACGATTTGCCCGTACTACATGGGCATTTCAAAACGTAGCAACGAAATTTCATTGTAAAGTACTCGAACAAACTGAAGTTTTCAGTGGTTGTAAACTGGAAATGAGCTCCTAACAATAGCAGCAAGCCAACACCATTCCGAAACTGCGACGACTGTCACTATCTCGTCGCTGCTTGCTGTTTCTTACTCCCCTCGTTTCTATTTTTACCTTTGCTGGTTAGCGATATGACGGCAAACCTCCTGTGAAGGGATTACGATACCAAGCAAGTGCGCGGCTGTGCGTGCTGGGACGGTTCGTTGGCCCCGAAGAGCCTCGAACCCGAATATTCGTCTGCGCGACGGTGGCGACGGCGAGATGTCGAGTTCGGCTGGCGGTAGTTTCGTACGCATTGGCGCACACGCTTGCGTGTTTATTCGGAACTTAAACCGTTTACTCTACCGTTCTTAGTGTCATAAAAGGAATGTGCAGTATGTTTAACGGGCATATAGCTCGCTATGCAAACTGTAAGCCCTGCCTAACATGCGTTTGCTTTTGCCGGCCTCCGCCAATCACAGAGCATTCTCGAGTGACATCATAGGTTCTGTTGCGGAAAATGAGCTGGTGGGTCGCATGGTCATTTTCTTTTTTCCTAATTATGTAGCTTATTTGAGCGAAGTTTGCGTTATAAGTGGTGTCGTTATGGTTCTAACGAGGCAACCTTTCGAATGAACCAAACTTGTGCTTTCTCTTCATGGCTCCTTTAAAGGCAAAAGTCACTTTCCGCTGGCATGTAGTTAACTTTCTTGCTGTAACCCACGTGGGCTAACGTACGGGATAGCAGAGGACCCTTGCTAGCTTCACTAGAGAAAACTACGCGCCGTACACTAGCCCCAGCGGAATCCGAACACTCAAGCACGTGTTCGGGTACTCGCGTGCGGTAGACAGATTCCGGCAATCCGAAGTGAGGCTGTATTGCCTGGCAGATACAGGGCATATACCAGACACCACGACTATCGCTTGCGGGGAGACAGCGGCTCCGTTCACTCGCTCAAGCCACGGGACTCGGACCTCAGTATCCGTCATCACGGTTGCAGGAGCAGGGGAGCATCCCTTGCGACCGATCAGGGCAGAATTTCTCAGCAGAGTCTGTGGAGCCAAATGGGTTCTCGGTGATCGAAGCATTGGGAGTAGGCACTGCCCGAACCGACAGACACCGGCTGAATCTCCCAGCAGACTTGCGGCGGAATGCTTGTTGGTCCCGCAGGTCTGCTTGGGGGGAGAGGAAGTCCCCCGCTGGTCGAGAAGAGGGTGGTGTGGAGCAACGTTGGTGCGGAGGAAGGTGACACGCCGGTCCTCCTTCCCTCGCGCATACGTTCGCGGCGAGCCGGTTCAGCACGTTGCATGGGCTCACGAAGAGGTCAGGACTCGAGTGATGCGCCGGCTGCCCAAAATGGCGGCTCCCAGCTCGCGAAAACATGTGCAGGCGAGGCGTAGGGAAACGGGGGTCCCCACACCCATCACGTTGGCTCAGTGGCTCAAACCTGTGCCGCTGCTTTCCTGATCAAGAGGAAAAGTGAAAATGGCGCATGTGGTGTGCAGGCGCGGTCGCAAGACGGCCGCACGGGGATCTGCCCGACGTCCTTTGTGGAGGAGATGGTGCGTCCCGGCGCGTCGGAGGGCCTGCGCAGTCGCTTCAACTCGGCCCCCCGTCAGCCTCGAGCTGCGCCGCAGAGAGAAGCCCCTGCGGCGGGCCAACACCCTGAGCAGCACCGAGAGCGCCGCCTTCAAGAGGTGACCACCCTTCCGCCAGGCAAAGTGGGTAGCAGCTGCACCTGGCAGTGGCTGTGGAGCATGTGTCTGGGAAATATCAGCGGTCTGCGCTTCGGTGGCTTAAAAAGGAGGGTCCTGCCTTCCGTAATCTGCCTCTTTGCTGGTGCTGCCATGACAGTGTCGAAGGGCGAGCGAGGGGTTTTTTTGGGAACCAGAACCAGGAGGGAACCAGAAAAACCGGTTTTGCCTTCCAAGCCCAAACTTTAAGCGGTCATAACTTCTGCTACAGACCGAACAGAATGATACTGTTAGTCTTATTGCACTGCTTGATTTTTGCACAGTTCGCCGGTACCTTGTTCAGCTGCATCACTCCAGCAGTTTTTTTACAAAAGCCGTCCAAAAATCAAATATAAAAATCCGAACAAATTAGCTTGTAGTCGTTTTACACAAAAACAAATTTTATATCTACAATCAGAATAAAAAATTTCATATGTCCTCCATTTTTTATCACTATAACTGTAAAAATAAAGTTTTCGATCAGAGACCCACGTGCCCCCTTAACTGTCCACGGCGGCACGATTTTTTTGGGGTCTGGTTTTAGGTGCGGAGTGACCCACCAGTGGGACACGCAGCTATGCCTCTTTCGTTTGCTCCAACCAGATGGCGCACTGCCACCGTTGCAGCGGGCGTTTGGCGCATTTATTTAAAAGATGCAAAGCTGTTTTCCGCCTTTTTTGCGTGAATCTATGTTTAAATACTAAGTGCTTGCCACAAGATAAAACACATAAAGTCAGCTTCTGGGATAGAAATATTTATTACGTTGATAAAAGTTAAAATTTAGTAGGAACGTGCCGTCACTCGGCTCCTTGGAAACAATTGCGCCACCTCACGTCCAATGCAATAGACCTTATGCAAAAGTGCCGCCATCTACCGGAAGAAAAACGAAACGAGCACGCGACGCCGTGTTGTGGGACGGCGGTCGCGGGATTGCTTGGTACGGAGCGTGTGAGGTGCTTTCTGGGCTTGGCATTCCTTTTATATTCAGATGTAAGCGCAGCAAAATGAGCGACGAGTGATCTGTGGACCTTTTTCTGTTGCCCACATTTGCGGGCGACTTCGTAAATAAGCCTTATGCATCGAAAAAACAATCAGGGAGGCACCGGCAGGGAAGCTGTTGGAGGCTGTCACGTTTCTTCTCTCTTTCTTTTTTTTTTTTTGGGGGGGGGGGGGGGGGGGGCTTTGAGAACACCAACATTAAAAGTACATCCGTGTTGGTTCGCATCCTGCGGGTTTCTCAGGAGGCCATTCCTGAAACGCTTCGAAACTAGCGGGCTGTCCTAAGGTTGAAATGGAGGAGAGGGGGGGGGGGGGGGGGGGGGTGGGGGCACTCGCGATGTAGCTATACGCTAAGGATCCTCTGGGACGCAGAGGAAACCTGAAAAAGAAAGAAAACACTTAACAAAATGAATTCCATACCTGGTATTTTTTAACAGCGGAGCTGTGTAGAACGTAACGTGTGTGGCGTGTAACGCGTTAAACATTGCCAATAAATGGACCTCTCCCGGGGTACGTCACGCGGAGGCCGTGACGTCACGGAAAGCGCACGTGCTGGGTGTGGCCGGGAGGGTGGTTGGCAAAACATTCGGACCGGCGCGCGGGGCGTATGCAGTGAGGCTGCATTAGAAGCGCGCAAAAGTGGAGTTTTTGTTTATGTGTTCGCTTTTCTGATGCTGGTGGGCTGATGTGCTCTTGGCTACGTAAATCTTGCGAGCAGGATCAGCGGCATCAGACTTTTCGGAGTCCCCAGAGAGGTAAATTCGGCGTGTATTGTAGACGCGCGCAATGTGCCGAAGAGGCTGGCAGCCAAAGCAGCGACATGGTCTGCTCTTACTCATAGCAAGATTTCCCATTCTCGGAACTTCTGCTGTTCTCCAAAGCGCAGTCATACCGTCTACATTGGCAGTCCGCGCTGATTCGTGCCATGAAATGATGCGGTTTACCAACCATCTGCTATCATGCAGTACCAGCAGAAATTGGTCAAGTGAAATAGGGCCGGGGGTGGGGGGCAGAGGGAAATTTTCTTGCTGCAAAATATTGTCATGTTTTGAGGAGGTAGAGTAGCGTATTAAAA
This sequence comes from Haemaphysalis longicornis, assembly GCF_048455015.1. Taxonomy (NCBI): domain Eukaryota; kingdom Metazoa; phylum Arthropoda; class Arachnida; order Ixodida; family Ixodidae; genus Haemaphysalis; species Haemaphysalis longicornis. The sequence goes on along the minus strand of NW_027526233.1, from coordinate 83,790,279 downwards.
ACACAACCTTCTTAGGCGACGCGAAATAAATGTTTCGACGAGGGATCCGCGATAGCCGCCTGCCGCCAGATCGACAACGCCAAGTTGGTCTTATGGGGGGATCTCTTATTGCTTGTAAGTGCAATAAATTTTTACCTTGATCAATTATATTCTGCCTTGAGGATGCGGCAAAACATAGATGCTTGCCGTGCTTACATGTAGCATCGTGCCTTCGGCACGAGATGGGCCGCTCAAGCGACTCGAAAAAACTCGAAAAATGTATTTGCCCTAAGCGAACAAACTCGGTGAATGTATTCTTTTGTTGTGGCCTTCCGACGCTGGCGTATGCAGCGGGCGTACAAGGACACTAACTTTAACTATCATGAAATAATGACTACCGAAAATTATTTCTATGCGCTGTCGCAAGCTATACGCACTAACCATATGTGGCTGCTATGTTACTCTGACAATGACGTTGAACCATTTCGCGATTTCACTAGGGAAAAAAGGTAACAAAACAATCGGTCAATCACGTAGGGAATGACATCATCACGATATTTTTATTGGAATAATTTTTGGCTTTTGCTCTTCATATTTTTGTTTCGTTGCTGCTTATTTTACTTTTTAATTCTTTCATGCTTTACCTTTCCTTATTCCCCTCGACATGAAATCGTGTCTACGCCACTGTCTCCGGGCGACGCAAAGGGACCAAGAACAGGGAGCGTATACGCTGCCTGAGGCACCACGCTTAGCTTAAACGGACCCCGAAAGCAACAATGAATGAGCTTTCCTTGGTATGTGTCCGAACACAAAGAATCTTAAAAAAACATCCCTGGAATGCGTCACAACAGCACCAACCTTCAGAATGACTCGTTTAGGCTGATCTGTCGCGCACTGATTATCCGAAAGCGTTGCCCTTCAGTTGACCTTGCGGTAAACGAAAGTGTGGCGGAGGTTGTAGATGTGGAAAGCTACATAGAGGTGCGACGGTGACAGCTAGGATAGCTAGACCCCCACCTGCAATGTAGGCGGCCAGTGACGGCCCGAACCAACGGCACATCGTTCCTTCCGGGCGCCGCGCAGCCAGGCCGGGCTGTCGGCGCAGGCGCGTTCTGCCAACTGCCACCGCACTTCGAGGCCGCCAGCAGGCGCCACCCGTCGCGCACGTGCGCTTCGTGACGTCACGTTGTTTACATACAGGGAGAGGTCCATTGTCAATGAATAATTAAGTAACCAATAGCAGAGCGCTGGTCAGCGTGTGCCTCGCGGTGACCGCCGAGTGTCCCCAGCACACGCAAAGGCTTTAGCAAAAAAGAAAAAAACCTGCGAAAACCTTAAAGAGCGAGAAAATCCCAAGTGCTCGTGAGTGCGTGCCTCGCGGCGACCACTGAGCGTCCTTTGCTCGCGCCGTGGATAACAAAACTTAGAAAATTCCGCTCGAAAAATTTTATCTCGGGGAAAATAGGCTACGGTCGAACAGCAGGCGACGAGTGGTAGATGACCGATACACGGAATTATTACGTACGTTACTTGCGCCGCTACTCATGGCGCTACGTGAAGGTTGCAACTTTCGCGGATCCCTTATCTCCTGTAACGTTTGGCAAACGAAACAATGCGTAGTGCTTTCATAAAAGCTTACCGAACGTCCAGAATAAAAAGAAAACGCGGGCGCGCAAAGCACGAACGGCAGACTCAAAACTCTACCCCCACATGATAAAGTACGAGCTGACCGATGCAGTGCGCCTTAACTACGAGCAGGGAGGAGTGCTCCAATGCAAATACATGTAGTCTAGAAAATAGCTCACTTTGGGACCTTGTTAGCCTTGCACATATTATTTGTTTCGTGACTATGCATGCGATCTAGCTATAATACTACTGCGTGAAGGGAAGTCAACCCCCGCAAGCGACTTCACGCAGGGCTCGAGTCATGCTTCCGTTGAGAAATAAAAAAAAGATGTGTACGCTATTTCCGTGGTCGTCCTTGTATCATATCTTTGTGCACAGCAAGTTACACAGCAGTATTTGGGCATCTTGGACAACGATAAATGCCGACGTGTGCGTCGCTAACCCCCGGCTATCATGTACACAGCGGTATCCGGAGATCCGGGAATCCCCAACATGGCGGAAGCGCACGCGGTTCCCGCAAGAGGGCGCCAGTTTTTGCATAAGGTCTATAGACAATATTTATTAGTTGCAATTTCGAACTTCAGACGGCAGCACAAGATGGTGTGCCCTCGCGCATGGGTCACTGGTGGGTCACGCCGCACACAACACAAAAACATTTTTATTGAGTGCGTTGTGGGTCACCGGTGGGTCGTAGCCTTTAACATCAGACAAGTATTCCTCTGGGCATGTGTATCCTCATGCAACAAAAATCGTACCTCTGCATTCACGTGTCATAAAGTTATCGCAGCCGCAAGCAGATAGATGCACGTAACTTCGCAGCCACATAGCTGGAACACAGGCCGTGACCCACCGGTGACCCACGACGCAGTGAGCGTGTTAAATACCGTATTTATTCGAATCTAAGCCGATAGTTTTTTTGAAATACTGATATATCAAACTCCAGGGTCGGCTTGGATTCGAGGATTTTGAAATACGCGCCAATTTCCAAGTTAAGTGGTGCACAGCTAGCGCCACCCAGAAAAGAAAGTATTGTAGCCATTACTAGACGAGCCATTAAGGGCCATAGGCCGCCATTTTGAATTGTGCAGATAGTGGCCTGCGTGCGGTGTGGCGTTTGGTTTTGACAGCGCAAAAAGAAGCGGTGCCATAATAGTGCCGCTTTTAAAAGCAAAGTTGTTTTAGCTGCGGAGTTGTCGTCGAACGTTCAAGCCGGGCGAGACTTCGGCGTGGATGAAAAAAATGTCCGTCATTGGAGGACGCAACGGGAGAGGATATTTGCGTGCACCGCAACGAGGTTGGCAATCACCGGACCACTAGAATGCCGTCACCATGAAATGGAGATGACATTGGCTGACTTCGTTCAGACGCAGCGAGCAGCTGCCCTTCCAGTAATGACGGAAGTACTCCAGGCAAAAGCAAGGGAGCTTTTAAGGGAACGAGGCTTATCGCGGGCACACTTCAAAGCCAGTCGGGGCTGGCTACATAAATTCATGAAGCACTTCGGCTTTAGCCTCCGTCGTCGAACCTCAATCGTCTAGAAGTTGCCCGGTGATTTTGAAGAGAAACTGATTGAGTTCCAGCACCGCATCTTCATGTTCAATAAACGTGTTTTCTTTTTGTGAACGCTGACCTCGCCTTTTTGTTCGGCCTACATTCGAGGTAAGTTTTTTTTTTTTTTTTTTTTTTCGCGCCTTCGGACTTTCGGGGGTCGGCTTAGAATCGGGGCCGGCCTAGATTCGAATAAATACGGTATGTTTAAGTGCAAAATAACCAAGACGATACGCAAGAAACAAGAGACAGGACCAGCGCTACGCTTGAATATTTTTAAAGAGGCCATGCAGACAAAATACAAGTTTGTTTTATTCGAAAGATTTCGTGCTTTATAGTGTCCCCAGCGCTTGTCCGGAAGCAAACGATGCTTTATTCACTGATAACTTAATCAATTCAGGTAAAATTTTCATTCTCCCACCAAGTGTGTTTTCGCGACGTCTGCAATGACATCACAGGAAACGCTCTGCAGTTGATTTCGGAGCCTTGCTTTCCGTTCATCAACCTAGGTGGCGCCACCATACCATGAAGGGCTGTTTTTTGCCTTTTCTTTGTTTTTTGACCGTATTTATACGTGGCTTGTTTTTGTTGAGATAGAAAATAAACGTTTCGTGAAACATGGTATTCACGTGACAGATACGGTCACGTAAGACACCGTGCTTACTCCATTCGGCCAGTGTCATCTGAGACGTGGCGTCAACCTGGCGTGAAATACACACTCGCTTCCCGCAGCTGTCTCGAGTAGTCTTCGTGGCCGAACGGCCAAACTTTGGATCAGCTCCGCGCAGCCCAAACATAACAAGCGTTGAGCCATGCGTGCACGATGTACAGATTATTTACCAACGGCGGCTCGCAGTGAGCGGCAGTACGCAAGTTCGGATCGGTCGGATAACCCCCTGCAGTAAGTACCGTAACCTTTCACAGGCGAAAAGGTTCGAGCCGGACGCGGGCATGCCTTACCGATAGCAACATCCACGCACAGGAAACGGATTAGAAGCTTAGGCGGGTCGGATCGCCTTAACACCTGCAGCACTGCGTCTTGCCGCTTTGCCGCTTTCTGCTGGAGATATTGCTTGCGGAAGCTCCGGCGTTCACCGTGGTAGATTATTGGCTTGGCTAAATGCGCACTAATGCTTTTTTTGAAACGAAACTGAAAGTGTGACGGCTGACGGGCGTGAGGGAAGCAGCTTGTCTCGCAGTGTATAAAATCTGTTGTCTGCATTTTTTAAATTACGGCAGCTCGCGGAAAGCTTTGATTTACATTTATTTCACGTTCTCAACCACTTAGTAACTGTTTATATTGTGAAAAACATTTATAGATGCTTGTCTAATGAGCTCTCGCCGTGCACAAATATTGTGACGTCATAAACCGTTGTACTCGAAAGCGTGTGGGGCGTCGGAACCCATTTGCCACGTTTCTGGTATTCTCTGCCATATTAAACAACTGCGGGAGGGGTAAATTTGGGTTCCCCACACGTTAATCTATCGATACAGGTTAACTTGTTTCCACCCTTTAGTGTCCCTTTAACCTAACCGTGAAAGGGCATGTCCATGACTTATCCTAAGCAGACGAGTGCCCATCAGACGGTTCACGATTATATACATTCTAGATTAATGAGCTCTCTTGGTTTGGGCGAAACTATCGCAATAACTGTTTCTGATATTTGGGATTTTTAATAGTTATAGATAAACTACCAAATAAACGTGCATGAATATCGTGTCACAAATGAAAACCACGTAAACCAGTTCTTTGGAAAAAAAACAATGAGGTCAGCCCTGGGGTTCATTCATTGTAACACGTGGTTTAACGCTTCCTGGCCCGCGCAGTAAACCATCTCGAAATACCTGCATTGTGCATGCTCTTGTCCGAGAACTCTTTTTTTGATGGTGAAGGTTTGTGAAAATGATGGTATGCACTAGTAATTTTTGGAGACACCACTCGGTGTTTAACGGAAATGCGAGAACATTTGATTTAAAGGAAGAGGTACGGGAGTGCACTGGGAGCCCAGCTGCATTTAACTAAACATGTGGGGGTTGGAGTGAGGGGGTTAAAAAGGTGAGAAAAGGTAGAGTTTTGCCAGAGGCTGCTGCACACAAAATGCATTCTGAACTTTGGTTTGGCATCAAGCTGCGTGCGGGAGGGAACGGGCAAGCGTTGAGGCGAGCTGTTCGGGTCATCAGTCGTCCACGCCGATTGAACTACTCGAACGGAGGGGCGTGCCCTGGCAAGTGGGGCTTTGCATCCGCTGGTTGTCGGCCTTTGCGATCGTGCACAGCCACTCTGTCCCAGCTGTGTTGCATTGCCTTGGAGGTTGTGTCAACTGTCCTGTCCCCGTGGAACAAAAGGGAACACCTGATGTGTAGCTTTAGAGCTGCGCACTGCGCTAGGGCACTGCGCTAGGGCAGGAAGTTAGATGGGCAGATGAGATCAGGAAGTTTGCGGGCATAAATTGGTTGCAGTTAGCGCAGGACCGGGGTAGTTGGCGATTAATGGGAGAGGTGATGATGATGATGGTGATGACTGTGCTAGGAAATGGGATGCGCCGGAAGCGAGCCTCTAGCGTGTTGTGGACGCTCTGAAGGCGTGGCGGTGCTTGAGCTACAACGTTTGGTGGACTGGCCAACTGAGACTTTTTTGCACCTTCTGTCCTGCAGGGAGGTTGCCAGTTTCCACCAGCTGAAGCCAGGTAAGCTGCATTTGTTTTGTTGGTCTCCCGGGTGGCCAAACCTATGCTGAGGGCATTTTTTTCCATGCCTGCGGGGCAGAGGGCGGTAATGGGGAATGGGCTGGTGCAGCCAAGCACGTGGGGAGCTGGCTGCTGCTGTTCATCCCGGCAGTCTACTCCGGGTCCACAGGCCTTTGTGGGGCCGCACATAGAGTTTCTTACAGTATACACTAGAGAGGATTCTGGCGCTAGCATCTATGCGGCTCACATCAAGGTCGTCTGTGTCGTCATGGACTGCCATTATACATTGCGCTCCTAAATTTCATCATTGGCTTGGATTGAAACGTTTTAGTGACCGCAAATTTAAACAAAGTGCCACAAAAATGCAAAGAATAGTGTGCAATTATGTAAGTGGAGAATAAAACAGGAGGCAAAGCGTATTTTTGCCGGAACGTTTGTTCCTTCTATTTTGCAGGCCAAGGTGGTAGTTACGAAAAAGGTTAATATTTGGGGAGGAAACTCATTATAGACTCTCAACTTTACCATTATTTCAAATAATAAGTTGTTTGAAGAGTTCGGAAAGTTTTTGCAGCGTGCCTGTGAAAACGTCACCACCGACCGTCAGCTGCAGTTTAACAAGAAAAAAGAAAACGTGGCGTTAAACAGTCTTGGACGATGACAAGATAGGACAGATTCAGGCACCCGTATCTGTCGTATCTTGTCTTCGTCGAAGTACGTTTGGTTTCTTCTTTTCGTCGGCTACAAATTTCGCGGCGGCATATTACCCGCTTAGTCATACGTCCTTCGACTGCGGCATGACCAATGTCAGGTACAATCACGCTCTGCCTGCTGTTTCACCGAACATGGCTACTACGGGACAGGAAGGATTTCGGCTTCCTCGTAGCTCGTAGACGTGTGGATGCATAGTGAAGAAAGCAAATCCCCGAAACCGCTTCAGAATCTAATGGTCATGCCAAGCCCAAGCCAAAAAGGGGGGTCTTTTTGAAAAGAATTGCTGCACGCTGATTCTACGGCGCAGATTTGAATTGCATTTTGGGACGAGTCCGTGGCAATGCTGCTGGTGGGTTTGGAGCTGATTTCGCCTTCTACCGTGATTGCAACGTGCACGCAAATTTGAAGGATAATTTTAGCAAAGAAAAGGGTGCGCGTTAGAATTGTGCAAATACGGTATTGCAAATGTTTTTAAAGGTGGAATACTGTACAGTTCGAGAACACGCATTCACTAGAAAGAAAGACATATATAGCATAGATGTCTATATTCCTTATAGCATAGATGTCCTAGATTCCTTATAGCATAGAAGTGTGGAATAGACTTCCAGAGTACGCTGTTACTAGTTCAAATGTCAAAGCATTTGAGTGTTCGCTAGAATTGTACTACCGGCAGCATGAAACCTAATGTCTGTTTTGTCATTGTGTATTGTTTTTTTTGTTAATATTCCTCCCTGTAATGACCCTCAAGTCAGGGTTACAGTATCAATAAATAAATAAAAAATATATATAGCAATAGTGCCGGAAATACGTGACAAACTCTTTCGCGTTGAAAAAGGATAAAAGTGGGAAAAAAAAAACGTAGGCGATTTACAAACAAAATCAGTACAACCACAGCAAATATGAGGGTTGCATGTCATCTTCCAGTTCACCGTCAGTGCCCTTATGGCAAGAACCGCGGGGCTGATGCACGATAATTACGAGTGGAAGGACTTTTTTTTTCAGTATGAGCAGCCCAGGATAAATAACCACGACGAAATTTCACGCTCAGGCCATCCACATTTGTGTCGCAGAATGTTTCCATCAGTTGGCTCAGCTGGCGAAAAACGTGCCGCCCCAGATGTGCATAACCAAGCAGAGCAAAAAGAATGGCCTTCAAATAGAGGCCGTAGGGACTTGATAGTTTGATATAAAGGCCCTTTACTGGTTCTTGTGAAACTGCCCCAGACTATCTGCTAAATTGGGCTTGCCTCTTTGGTCTCAGTGGCCTAGGGATAGAGTCTTGGGTTTCCACACTAACGGCCTGGGTTTGAGCCCATGTGGGATTAACTTTTTTTCGCGAGACCGGCGATTTCATTCTTTACCACAACATGTCCTTTTAGATGAATGTTATGCATTCTTCTTGAAACTTAGGGTTGTTTGATATCTTTTAGGTGAGTTTAGCCTCCCAGTATATTTCTTTCTACTTTGATTGTTCCGGTACAAGGTTAAAAAGTGGTGAGCATGCGGGGTGTCTAGCCGACCATGTTTGTAAAATACCGCGGGTGATGACTTTGGCCGGTGTCGTGTTGGTTGTCGTGCCACTGGGTGGTGTGTGGCCCTGGCGAGTGAGTGACTGCGCGGGGGTCTGGCGATGCCGTCCTTGTGCACAGTGACCCGGCCGGCACCTTCCCGGCCACCGCCCGTTGTCCGCTCAACAACTGCTGCGCTGCCCCGCCGGTCTGCACCACCCGTGCCACTGGCCCCTGCAGAGCCCCTGCGGACGGCAGCACTGGGTCAGTTGCATGCGCCTGTGCAGAGTTTCTGATGCGCCTATGTAGTGTCCCTGGAGAAGAAAGTGTGTGACAGCTGCATCTTACTGGTACTCACCTACGGGGCAGAAACGTGGGGGCTCACCAAGAGGGTTCAACTTGAATTGAGGACGACTCAGCGCGCAATGGAGCGGAAGATGATGGATGTAACATTAAGGGACAAGAAGAGAGCGGTGTGGGTGAGGGAACAAGCGCGTGTTGAGGACATATAAGTAGAAATTCTGAAGACGAAATGGATGTGGGCAGGGCATGTAATGCGAAGGCAAGACAACCGTTGGCTATTAAGGGTAACAGAGCGGATCCCTAGAGAAGGCAAGCGTGGCAGCGGGCAGCAGAAAGTGAGATGGGCAGATGAGATCAAGAAGTTTGCGGGGATAAATTGGTCGCAGTTAGCACAGGGCTGAGATAACTGGACATCTATGGGAGAGGCCTTTACCCTGCAGTGGGCGTTAATGGTCTGGTGATGATGATGATGATGATGATGATGATGATGTAGAGTTTCGGCGTGTGTGCGACTTTCCTTTCCCCTGTGAGTACAAGCGCAGTGTTTCCTGCGCGCACCCAGCGGCACCTGCTGCTTCGCGTGGAGCGCAACTGCCAAAAGAGCCCTGGGAGCAGCCGAGGGGCGGAACCGGGGGCTTTTGAAACAAAGTGTTTTTCTCCAAGACCCGTGGTGTGGTAAAATGTTCCCTTGGCCGAATTCGGCCCATTCCTTTTGTAAATAAAAGTGGCCCGGTATCTTTTAGGTCGGTTTAGAGGTAGGGCGTGGCATATCAACACACGTAACGGGCGTTCTGCACCGCGCCGGTAGTGCCAGGCTTGTACCTATCTTGAAATGGAACATCGCGTGCGGCACAGCGTGGTTGGGTACGGCACGTAGTCTAAAAGTCTGCCAGCCATCGCCACTGGGGAGCTGGAGTGGCATTACGATCCCACGCAAGCTGCTTCGTCATGCGGATGGCAGATACGGCCTGGGTGCATCTTAAAAGGCTCCGGCCACAGAGCGCTTCGCGCAGTCTACCACAGCACAAGTGTGGGGCAGCAGCCGCCCCTTCGGAAACATTACGCACATTCGTTGCCTCTCAACATCAACACAGCGACGAAAAGGGCACATGATGAACTGTGCAAGCAGGGACAGAAGCGAATGACGTTAAAGGGAAAACGCTAAGGAAAAAAAAAAGAGATAAAAATAGAGGAAAAAGGACAAAAAATAGCAGCGCTCCGAGAACAGAGCAGCATTTGGCTGGCTTGGCGCTCGCAACTGGCTAATCCAGTAAGGCGTCGTTTTGTTGACATTGTTTTCCCCTAAGAATGGCGGATTGGCCACTGGGAGCGAGAGTAGGGCGTGCGCAGAGCGCTACTGGGAAAAGGCTCATTCAGCGCACTTTTCGGCAGTACGGGACCGAGGCCTAAGCTTTGCCCATCTTGACTCCTTAGCGTGTGCAGTGGACGCCAGGCCAATGTTGTCAAGGGGGTCTACCTTTTGCGTACTTGGCCCAAATTGTGTCATTTTATTGGGGGCAGAGCAGCCTAACCTATACTCTGTTGGTGTCTCAAAATCCTTGAATAGTGAAACTCTGATCAAGGCTAATGTATTGTATACAGTCAAAACTTCATGTAATTCAAGTCTCCACTAAACGAAGATACGCCACTTCTCTCTGAGACACTCGCTGAGACCAGTGCTTTGACTAACGAAAACAGCGAAGCCAATTTCATGATCCATCTTAATTTACGAACCTTTTCTCGAAAAATGCAGCTCAAAAGTGTTCATTTTTGGTCTTATTTGTAGAGGGCACCACAAAATTGAATGATTGATTTATTGCGAGCAAAAGGCAACATTGCAGAGCACCTTCATTCCACTTGTATGAAACTGCACGGCACAAAGTGAGAGTTGTAGTCTTGAGTTCACCAAATGGCACCAGTAGTAAAAAACGTTCTGTGTAGCATGTCGTGGACAACACTGGTCCTATTGCTATTGAATAGGCACATTTCTGAAAATGTGTGTTGTGTTGTTTGTTTGCCTTTGTTCCACGGGTTTTCCTGTGCTTTTTTCGTTCTTTCGAATAGGCCTCCTTTTGAAAGCACATTAGTTTTGTGAAGTTGAACTCGTTAGGCCTACGTCTGTCTAGCATTGGCATCTCATAGACTCCGACGGGGCATGTCCAGTCGGTAAAACGCTTGTCTATAACAGCGATTGCTACTGCAACTGGCTATACCTGGAAAGTGCTGACAGATACTCTTCAAACAAGTGTTGGGGGCTGAAGTAGACTCCAGAATGGTGCGCCCATTTTCTGTAAATTATTTCAGGCCAACACCCCAGAGTGTCGAAAGTGTGAAAGGAGGAGTGTTGTTAACTCTAGCAACTAGCATGCGAGAGTTCAAGCTCACCAGCGGTGAACTTTGCTATTTCCACCGAAATGCAGCGTCCGTTTCAGCCTGTGGGAAAGGGTGGGTTTGCAGAGGCGGTCTAGCGAGCTCTCCAGCATGGTGACCATGCTTGCTCTTGGTGCATTAGCTGCATGGGCTGTTGAAGCCATAACAGCACAGCCAGGTTTTTAGTGGCAAATCTCGGCCATTTACGTGGATCTCCCACAGGTATGAGCATGAGGCGATAACCGTGCCGTTCACGAGGCAGTTGTGGCTTCAACCTTATCTGATATTCGCTGCTGTGTGGAGGGGAAGTGGCAAAAGGCACTGTGCGGAGAGCCCTGAGCGATAGCGGACATTCTCGAGAAAAATGTTGCCTTTGCACATGCGGCATCTTTCACTGGCCTCAGTGTTCTGAAAGCCCATTTTCTGACCACGAGGCGTTGGCTTAGAGGCATTGGTCGTGGAAAGCAGTGATTGATCTGAACAGGCAGTGGTGTGGACGCTGGCTTTGTGGCCCATTCCAGAGGCCTGCTCTGGATCGAGCAACACCACGAACCAGGCCGGCCCAGCAGCCAGGCAGGACGAGGAGAAGCGGTGAGTTGCTGGCCTGCCCCCATCGGGGTGCCTTGCGATGCGGAGAGGCTGTCGCTTTGTCGCGGGAATGCCTCGGCTGTCGGGGCCGGGTTTCTGGTGCTAGCCAGGGTTGATTGCTGGCAGGATGGGGTTGATGTTGGCCCCCTAGTCTGTCCAGTGCCTCGATGGCACAACATTGTGCCTGTGTTGCTTGGGTTAGGGCTGTCCTTTTGGCTGGCCCAGTCAGTTCCGTTAGCCTTCCTAGCAAGCCTCAGTGGGCCAAAATGCTGCCACAGCCTGCGACTGTTGTGACAGCCTGCATTGAACACCGGGTATCTCCCGAAACGCAAGCTGAATTCACTTCTAAGAAGAAAGTCGGTTGGTTCTCAGCAGGCCTTTCGTCAGGTGGGATTGGCTTTTGCTCCTCCGTGGCTGCAATTGAGCCTTGGTGGCAGTACAGAAAAGAGCAGGCTGTCAGCCCCTGAACTTTTCCACGACGTCCCAATTCCAAACTAGACACAAATCATGGCCTACCGTTCGTGATGATCGCACAGCCATTAGGCAATGACGCCCGCACTCTGCACCCAGCCATGATGGCGCAAGGTGGAAACACCTCAGAAATTTGCCACGTGGAGCCCGTTTGTTCTGCTTGCTCAAGTGAGTGACCTCCGGGAACGAGGGTTCATCCCTGGTCAGCTCAACTTGACCTTCCCTATACCCAAACATGACCAGCCTATCACAGCTCAAGGGATCCTAATCAATCAGTCCACACACCACTTTGTTCACCCCCCACTCAGATGCAGAATAACTGAGAGACTAGTTAGCAGTTGCCCCATCTACTATTCAGAGGGTGTGCAACCATGCTTCCACCCCAGCCAAACAGGCTTTCGTCCCAATGTGGACACACGCGCTGGCTCCTGCACAGAGCCGCCGACCGATCCCACTTTGCAAGACGAGAGCCACACACTGTCGTGGCCATTGGCAGTCTACGCTCGTTACAGCGGATCCGGCAACAACAGACTTTCGGTTACAACAGACCATTTCTGTTGGTTTGTCTGGTACCCATGCATTTTAAATGGAGTCCACTCCGCTCACAACGGACCCGGCTAGAGCAGACTATCGGCTACAACAGACTAAATTTTAGGTGAAAATTGTTTCGACTGAACGTTTATAGCGGACTTCCGCGGGGCCGGCGCCCGGTGTGCTTTTTCGTTTATTTTGGCAAGAAAACTATTATGTCTGGCAACATTGCTGGCAGCCGGGTCGTTGGCGCAGCCAAGCCAAGCCAGTGGCTTTTTTTTTGTGCGACCAGCGGCATGAGCGGCAGGGTAGCTGATTTCACTGTCGGATAAATTAAGCGTAATTAACGCTGTTGAACACGAGGAAAAACAGGCTGACATCGCCAGAAGTACAGGCCTGTCTAAGCACAGTGTCCGCTGTACCGTCAAGAACAAGGCCGCTGCCGATAAACGCGACTCCGGTGAGATTGAAAACAGGGCAATCGAATACTCGAAGTGGTGCACTCGGAGGCGAGTCTGCCCTCGTCCGTTTTTTTATGTAATAAAAAACTCGGGTTCAGTGAAGTTCGGCTTTTATTATTCCCACGCATGCATCGTTCCCGTTCCGTTCGGTGAAAAAGGTAAGAAATGCCTCAAGTAGGGGCTGTTCCCCATCCATTGTGTGCAATCTGCCGGTAACTGTGCGCAGTCCAACAGGTCTAACTTTCGATTTTACAGCTGACTGTCATCAGACTATTTCATTACATCTGTTTCAATGACCAGAATAAGATCGCTAAAAATGTGGAATCTGCCTTGAGGGAACGTCGGGCAGCGATCCGATTTGTTTGACGAACGGTTTTGGGAAAACCTGCCTCGTCGTGAGGGGATTTAAAAGAGCCTAGCTAATGCTGATGGGCACGACTGATGGTTTATAGCTGGTTTATAATTGCGCCTAGTTATATTCTTCCGTTATTTGCTCAGCTCATCTTGCGTCTTTACACGCTTGACCACATGCGCTAGGCCTTTTCGAAGTGCCGGTGCTAAGTTTTGGAAACGGTGTTTATGCGATTCTTTGCCCTCGTGCGAACACTGTGCAGAGGTGCTGCAGGCGTGTAGAAAGAACAAAGTGTATGTACTATGCATGCAATATCGGTCAAAGTACCCACTGTAGGGCTCATAGCCCCCCCGGTCGGATACTGCATACTTCGGCTACAGCGGACGTTTTTTTTCCGGATTCAGAGGGTCCGTTGTAACGGGCGTAGACTGTACACAAGGTGTCTGACGACGCCAGCTAAAAAAATTAGTAGTGGCTTAGCTCTGCTATGCCAGGATATGCGTAGCGTGAGCTAAGGTTCAGCAATCCAGTCCATTCCAGTCCATTCCAGTCCAGTCCAGTCCAGTCCAGTCACTGCTCCTCGCGCATGCTCAGCACGACTCTTCACGAGCCACGCGAAACGGCTATCAAGCGGCTCCGGTGCAGCGTCAGACTTGGCTACTGCGCAGCTGAGGTGCACACCTGGGGACGCGCCGGCTCCAGTGCGTCTGCCACGGCTATGACGCAATACAATCTAACACAATCCACTTTAATCCAATCCAAGCCAAGCCAAGCTAATCCAATCCAATGTCTCTTGTGCTTGCGCAGAACGACCCTTCAATGCAAAACTGCTCAATCTCGGCCAGTGTAGCTTACGCTACAAAAGTTATTTTGGTGGAACTTGCTAAGGCCTAGCCTCGAGCGAGAGCTCAAAACTGGATACAAGCCTTCCCACAAGGCTGACTGATGACACTTAACGGCTCACACCCTGGCTGGGAACCAACTACCTGTTGTGTAAACCGTGGAGTCCCTCAAGGTTTCCTTTTGGGACCGGTGCTGTTTAATGTAGCCATTGCTAGAGTGGCACTGCAACTGGAAGTTGGCACAGCTGCCCACTTCACCATTTATGTGGACAGTGTTACAGCTTGGACTGAAGCAGCTGATTTTGATCCTCTTGACAACCAGAAACTAGAACTGCTAGCCACAACACATAGTCAAACCCAGTTATAGCAAACTCGCAAGAGACACCTGTCAGTTCGATATAGTTCGTATTTGCTGGCGAGGCACGTATGCTGGCAACTCTTCATGCGCGCCGCCATGTATGTGCCGCAGCGTCTGTGTTACCTCGGGCTCCATAAGATGGCAGTACTTGGACGCGCTGGTGCCCAATGGAGCACGGTACATGATGTTCCAAACTGCGCCCCTCTAAACGCACAGTACAGTACAATCTCGATGATAATAACCTAGCGGGACCGCGAAATATATATTTGTATCATCCGAAATTCGCATGAACCAACTTAGACCAAAAAATTGGGCTCAAGAAAAGTTTTCCTTTATGTTGCGTCTGCAGAGCTATAAATGGCTGGGTGGCAGTTTATTAAAACTCAAGAGGTAGGAGCATAGGCAGTAGCTCGGGCGTCGGAGAAAGCAGTGGCCAGCGCTTCGCGTTTGAGGCGCGCGTTTGACGTACACCTAGTGCCTTTCTCACTCACATTGTCGCTGTCATCTTCTGGCGACATATCAATTCTTGCCCCCTTAGATGAAGCAACTGAAAACGAAGTCTCCATAGCGGTCTGGAGGCCGCCTAGCCTCGGGTGGTCGCAGTTTCCGGGTAGTCCCTGCTTGAGACGTCGAGTTCTATGGTTGGGAGGAAACATCTGGAGTATCCAGTGGGTCTGGTAACAGTGGAACAGCAGAACTCGACGGCGTCTCTTGCGTTGTGTCGGCGAAATCGTCTGCTGTGCTCCAATCCGTTGGTGTCCTGCTCTGGCTTGCTTTCCTGATGTGGTTGTGGTGACGGCGAACCTTTCCAAGGGCGCTTTTTACCAGCCAGGATTGTGGTCCGACGCGGCGCAGAAGTTCGCTTCCAATCCAATCTGGCTTTCTCAAGAACTGTCGGATGAGCACCCTTTCCCCTTCTGCGAAACTATGTGATTAAGTGTCTGCTGGGGATCAGAGGTGTCGTTTCTTTCTCTGGCTTGAGCAGATCGAGGGGGCATGAAAGTTCGCGGCCAAACCTTGCTCTCGCAGGTGTCATTCTGTAGCTGTGTGCACGGTTGTGGGCTGCCGATACAGGAACCTTGCAAGTCGGCACTGTATGGAGCAGCGTTTATCCATTGAGAGGGCTCTCTTCAGTTCGACCACGTATCGTTCTGCTTGCCCGTTTGTTGCAGAGTGATACGCTGGTGACGTCGAGCTGTCGGTGGCGATGGTAGCAACTACCCAGCCGCAGCGGTGTCGTTGGGAACAAGCGAGCCGTTGATTGCTTGCCCGGATTATTTGGTCTGTAGGCAACTTTCTTCTGTAATTTGCATCAAAACCGCGAGGAGGGGGCACACAAAACGTGTGGTCGCATAAGCACAGAAAATGTCTTCTAGCAGACGACAGCATAATCCGGTGTCCTACAAGTGACGTCACTCGTAGGTGGCGCCACAGTATGTCCTCGGAGCCATGTGCACCTGTAAGCCGCTGGTATGCGGTTGGCACTGGCTCTACGGCAGCTTGTATTGCTGCGAGTGAACTGCAGGAGCCCCGCCTGCTTGATGCTCACGCAGCTTTGCCGTCCAACGCACTAGGCCGAAATAACGCGGACGGGTGTCTCGATGTCGACAACCCGTAGCAGTCAGGCGAGCTGCCTCCAGGTGGGGATGGCTGCTGGAGCAGAGTTGCTGGACTCGCAATTCTGCGAGCAAGCGAACGTGCAAGAGAAGAACCCTCAGGCATGCAGCTTTGTTACCCCATTTGGCGAGGTCGTCAATAAGGTTTCCGGCCAGTCGCAGGAGATTGCGGAGTACCGCTGCTCCCGACTTAAGTTTGAGAATGGTTTGCACCAGTCAGTGAGAGCGAGACCTGCAAACAGATACCACCGCAAGCCAAGCTAGTCACCATTGCCACGGACAGTGAGGATGGCCTGTTGAACCACCGGCGGGGCCGAGCGCGGCCCGCGGAGCTACCGCCAGTTGCTGCTCTGGCCCGCCGTGCCACCGACCTTCTGGCAGCCAACTGTTTGGGAGGACCTGCAGTCGAAGCGGCCACAGAACCCAGGGGCAGCGGGATCTGGCGCCTACGTGAGAGGCGTGAGCCTTCGGGCAGCCTCAGTGGGCACGGCCGTTTCTGTTACCACCTCGAGCTGGGAGTTGGGGTCGCATCATGGCGCGAACCCGACGTTCGTCGGCTGCGGCTGCAGGCTGTGCCCGGGCCTGCCAACCTGCTGTGCTGCCCAACCGCGAGAGACTCGGACCCTGTGCAATGTGTTTGTGAGGCAAGCATTGCGATGACGGCATCGTGTGGCGAACCTTGGTGTGGACTCGACACTTTCTTGTTCTTACGTTTGGCAATTAGTTCCTTTGTTTTCGCAGTTAGTTTTCCAGTTTGTTCCCTGCATGTTGCCTCTCCCACAGCTGCTGCTGATTCACTGAGTGCAGATGTTAGGTTGTCATTTAGCCTATGTGCACTGACCTTGTTCTGCTCGTCCACAAGTGCGAATTTGTTTTGAAGAGTTATTGTGAACTTCTCCCATGATCTATGGCTTTCACTGACTCCATGCGGTTTTTTTTTACTGTTCACGAGTTTCCTTCTTTGTCTTTTGAGATTCAGATCTCAACATCCCACGATCGCTGCTCCAAATCTTACTTAGCATTTCTGTGTCACTGCTGATACCCGGCTTGTCACTTAGAAGGCAGTCAATTTCGTTTTTGGTTGTTCGGTCGGGACTTTTGCACCTCCATTTCCTATTCTTTCGTTTGTACTAGAAGGACGTGTTCATCAGTCTCGGGTTATTTCTCCCTGCAAATCCCACCAGTGCATTTCCTCGACTGTTGCGATTGTCTGTACCGAGGTTTTCCACTGTCCTTTCTCCTATTTGCTTCTTACTGACCTTTGCGTTAGTCTTCCATCGCAATCGTGAACTGCGTTGTTGCCTTCATCATTGCTCGTTCGACGTCCTCATAGAGGCTGTCTACGGCTTCATGATTGTACATGGTTGTTGGTGTGTAGGCCTATAGTATCTTTAACCTGCACCGCTTATGAGTATGGACTCCTGGGCGAGTTGGTGTCGCATTGCAGAAAAATTCATCATTCTATACAATCTAGCTTTAGCAAGCAATCAGAATGCGTGCTTGCAGTTGGGTGCCCTGCGGGTGTCTTTGTTTCTGTAGCCAAGGGCACACCCAACTACATAAAGGCCAAAACGTGCCACTCGAAGAAGGCTGATGACCAGAAAGTAGCAGTGATTCCATGTTTGCATAATACGTCCCACCGCGTATAAAAGATTGCCTGTCGAATAGATGTAAAAGTAGTTCGGCCTGCACCTAACAAAATGAAGCAGCTCTGCAAAATGCCTGTAGTATGTGAAAAACAGCATCAGACGCGCTTTGTAGAAGGCGGGGTAGGGGTGCTGTATGTGAAGTTCCGCTGTCGTGGGAAAAGCAATGTGTCGGGCAGACTGGCCGATGTCTCAGCGACCGCTTGCGAGAGCGCAGGCAAAACGTTAGCGACCACCGGGATGGTCATTTGTCGGTCCAATGCCACGACTGCGGCTGCGTACTGCTTTCCGAGTGAGACATAAAGAACAGTCGGTACGAGAGATGAGGGAGGCGGAATTGTTTGTGAGCGGGCCATCGTTAAGCCTAACAGGTAAGCAGTCGGCATTTCTTCACATGGCTGCAGCACGTGGGCTGTGGCGGTGAGAGGGCGAAAAGTGTGGACGTTTATTCCTTTCTCTCCTTCCCATAAACACTGGCGGGAAGTAGCGCTGCGTGGTGTTCCCATTTCTTGTCCTCGTCCGCGTGTGCTATGAATGTTTCGGCGCTGTGCCTCTTGTTTAGCTGGATCACCACAGCCATGACTCTCTTGCTGATGCTGGTGAGGCTCCGCAATGCAAAATTCCAGCGCATGCGTGCTGCAGTCCTCTTCGTGATGGTGCACAGCTGCTGCATCGCAGGAAGGGATCGTCTCATCAGCCAATTCACACCAGGTTGCGTGCTGCCCCGATGTTATCTCGTAGTGCGCTGCCGCCCTGTTTGGAGTCACTTATTATCACAGTTGTAACCTTATGGCTGGAATTAATGGCAAGACTTATTCGCACATATTTGATTATGGTTATGTGCTGCCCTCCCCCTCGCACCTTCGTCTTGCCTTTTTTCTCCTCTTTCCTGTGCACTGGCCTCTTCGTTCCCTTGGTTACAATAGGGCTGATGTCGACGGGAGATGCAAGACCACAGGAACGGGTGCATATAAGTTGGACTCCAAAAAGGTGCACAGAAGTACTATTGTCAGGAAAAGCTTTCAGACTGCAATTTGGTTTGTGGGGAAGTGTCTGAGTAGCAAAAGTGGCGAGTTACACTGCAGTGGACCCTGCTGAAAGGCCCGGGTGGCAGACTAGCCGAATTTACAGGGGGAACGGCAGAATGATTGTTCCGGGTGTAGCCCAGACAGGGCTGCTGCCACCGTGCAGCAGCAGCAGCGCTTTGCTGAGCGTGGCCGGGATGGGTGCAGGCGCAAGCTGCGGGACCACCGCCAGTGCGTGCTGACCGAGCTGCTCCAGACTGAGCGGGACTACCTCCAGGCCCTGCAGATGTGTGCGCAGGTGTACCTCAACGATGCCTCCCGCAGCAGGGTAGGTGCAACCGGAACGCGGCCGGAGCACGGCCGGAGTGCGGCCGGAGTGCGGCCAGACGGGGCGTCCCCTGATGCTGCGTTCCCCCCTTGCGCTGGCCCCAGATGCAGAGCCTGGACATCGATGCGGCGACCCTGTTTGGCAACATGGACGCGGTCATCGCCGTCTCGTCCCAGCTGCTCAGGGCTTTGGAAGAAGAACTGGTGAAGCCCGAGTCGGCGCAGCTGATCGGTGAGACGGCTCCCCTGTGCATTTCACTGCTCCAGGGCCCTGTTCTCGACTCGGTGAATTGGCCGTGAATGGTAAATCCACCTGAAGCCTTGGCTGACTGGCTGTCACTTTGGTCACGTGCTTCCTGCTGACAAAGCGGCGGCGTGCGTGTTCACCATTTTGGTGAATGCACATGCAGCCGTTCGTCATTTCGCGTCTTTCCCTCTTTATCAAAGTTTCAGTCAAATTTTTGTGGTGTGTGCTGAACACCTTCCGGGCAGCCAGAATTATATTGTTGTATCCGATATGCCGCCGATAATTCTACCGTTATACTGTGTAGACTATTTATATAACGTAACCTCTTGTAGAGCAGGACCAGGTAGCGTGGGTTTTCCTGGCCACCGGTAAGCCTCCCATAGAAGTCATTGCATAAGCTTACCACTTATGGAGCGGTTGCCCAAAGCGTAATACCGTTTGTAGTGCGATTGTTTTGGCAGGTCCGCTGATCGACCGGCACGGCTGGGGCATCGTTTGAGGGTCGCGGGGAAGAATAAAGAAAGACAGAATGAGCCGTATCCTGCGCAGTGTGTGCTCCTTGCTCTTCTCTAACTTCCACAAAGAAAAGAAAAAAATAGTCACCCTTTAGTTCATGTGCTCCGTTTGCGCGTACGTGACGACCACAAGTGCCGTTCTTGACACACCTCAGAAGATCGTGAGCCCCTGCCCCCTTCTTATGTGGTAAGTTATTTCTGTTATAATGTCGTGCAGACCATAGAGTTTCATACAAATAACTAGAGGGGAAACTGGCGCTAGTGTCAACGCAAACATGGCAGAGGCGCTTGCGCTTCAGTGGGAATGATGGGTAGTTGTGGAACCGGATTGCGTAGGATCAAAACGGGCTTATGGCTGCGCAAATTGTGTTTTTTGACAAAAAAGCTCTTATTGTCCGGTTCTCCGTTTATAAATTACATGGCAAACAAGAAAGTAAGTGACGAAAAACTGGTGTTTTACGAAATAAAATGGTGCGTTTAAATAACAAGCAGACACGGAGTCGAGAAGGTTTGTGGAGCAGGTTTGCCATTTTTCGCCAACTACAGCAGGACGCGGACTTCTTTAAAAACTACTTGTAAAAGTTTCGGCGCTGGTGGTTTGTAATAGTAAGCGAAGTTTTGTGCTCATAAGAAAAAAGAAACCGATTACCTTTGGAGAAGTTAAATAGTGATATACATCAAGCTGCGTTCCTATCAGCCGCCGGTGCTGCTGTTCTACGCCGTAGGAGCCGGCGTTCGCACGAAAGGTGTGGCTGTTCCAAGTGATTCGCAACCGTCGTCAGCTTTGACCAGCTTTGACAATGCATTGCTCTGCCGAATGAGCAGCGCCGCAACTCCTAATTAGCAGACAACTTCACCGCACAGAGCGCCGTCATTTCTGTTTTCATGCTCACTGTGCGGCAATGCATTGATAACCCGCCCAATTCGCAACTCTGGTTATAAAACATTCCACTCAGGGCGGCGTCAGTGCACGCGAGGCATGCAGTTCAAGGAGAAACATATTTTTGATCACTCCTCCCAACACCCAGCCTAGGCAAATGCGTTCATGTAAATCCAGAACGAAAACGAAACTGCCTGCAATCCATAGTAAGCTCCGCGAGCCATCAAGTGCCAATCCGAATCCACAATTATCCATCACGCCCATTGAGGCGTACGATCGCAGCGCCAGTTTCCCCTCTAGTTATATGGTAAGAAACTCTATGGTGCAGACAAGCGACCGTCGTTTCCCTTTTCGAACATCTGGAGATAAGGAGCCGCGATGCCCAAGGTTTCCCCTACCTGTATGCTGTGCTGATTGATAAGGAATTGCCTTCGGCATGGCAAATGCAAGTTGGGGTGGGGGGGAAATCCCGCTTGCATTCTTATCCCAGTGTCTGGTGGCATCCGCTCATAAACGACGTGCTCGCTCAAAACACAAACACAAAGAAGTTAAAGCTGTGCCCGCTCTTTGTGAAACCGTGCAGCAACTTGTAAACCCTGCAGTAGCGTTGATGGGAAGAAGAAAGAAAAAAGACGAAATAAAGACCGTGCCGCTATTTTTAACAGGCCTTCGTTTTAGTGAGCATAAACAGAGGATGATTGAGAGGTGATGTGATTGGATTCGCTCATGTTTTGTTCATAGTGCAGTACCGTTTCTAGTGTGGATTTTTGCGGCTCCCGCGACATATATTACTAAGCGGCCTCACTGTATATGTTTTATTTTTACATAGGGGCAATAAGAAAATTGAGAAGTGTAAGGAATTTGGTTGTTATAAGTTGATTACACTGTAGCTCCTCTTGTCTGGGAAAAGCGGCTCTCGTCTTGGGGCGTTCTTGGGTAAACTGTGGCCCCTGAGTCGGGAGGTGTAGATTGCTGGGCCGCTTTGTTTCGTCACCCTTGATCACCATCCGATCTATCTATCACCGGTTTGAATGTATTCGTAATCCCCACTCCTAGCATCTTTAAGCCAGACCACCATATCTGCCCATTACAAAACGGACTCGTTAAACTTTTTTTCATCGCATCATTCACTGGCGGCATCGCATGTCTTCTAACAAAAATGGGACATGCGCCAACCCTTTTAACGTTTCCCCTTATCACTCCCCAACAGAAGCGTTTAATTACGGGTGTTTCCTGCGAACAATAGACCATTGGAATTCATTGCCTGGCCACGGGTACCCCTTGGCTCGGATGCATTTTTTTTTTTCACTAAAATTTAACTACCACATCATGTTTTTGTTTTCTCTTTGTATAAGCGTCTTTGTGTGTGGGTGTGTATTTGTATTTAGATAGGCATAGTAAATCGAACTTATTGTAAGTGCTTACTTTGGCACTAGCATTGTGCAGCTGGCAAAGCTGCCCGAGTACCGTGTTGTGTCCTTGTTGCCTTGCTTGGTTGCTGCTTGTACAATGTCTATTGTGTTTTTGTGCCACTCCTGCTGTGGCACCAGAAGGGGTTGCGGCATGTTGAAGCAGACGAGTGCATGAAAGCCCACACCTCCCTGTTGCTGCCAGGCACGTGCTTTGCGAGGGCGGCCGAGCAGCTGAAGGAGGTGTACGGCCACTACTGCCGCAACCACGACGACGTCAGTGGCCTCTGGATGAAGGTACGGCGCCGGGCACTGCTCTTGGTCGGCCAGGCAAGCGGCCGAGTGCCGCACGCTGTGCTCGGGCCATAGAGTTTCGTACAGTAAAATCTCAGTATAACGAACTTCAGGGGACTGCGGAAAATTGCTCGTTATTCTGAAAGGTCGTTGTAGTGAAAATCGGAATAGTTCAGACAAAAAAAAATATTTCAATTCCTGAAATGACCTACCCGTACAGCAGTGTATCTTTGAAGTCATTTTTCACAAAAAATGCACAAGTGATCATAAAACAATGCACGTTTATTTAAAGTAGTTGGCTATTTTCTTCTGGTGCGTGCAGCACAAGCTTCCTAGCACGAAGGACTCCAACTCTTCCATATTCCTGTGGACTGACTCAGTGGCCATGTGGTTTTTCCCCGGAAATGTGCGGAGTTTACGTATGCTGTCCAGCACATCCACAGTCATCACGTGCTCGTCGCAGTCTTCGAGTGCTGCCGCGACCCCCTCAGAGGCATCGTCGTTCATGCCGTCCTCGCTGCCTCCTTCATCCTGAACGCTCACACTCTGGAGAATGTCCTCTGTTGTCAGCCCTGCCGTGAAGATGTAGCAAGCCACCCGAGCAGCGGCAGAACGTAGAAAAACTTGGGGTGGGGCGATAATAGCGCGGCCGTGGCTTTCTGGACGGAGGAGGCCACCCATGCTTCTTTTTTTTTTTCTGCTCACCTTCTTTTCCTCTATCTCGCATCGGTTCACGCATTCCCCGGAGCAAGTTGCAAGGCGTCCTCTTCTGCGCTGCCCTTTGCCGTGTCGTGTGCTAGCATACGGCTATGGTTGCCGCGATTGCTTAACGGAAGTCTAAGAGTCACCGGCTTTGAAAATATGAGTTTGTAGTACTGAGGCGTTGTTAACACGGCATAGAACCAAATAAAACGATCGTTATTTTGAAAAGTTCGCTATTCTGAAGTACGTAGTAGTGAAATAATTTTACATTAAAATTATAAGCAGTCGGCGTAGGATTTCTTAAATGCTCGTTAATATGAAAAGTTTGTTAATGTGGTGTTCGTTGTACCGAGATTTGACTGTACTAATATACTATACTAGAGGGAAATCTGGCGCCACTGTCTAGGGGAGCCGCACTCTGGCGAGTGTTCGGTCATGTACTGGGCAGGCACGTTCGCGTTGTCCTTGGCTTGGCTCATGAACAGGCTGAAAAGTTGGCTCTGGCCGCAAAAATGCAACAATATTACTGTAGAAGCTTCGTCAAATTTGTTTTGTTATTATAAGATGTAACCTCCAAAAAGAACAATTTGTCAGTGATTATGTAGAAGCTTCAGGCACGATGAAGAAGAAGAAAAAAATGTTACCCTTGTTTGTTGATTTTGGTTTCGAGACAAAAAAGAAGCCATAGCTAAGCCAAGCAGGCGAGGAACGTCGCTAGCGGCAATGGCGCCCCCCACGGTGGCCCGCAACTGCAGCGACAGATTTCCCTCTAGTATATATTGGCATGAAGCTCTATGGCTCAGGCACAGCTGGCGATTCCCGCCGTGTCCCACCCACGGCTCTGGCGCAAGGCCCAGGCTGGTCGGCAGTCTCTCGTTGCCAAGCCTCGAGCGGCAGACTTGTTGCTTCTGTGGGTCACGATCGGTGCGCCGACTGGCCCCTGGGAAAGCATGGCGAACCCGAGCTGGCCGTTCCAATCTTGCCCAAGTTCTCTGGGCCTCTTTTGGGTGGTGTTGGGGAGGGCATTTGCCTGGACACCTGAGAGTGTCGTAATACGTGGGTACTGGAGGGGAATCTGGCACTGGTGCCTGGGTGAGCCGCGCTTCAGCGAGCGGGCCGTCATGTGCTGGGCGGGAACGTTCGGTCATTGCTTGGCAAGGCTCACCAACAAGCTCTACAGCTGCCTGCAGAAAGCATTGAGTGTAAGAGAACACTTCAAGTTGTAACGTTATGAGGAAAGGCAAGCTCTGTTTGTCTCGGGGGTTAGAAGCTTGAGGACGAACGAGCCAGCAGAGCTGTCCCTTTTCTTTTGCAGTGGCCTCGGCCAGCTGCAGTGGCGCCACACGTCTCTCTGCTGTGGCCTGCACTGTGGCACCAGCAGGCCTTGTCAAAGGGGGTGGGGGTTCATTCGCACTGCACACAGCGTTCCCCGCTGTTTCTCATGCGCGCAGTGACCCCCCCTCCCCCTCCCCCTCTGCAGTACATGGAGAACCCGCGGGCGGCGCAGTTCCTGCAGGCCGGGGTGGTCCGCATGCAGGAGGAGACCAACTGCTTTGACCTTCCCTCCGTGCTCATCCGGCCCGTGCAGCGCATCCTCAAGTACCCGCTGCTCATCCACGAGCTCCACAAGGCACGTTCCCTTCCCCCGTGAGAGAAGCACTACAGTCGAACCCCGCTACAACGAACGCCGCTTCAACGGAATTTCCGCTTCAACGAAATACCGTATAAACGCGTGTAAGGGCCGCACCCGTGTATGGGCCGCACCCTGTTTCTCTCAACTACCGTATAATGCGGAATATAGGTCGAGATTTTTTACAGAAAAATTTGCCGAAAAGTCACCCCTCGACCTATATTGCAGTCACTGGCAGTTGTCATCTGGCGACCGGGCAACCCATCGAGCCCATCCAAACCCCAAAGGCACCATCGCCACCACCATCAATCGGACGCGACGCCATCTTTGTTTTGTCGCTTCTCTCGCTGTCGGCGAATGTGCGCGTGGTATTTTCTTCTTGCTCAAAATGAGTTTAGGCACTTGGAGCCAGTTTACAGCAGCATTTAAAAGAAAAGTGGGGGGTTTTCCAATGCCAATGACGTGTCCGCCTTGCGCCAGTTCGGTATCACCAAAAGAAGTGTTGCTAGCGGCGTTAGCTGAAGGGGCAGAAGGCCTCGTTTCATGGGCGCTGCTCTGTGCACCTGTGCTGCTGTACAAAGGGGCAAATCTGGTCCGCTAGCGTCGTGCGATGTCTCTACGAATGGATACCCCAAGATGTTTGCTGACCGCCTGCACAGACTGGCTGTCGCTCCGCTCCGCACACGAGTGTCCCATGCTTTGCGCTCGCTTCACGATGACATGATCTTGCGAGTGTTTAAGAAGTGCTGCATAAGCAATTCCCTGGACTGCACCGAGGACGACCTGCTGTGTGGGTGACAGCGAGCCAGAAGCAGTCTTCCGACGATACTTCAGACAGTTTTAAATGAGTAATCTGAGACGAAACAAGTTATAGCCTCAATAAAACAATTGTTGGTGCCTAATTTTTTTTTTGCATTTTTCGGCTACAAGGTAAGGGGGTCGACCTATATTCCGCCTCGACCTATATTCCGCATTATACGGTACATATTCGAAAAAAAAAAAATCCGTGTACGCGCCGCACCAACACTTTCGTTGACCCATACGTATTCAAAATGCGCGCGCGCATGCAAGCTTTTAAGCATTGTCGATAGATGGCGCTATCCATATCGGCATTAGCATCATTAGCATCACCAACGTGTGCAGTTCTGCTGGTTCTGCCGGCCATTTGCTGGAGTTCTGCATTGTCTCTCATGTTTGCTTGTCTTTTAATGAGCGTTTACGTTGTGGCACGATGGGCAAGCACCTGAATAGCTACACGGCTGGCTACAAGTTGAAGGTGATCGAGTTCGCTCTCGAGCACGGGAAACGTGCCGCCGGCAGAAAATTCGACGTCGACGAAAAGTGTGTTCGACGATGGTGCGCTCAAAAGGAAGCTTTGGAAAACACCAACAGCAAAAAGCGCGCTTTCCGAGGAAAGCCGTGCAAGTTTCCGGAACTGGAAGAAGATTTGTTCCGCTATGTGACTGAAGTGCGGAACGATGGTTTTGCGCTCACAACGGACATGCTGCGCGTGAAGGCACTAGCCTTGGCACGTGCGAAGAACATACCGGCCGGGACTTTCAAGGCTAGTGCTGGCTGGGTGCGAAGATTTCTGAAAAGGAAGGGGCTCTCATTTCGCCGAAGGACCACGTTGTGCCAGCGGCTGCCAGAAGACTACACCGACAAGGTGCTTAGTTTTCATAAGCACGTCATCGGCCTTCGCCACCAGCATAATTATCCGCTGTCGCAAATTGCGAACGCTGATCAAACTCCTGTGTGGTTTGACTGCCCAGAGAATTACACAGTCGAACTGAAAGGCAAAAAGAGCGTCGCCGTGCGGACCACCGGCGCTGAGCGCCAACGCTGCACAGTGATGCTTTGTGTGACCGCGGACGGGCGGAAGCTACCCCCGTACGTTGTGTTGAAAAGGAAGAGGATTCCCAACGAAGTGTTCCCCAAGGGTATCATAGTTCGAGTCCAAGAAAAGGGCTGGATGAACGATGACTTGGTGCTCGACTGGGTGAAATGTGTTTGGCAAAACCGACCGGGAGCGTTGTTGGCCAAACGGTCACTGTTAGTGTTAGACAGCTTCCGCGGTCACCTTACCGATAAGGTGAAGGAACAGCTGCGCCGTGTCGGCACAGACATGGCCGTGATTCCGGGCGGCCTTACTGGAATGCTGCAGCCATTGGACGTAAGCGTGAACAGACCTTTTAAGGTTGAATTCCGAAGGCTTTACACTGAGTGGATGGCAAGCGGCAGCCACGAGCAGACGCCGACCGGACGGCTGAAGAGGCCACCGCTTGCGACTGTTCTCGGTTGGATCCTGTCCGCGTGGAGCGTGGTGGCGACGGACGTTGTATCCCGAAGCTTCAAGGTCACCGGTATATCAAACAGCTTGGACGGCGCTGAAGACGAATGCTTGTGGGAGGACGATGCTCCGCAACACACCCCCTCGGACTCCGAGCCTGAGGACTCGTTTAGCGACGACGATTAAGCACGTATGCCGTGTGCTGCAATAAACGCTCTTCGTTCGCTAGCTGGTACGTTCTTTTTACTTTAAAAAAATTGCACGTCGCGTGTATGGGCCGCACCCTGAAAATTGGCCCTCATTTCTTGAAAAAAAAGTGCGGCCCTTACACGCGTTTATACGGTATTTCCAATTCCCCGTCAGCTATCC
Organism: Haemaphysalis longicornis; assembly: GCF_048455015.1. Lineage (NCBI taxonomy): Eukaryota > Metazoa > Arthropoda > Arachnida > Ixodida > Ixodidae > Haemaphysalis > Haemaphysalis longicornis. Next base: position 83,762,994 of record NW_027526233.1, on the reverse strand, counting down.
ATAGAAGTCAATGCAACAAAGTCCTCGCCACAACGAACCATTTGTCAGGCTTGCTTTCGCTTCAACGAAATTTTCGATGATTTGGGCTGGGTTTGAACAATTATTTTACAATAAAATAAGCATAGCGCCAGCTATCTGTAACTTTTTATACATTCAGGACGCTTAGTTTCACCGAAAAAGCGCGTTGCGACCACACCGCCACCCAAAACAAAACAAAAAATAACTCATAGGTGCACGCCATTGCTTGATGGTGATAACGATGTGGCTGGCCGTCTTTACACGAGGCGCAGGCCCGCTTCGCCAAGGCGGAGCCCCAGAGCTACAGCCAATCCGTATCCAGTTGAAATTGCATGAATGTGCTCCGCTGCTGGCGCGGTGCCGTCATGTATGCGTTGTGAGCAGCTGTCCTTGCCATTTTCCTTCTACCATTCTTCAAAGCCAAGGGCGAAAATCATGTTTGCGCGTTTGGTCTTGAAGCCTAGTCATCCTATCTTAGTCGCGAGCGCGCGGTCATGTTAAATGCAAGCGCGCGCGTCTTGCCTGCCAAGGTCAGTAGCTGCCGTGCCCTGTCAGAGGATAAGATAACGGCACTGCTCCTGCCACAAGCGAGAGGGGGGCTTCCCACGGCCTAGCAGCTATCTGCAAGTAATCAGCTCGGTGGACACGCCTTGTTGTACAGCGATACGTTTTGCACCTGCATATCTTCACCCCCCTCCGTAACGCGTTCTTTGGGTGGTGAAAAAACAGATAACCATTGGTATGTTTGTTATCCGAATAAACATGAGTTATTGCGCGTCACTCCTTTTTCTAAACATTGTATTATGCTGCCAATGTTGCGGAAACGCACGGGGCTATTTTTCTGGCCTTTCCGTGGTGTGTTGGGGCAGATTTCGCCTCAACGAATTTTCGCTTCAACGAAATTTTTCGCACGTCCCGTCAATTTCGTTGTAAGTAGCGGGATTCGACTGTACTACAAAGCTGGCGGGCTGTAGATAGCGGCGGATGGACAGCACGAGGGTTGCGTGGCGCGCGGTGCATGGCTGGCGCTGACGCCAGGCATTTTATTTTGAGAAACTTGAGGTTTCAGTTCGGAGTTCACAAATTGCACGCGAACGTGCTAAATGTACCAGCCTAAATAAGTTCCTAGGCCACCTGTTGAGTGATACCGTCTACTAGGCCGGCATTTACCCGTACCCCGATCATACGACACCCCGGCTGCACTACGCTTTCACGCGGTCATTTGAAAGTCGTATTACCGGGGTTCCACTGTATGTCTTTTGAGCACGTTGGCAGGTGTTGTTTGCAAGCACTGCCCGAGTGTGTGGGTCTTCTCCTGTCCGAGGGACATGCGGTACACTGTTGCTGTCTTGCTGGAGGCTGAAGAGCCCCCAGGGGAAAGGGGCTTTGGGAAGCCCCTCTTGGATAGCCTTGGCTTTGAGCCAACACACGCAGTGGGCACTCTCTCAAGACTGGAGTGGCTCTTCTCGGACAGTTTCTTCTTCTGTTTTCTATCTAAACAAGCTTGGTGCTTTCCTTCAAGCTTTGTGGCCTGCACAAGAAATGCAGGCTGGAATGGGGGCAGACAGCCAACGGGGGGAGGGGGTCCTTTGGAACAAGAGTTGCTGCTGTGCGCATGATGAAGGGTTCTTGTACAATGGCTAGGAGCTCACCAGCTCTGGAGCCACAAGCTCACCTCACCTAACTGGGGTCTTGTTCTCCCACTTGGATTGTCATCACAGACAGGGGGCCATTTTACTCCACAGTTGTCGAGCGACCCAAGCTTGCTTATGCTCGTGCAGTTAGGCTTCACTAGTAGAGTGACTTTGGAGTGGTCTTGTGCCACAGCTGTGTGTCCCCCGCTGCAGTCCACGGAGGATGGCCACCCCGACAAGGCGATGCTGGCGGAAGCCATGGCCAAGATGGCGGACGTGGCCACCTCCATCAACGAGTGCAAGCGCCGGAAGGACTTGGGTAGGCGCATCTTTTTCTCTCGTGGCCGGCCATTGTGCACTGTGAGCGAGAGGCGTGCGGCCACCATGCGGCCGGGGGTCATTTCCATGCAGGGTTTTCCCATAATGCACCAGACCCTGCTCTTGAATCTGGGCTGCATCGAAGCTGGCCGGGGGCACCTGGCGGACAAGCTGAACATTTGCTCAATTACACAGCTCTCGATGAAATAGAGCTTGCTTTTCAAATTAGGGAGCATTACATTAGAAGGATAAGAATAGGGATAAGAATAGGGACAATTCGAAGGATAAGAATAGGGTGGAGTGCATATGGCAGGCATTCTCAGATAATGAATGGCAGCCTACCATTGTACAGTCAAACCCGGTTATAGCGAACTGCAATATGCGCCACAATTAGTTGGATATATCCAATAGTTCGATATAGGCGAACCCGCCTATAACGAGTTTATTGTTACGAATTTGCCATACGAGGAAATCCCCTTTTCATCCCCGCATGCAGAAACAAACAAAATAATGTATGTCATTACCATACACAAAACAATCAATTTATTGCAAATAATAAATCTACTTTCTGCCTTAAAGCCTTAACTGCCTACTTCCAAAAAAAGCGGTAATTTTTGTTTTCCCTTTCGCATCGGCAGCGTCAACTAGCACATCATTTTTTTACACAAGACATTGTTTGCACCAGTTCGAGTCCGTGTCTTTTAATATCGAAGAAATATTGGCGGAGGGCATCGACTGCCGAAAGCACTTCATTAAGCGTCCACGGCTTTCACTTGCGACATCCTCTGCCTCCTCAGTGCTTTTCATCAGCGTTACGACGGCGGTGCTGACGGTGCCCGGGTCCGAGGGGCTTGCAGTGATGGCAAAGTCGTCGTCGGCACTCAGGAAATCTTCGAAGGACACTCTTTTCGGCACAGCATCGGGAAGGTTGGCGAGCTACCATCTTGGTCCGGACTCACTGACTGGGCGGGTTACGTCGTGAGTTCCGCGCATCGGAAACAGTCACGGAAATTGCCAATCGTCATGTCACTACATATGAGGCGCAATGTCTCGGTCGCGGCCTTTGCTCAGTGGTCGCGGCCAACCAACATCTCAATCGCCACTCCGAGACCATGCATTTTGGCGGCCATTCTAGGCACGCTGAGTTCGATATATCAGATGTGAAGTTCGTTGTAAGGAATATGTTTCCCGTGTATTTCCGTAACTGATTAATTTTTGTTCGATATATAGCATAATTCACTTTATCCGGGTTCGTTATAGTCGGGTTTGACTGTACCTGAAGGGGGAAGTGTTTGACAGCTGCATCTTACCGGTACTCACCTACGGGGCAGAAACTTGGAGGATCACTAAGAGGGTTCAACTTAAATTGAGGACGAATCAGCGGGCAATGGAGTGGAAAATGATAGGTGTAACATTAAGGGACAAGAAGAGAGCCGAGTGGGTCAGGGAACAAACGTGTGTTAAGGGCATATTAGTAGAAATTAAGAAGAAGAAATGGCAGGACATGTAATGCAAAGGCAAGATAACCGCTGGTCATTAAGGGTAACAGAGTGGATCCCTAGAGAAGGCAGGCGTTGCAGGGGGCGGCAGAAAGTTAGAGGGGCAGATGAGATCAAGAAGTTTGCGGGGATAAATTGGTCGCAGTTAGCGCAGTACCGGGATAATTGGAGAATAATGGGAGAGGCCTTTGCCCTGCAGTGGGCTTAGATAGGCTGGTGATGGTGGTGGTGATGATGTGAAGGAACTCTGACCTGGACCTTCGCTGGTTAGCAGGACAACACTGCAGTAGTACTTGGAAAACACTGAGGATGGAGTGCTTGCCATCACTAAGTGAGCACCCACTTGGGGGGTGTGGTGAGGACGCTAGAGACTGTTGTGCACCCATGCACATGAGAGAGGAGCGTGGAGGCTCGAGCGCGTGGGGCAGCAGTAAAAACGGGCCTCAAATGGGCCGAATGTTGCGGGACACCCGTTGTACAATCTCGAAATGTCCTCTTTGGCCGTGCCCATGCCGGGCAATTATGAACCTCGCTGGTGTTTTAGGCTGCGAGGCGGTGGTGGGAGGCACCTGACAGTCCTCCACTGGGGGGTGTGCCCGAGCTGGTCTTCGGGGCGTTGCAGTGGTTGCAATGTGGCCCCTTCTGCTCCCCCCACCCCTTCCCCCCCAAGTGTGCAAGTACCGGAAGGAGCCCGGCGACTCGACCCTGTCCCGCAGGCTGGCCAAGCTCAACCTGCACTCGGTGATGAAGAAGTCCTCCAGGTTCGGGGTCCGCCTCTCCTCTACCCTGGGCCTCACCTCTGTGGTGAGTGGCCGCCCGTCTCTCTTTTTTTCCCCGTTACGGCACCTTTTTCTGCTATGGCATCAGACCCGAGAGCCTTCTCCACGAAGCAATGCTTTCCTAGGTGCATTTCATTCACCAGGCTTCCCCTCATTTTGTGCTCGCATATTTATGAGCCATCGGCCAATCGAAATGGGGAATGGCCATGGGTGCGAACCTTGAGAAAAACACTTCACAGAAGGTGAAGCATTTTGCTTTGGGGGCATTCTGCGGCACTCATTTTTTTATTACAGCCACTGCCATGAGTGAACATCATTTTTATTCTTTCTAGATAACCAAGTGAGTAAGCTCTGTCGTCTGTCCTGGTGTTAAACAAAATAGGCAACATAATTTGGCCCCTGTGTGAAGTTTAAGTGCAAACAAATGAGTGGTTTTCCGCCCGAAAAGTTTTAAGGACACTCATTTATTGTGGCAAAAGCCTCTATTAGCATTTGAGAGGTCTTGCAGAAATGCGATGCCACTATGTTTACAGTAGTTACACCGAGGTTTAACGCGCACCTGATTTTTGTGACTAAACAAAACAACAGCAAAAAAAAAAAACTACATATTTCCATGAACACGAAAAAATGCACAGACATGTTCATAGGGTGCGTTCCAATTTACCGTTTAGACAGCTTCGTTGCCGTCTTCGCGGACAGTACGCCATGTTAAGCCCCATTCCAATTCGAACGAAGCAGTCAACGAAGCAGTCAACGAAGACTGCTTCAAGGAGACAGCATCGAAGTCAGCAACGATGCAGGCTACCTTCCTGTCTAAACTAATAAGTGACGCCAGTGCCACCTTTTTGCGTAATAATGTTAAAACAAAAGCATTTGTTCCTTTATTTAAATATTTAGTATAAGTTACTAGTGATGAAGATGACTTTGTTTAATTTTTTTAATTACGTAACATTTGTAATAACAACGGTAATAATAGTTACGAAACCTGCGGCTTGCGCAACTCAACATGTCTGCTATGACACTGTCGTCTGCGCTGGTGTTGCGCTTGCGACCGCGGCGCCGTTCCAATTTTATTCCTATAGACGTCTAGTTAGACTGCTTCGTAGGCTGTCTACGAAGCTGTCCACGAATTGGAATGCAGCCATAGTTTCAGGCATGCACGATTGAGCAGATATGGTGACCAAATTACGGCATTACACGAAACGTGCTAACTGGAAGGGACGTGAAATTGCCCTCCACAATTTTCACTCTCTCAGAAAAGGCAGAGAAGTCTGCGCCCATGCCTCAGGGGGCGTGGCTTTCGTTGTGGCACCAGCTGCAATTCTTTTGCAGCCTTTTTCACCAGTCCGTGACAGAAGGTCCTCAGGAAAGCATCACAATTTTAGCTTGCTCATCGAAGGTAGTAGTTGGCTCAATAAACGCTGGAATGGTGTGTCTGCTCGCCAGTGACTAATTTCTGGCTCGTATCGCACAGCGTGATTTCTGTGCTTCGTGACGCTGAGGGGGCTATGGAGGCCCTTGTTGCCTGTTCTGCTCCGCCTTCTTCTTCCCACTGGCCGGTGGCACGTTTCACATCTTTCGAAACTCTCCCGGGTTCCCACCAAAATGAAAGGAGAGTGCCCCAGCAAAACTTCTTAGGTGTGGGTTGGATGTAATAGAGCACAGCCTGCTGTTTTGGTGGACGGAGTGCCATTTGGTGGCAACATTTTCGCACAAAAGGGGGGACATGATGGTAATATTTTCTTTACTTTCTGCTGGTCAAAACAGCTCTGGTATGTAATCCCCGAGGACTTCATTAAATCGAAACTGCAGTAGAACATTACTCCGTTGAATGGGAAAGGAATGCATGGTTTTAAAGAGGTCTAGGATTGGGCACTCAGAATATTCGTTTCATCATACATTTCGTTAGCACAAAATTCGTTATACCAAAGGTTCCCAGCACATAAATTAGTCCATAATTTGGAGCCATATTCTGGGACCGCACTGCTTTAGAAGGTACTCGCCGATTGGTATCGTTTATGGCGGCCGCCGGTCACAGCTGAAGTTGAGCACATTGGGACAACGTAGTTAGGCCAGGGAGTATGTTGCTACTAGAGGGTGATGAGAGCCACCTAGCCCAATAATATGCGAAGTTCTTTCATCCATAAACGGCGCTTGTCCTGTGCAGGGAACTTCTGTGCTTTTTTTTTTTTTTTTTTCTGGACGCCAAAATTAAGTGCGCATGAGAATCGAGGGCGCGTTATGTTTGAGTAAATGTGGTATTAAGGAATGACAGCTGGTGTCGTAAGGTTTGACAACATACTTAATAACGGGTAATGCTCTACGAGCAGCTGTATGTGACCGAAAAACTACGCACCACTCACGTTTGCACAATACTGTGTGGCATCGGGCCAAACGGACCCCAACTATATAGACCTAGCGCCGACATAGGGCACAGCCTGCGTTCACCATAAGAGACGAGAAGAACGCTTGCAACTTTCTGTTACTGTTGCAGAAGGATGCCGTTCATGTTATTTCCTCAGAATGGTTGCGCTCCACAGACACAGTTTGCACAGTCACACCAGCAGTAGATGCAGCATCGACGTTCTCAGCCCGATATTGGTGACAACGTGACGACGTTGCGCATAAAAACAGCCCACCACAATTTCCTCGTGTACAGACGACGACTCGGCGAGGCACCCATGGGACAAACAGCGATAAGCGCCTTCTGGATGCTCTACAGCACATTTCTAACGCAACTCGTGTACAGAGCTTTTGGTTCGCGGCAAGTTCTGGAACGCTGCACAACGCGAGGGCGGTCGGCAAGCGAGTGGTTCTCCTCTCAAGCGTTCACCGCAAGGCCGTTCGTACAGCCCATTGATAGGCGTGACGTCCCACGACCTGTGGTCCTACCTGCAGGCCGCTGAGGCGCGGCAGCGCAGCCATGCTGGCAGTTTCTCGCAAGAGGAGCCGGAGTCAAACCACTGGGTGTCTCCCTCCTCTCCCCCGTGTGTGCAGGAAAAGGATGAGTCCTTCGAGCGGGCGGAGCGAGAGTTCCGGGTCCTCGAGAAGGCCCTCAGGCTGTTCCTGAAGAATCTCGCCGTGTTCTGCGACCAAGTGAAGGTGAGTGTTGGCCCCTTTCGGGCTTCAGTACAAGCAGTTGATTTTAAAAAAGGAGAAAATTCATTATACAGTGGAATCTTGATGGTAACGAATCTCGCGGGACCGTGAAAAATATTCGTATCATCTGAAATTCGTATGAACCATGGCAAGCAGACTGCAGTAAACAGACACACAACAAGCTACAGGTAATGAAACCATACTTGGGACTTGGGGCGATACACAACCGACACACCAGACATTGCCCAGCCGCGGCAGTCACTTTTTTGGTGGAGGCGAAACGCAAAAATGCCCGTGCGTTTGAAATTTTGGCGCACGTTAAAGATCAGGTGGTCGCCCTCCACTGTGGTGCGTCTCATCGCATGCGTTGCGTCTGCGCATTAAATGCTACAATCAATCAATCACACGGAGGTTGCCTTGGACAGGTTACGAATAGGCCACACACATGACGTACTCACACCTGCTCTCTGGATCTTCAAGACCAATGTGTAGCAGGTGTGGGGAGGGCCTATCCGTAGCCCACATCCTAATCCCATGCAAGGCAGTCGGCACAACACGGCAGACAACACATTCCACTCCACCTATCGTTTTTGGGTGATGATGCCAATATTTCTGTCAAACGTATTTTTAAGTCTTGGTCAGATGTTAAGTTTATAATATCGATGTCATTTCATACCATGCATAATCAAAACCTGGCCCTTTACACCAGCCACCTTCATTGACTTTTATTGGTTTTACTGTTATTCTGGCTCTCAGGCTTTAGTACCTTGTTTTGTTATCGATTTCTGTTTAGCGCTCTTTGCCCCAGCTGGTCTTGCCCACAAAAAAATCCAATCATCATCATCAAAATTCTGCCTCCAGCTGTGTCTCCGTGTGTCTCGTCACATCTACTTCTCGTTAATCCTTGAGTGCTTCGGTTTATTGTCTCGATCTGCCTTAGTCAGTGATATTTCTTTCTCGCTCACCGTGCTTTATCTCGGCATTTGGACTTTGTTCGGTGGTGCCGTGGAGGCTGAGGTCATTCCGATTTGCTTCATCCCGCGTCGTCAACTTGTTCAGCATGTCCTCACGCGGTTACATCAGCCGTGCTGCCTGCATCACAGCGTGGCCATTGCGTGTGCTGCCATGTCAGTCACCATCCTCTACGTTTGTGCCATTAACAGGTCCTTGTCAGCATGTTTTGATTGATTATGAGGTTTAACGTGCCGATGCTACAAGGGCGATTTGGGACACCGTGGTGGAGGGCTCTGGATTGATTCCGACCACCTGGGGATCTGTAATCTGTGTTCAAATCTCAACACACGGCCGTTTTCGCTGTTCGCCTCCATCAAAAAAGCTACTGCTGCGGCCGGAAATCGAACCCGCATCCTCGGGCACAGCAGCGCAACCCTTGTCGCCATGTCGGTGGTTGACTATTGAAAGCAACTGTGTTAATTCACGATGATTACAGATTTCATGTTAGGACCTTTGCTCAGCGCCTGCGAGCACCTTCCCTTTGACCGTCCCGTGCTCCCTCCTTCCCCGCTTGATGTGCTCGGGACGCTTCCCCCACTCGCCCATAGAGTTTCATACTAATGTGCACTAGAGGGAAATCTGGCGCCACTGTCTAGGGGAGCCACGCTTCGGCGAGCGTTCCATCGTGTATCGGGCAGGCACGTTCCACTTGTCCTTGGCATGGCTCCTGAACAGGCTCAAAACTTGGCTCTGGCTGCGGAAAAGTGAGAATAGTACTTTAGAATCTTCGTCAAATTTGTCTTGTTACTATAAAATGTAGCCTTCAAAAAGAACAATTTGTCAGTGATTATGTAGAAGCTTCAGGCACGATGAACAAGAAAAAAAATGTTACCCCTTCTTGTTGATTTTGGCTTCGAGACAAAAAAAAAGCCATAGCTAAGCCGAGTAGGCGAGGAATGTCGCTAGCAGCAACGGTGCCCCCCACGGCGGCCCGCGACTGCAGCGACAGATTTCCCTCTAGTATATATCGGTGTGAAACTCTATGCACTCGCTGATAGAGGCCTCCAGCCTCTCGGCTGACCCGTGCCTTCCTCCTGGAGGTGGCTGATGTCTGCGGCGCGTGTGTGCAGCAAATGGTGCACGTGTCCCTGCAAGTGTCGGAGGACCTGGTCCGCTTCTACCACGACCGCGCGGGGCTGCCCGAGGTTGAGTGCTACCGGGCCGTGCAGCACACCATCTGCTCCCAGCATTGGCACCAGTTTGTGAGTGGCTGCTGCTGCTGGTTCTGCGATGTGCACGGGTTGCGGGGATGCCGAGTGCGTTGGCACAGGGCACGGCGGCAATGGTCGAATTAGTGTCGCATGATGGCGGACATGGGAGCAGTCACAGTTGATATTACCCAACCGGCCGAATCGCTTCCGTTCACTGGCTAGTCAGTGAGCGGAAGCAGTTTGTCCGGTTGGGTAAAATCAAGACATACTGATCAGTTTGGAGTTGCGGAACGACAGTAGCTAGGATTGCTGTGCTGGATGTGAGCAGTCTGCCTTGATTTTACCCAACCGGCCAAACCGCTTCCGCTCCCTGACTAGCCAGAGTCATTATTAAGAATTAACAGTGACTCCGGCTAGTCAGTGAGCGGCAGCAGTTCGGCCGGTTGGGTAAAATCAACTGTGACTGCTCCCATCGCCGCCATAATGCGACACTAATTAGACCATTGCCAGGCACGGCAGGGACCTGATTGAAGGGAGCTTGCTTTCCAAGTGGGGAAACGTCAAGTTGGGTGGTGGTTGCCTAAGTTTCCACGTTGCTTGCGTTCGTGACTTATGGCGGCGGCAGCCACGAGCGCTCGAGTGCTTCTTCAGCCAAAGCCGCCTGTATAATCCTTGCCTAATGCATGAGTGAAAAATGGCCAAACAGCCACTCTCCTGCTGCTCTCTCCTACCCTCTCCCTTTCCGTAGCCTTCGTACGTGCTTTCATGTTCGCCAGCCAGCGCCACTTCTCGGAAACAATGCAAAATAGTTGACAGTTTGCCTAGCGTTCCCCAGGCGGTGCTCCGACACTTTCGAGGCAAGCTGACAGACACACGGTGTAGAAGTGGGTGCAGTGTTCGCGACTCACGGGCAGCGACGTAAGGCGGGACGACGCCCGCCAGCGCGCGCCACATACTGGATGAGTGCCTGAACTAAGCGTCCCTACCGCTCCCATTGGGAAGCGGGCAACGCGTTGGGCAATTTTTATACGGGAGGCGTTGCTTCGGCGTTCTGCCGGCAGATGACCGCGGGCCAGTCTGCCTGCCCCATGCTTGCCCCTGTTGCCCCGTTGGCCTCTGGGGAGCCGCGAATCGGCGGTAGTAACCCGGCCGACGGGCCTCCGCAACGCAGGCCTCGTCGGTGCAGCGTGATGTGGAGGGGGTGCTCCAGCAGCTGCTGCAGCTGTTTGTCGGGCCCAGCAAGCTGATCAGCAAGCGGCAGCACAAGCTGCTCGACTACGCGGCCAGCAAGGGACGCCTGGAGAGGAACCGGGACTTCACCCGACACAAGGCGGTGAGCTCGGGGGGGCACCAGAGGGGCCACTCGCGTTTACCGTAGCTGGCAAAGTGTTATCAGTGTGACCGGAGCTTCGGCTGCTTGAGGGAAGTTGCTCAATACTATCAGTAGCTGCATTGTAAACGTAGATCTTGCGGCTGATGTGCAATTTATTGTAGCGCAGTTGAAAATCTGGAGATCTGGGGGTAGTTCTTGCAAAATTAGTTTTGTTGCGAGCGATACGAGTGCTGGGGGAATAATCTTCGGATACTGCTTTCTTTAAAGTGTTTGCGCTTTGAAAGAATGAGCTCTTTTGCTTTGAAACTTGCGAGGTTAGCTATGACGGGGCGACACTTGTTCGGCGAGTGCGTCCGTGGACAGTGGGCTCTTTTGATACCGTTACTAGGCAGGGACATATCTGCACCGGCTAGCAGTGTATGTAGCTTAGATTCAGTTTTTTTCTAGGGTTCTTTAGAGTCAGGAATACTGGAAAATACTAAGGTGTTATGACGAGACTAGTCTTCCAGTTCATTTAGACGCTACTTTAATGCATAATTTTGTGTGGTTAGTTCTTCAACGCATTTTCCCGCAGTTGATAGTCGGTTGTTGAAAGTTTCCAGATTGTTCAACTTCAACTCGATCCAACCGGCCTTGCATACTCGTCATGGTCATTTCAGTTTCTTTCGTCGACTCTCACAAGCCTGTGATGGGTGACAGCTTCCCACGCGCTGAAACTGCGGTTCGATAGAAAAATACGGGAGCAAACACCTTGTTTTACCAAATGCCACGTCTATTCACACAAACACTGTCGTTTAGTGGACACGAAGCAAGGCCCCTTATCTGACCTTTTTCAACTCTGCGTGAGGTTTGACCTTTGAAGGGCAATAACTCGGCGCGCTAGCTGAGGCCAAAGGTAGATAACTCTGCATTTCGTAAACCTCTAGGTATAGTACAAGAACTGTGTTTCTCGTTCAGAGTAGGTTCTAGAGCATGGTAGAACACCCGAGATAGTAGACGCATAACAGGTACTTGGCCGGGGACTTGCACAGCGGCCTGCACGGAGATTAGGGAGGCACCATATTGCTGTGAAATGGTGTTACACCTCCTCCAAATGGCAATTCAGGCTGCTCCAAAAATGCCTTTGTGGCTGCTCGAAGCCTGCTACAAAAGGCACTGTTGCCTGCTCGCAGGACTGCTCCCAAACCCATGGACCCTGTTCCACTTCTGAACTCGGCGTAGTACAGTTTTAATATCACATGCTTGGAAAATGCTTCGCACAGGCGCACTCGCTCAGTTGCACTACCTTATCTGCTCTGGGGTTTGCCCGGCGCCAAAGTTCAAGTTGAGCAGGCTCCGACGGAGCTCTGAAAAGTTGCGCTTGATGCGGACCACTCTGGTCACCCGAGTCTGCGTTTCGGTGCGAAGCACTTTTTGATCCATTACCGCGTCTCGTCGACCCCTGCGTCCGGCTCGATTTCGCAAGTGTGTCACTGCGACGGCCAACACGTCACAGCCATCAAGCACATAGGCCGCGACATCCACGCACTGCGTTGGCCCACTCTACCACGTGAGCTTGCACGACGATCGTTGCGGCTGGTTTCAAACCGGAGCACAAAAGGCTACGCATAAGCATCCTCGCACCATGCTTCGTGCGCTCTACCCTCCCGGGCTGAGTGACCATGCGGCGCGTGTGCAATTACAGGTGCAAAGCTTGTGTTCTGCCATCTGCCACAGGTTTGTACGTTTTCTTTTATTCTGTTCACATGTCTGCTACGACACGCCAAGTTAGGCGCTAGTGCTGCTGCCTCTCCAATAGACCCAAACATGGCTTGATCGCGGCTTTCGCTCGCTCAACGCGCCCTTGCTTGCCGCTGCCAGCAGCAAACGAGGTTGTTCTGTCGGTTCTGTCCATGTTGGAGCCCCTTTCCACCTCGTATCTGCCATCTTGGTTTCACAACATGCCATTTCTCTGCGTTGTGCGGTCTGCTGAAACTCCATGCGCGCGGTTATTTTTGGATGACTGACCGCGTGGGGCCTTTCACTGTGGACTGGAGCGATGGCTTTTCCGTAGACGAGCCGAGCTCGTATTCAGATTCCGAGAGCTCCTCATCCGAGGAAGGGGTGTGAGTTGTGCAGTGTCAGATTCTGATGTTTAAACGCACTCGGGAAACTGACAATATGTGAAAGAAAGGCGCTTTCTCACCTGCGCTCTTTCCTTTTGACGCATCACATTGCGAACACAATATGATCAAATAAATCGCTATGCCCTGATATTTCTGAAACCAAGCGTCAGTAGAGAGGTACTGCAGTCATGCAATGGGCCCCGGAAGCATTTCTTTAGTGCTTAACCAGACTAGCTACTTGCCTTCTTGGGGTCCCCAATGTGCAAAGGCAACACAGGAATCTTGTTTAAAACAGATTGCTTAAAGTTTGGAAAAATTTGCTGCTGTTGGCTGTGCTGTTGTAGAGTGAAATACATAGTAATTATAGTGTAGTATAGCTGTAGAGTGAAGTAGTGTTGCAGTGAGATTAGTAACGGAAAAATACCTCAATTAAGACCCAATCCCAACTGGCTGAGCTAAAGTTGTGCGCGTTTGTTGCTGTGTCTTTTGGCGTGAAAGGTTTTCACAAAGCTGGCAGCATTGCCTAGTTTCTCCTTCGTGTGGGGGCCTGTACATGGTGGCCTTGGCCCTGCGGACTGCAAAGCCCCCATTTTGTGGGCACATTGTAGGAGATGCGCAATTGGTGTAACTGCCTACGTTGGACTCGGTGTTTTTTTCCCTTTGTTTGCAGTGTCGTTGCTTCTGTTGGTTGTGTGAGTCAACGCCGCCTGTATAATCCTTGCCTAACGCGTGAGTGAAAAATGGCCAAACAGCCACTCTTCTGTTGCTCTCTCCGCTTCGTAGCCTTCGTGCTTTCTTCTCCGCCAGCCAGCGCCGCTTCTCAGAAACTATGCAAAATGGTTGACAGTTTGCCTAGCGTTCCCCAGGCAGCGCTCCCACGCCTTCTACAGCGTGTGTCTGTCACCTTGCCTCGAAGTGGGTGCAGTGTTCGCGACTCGCGAGCAGTGACGTAAGGCGGGACGTCCGCCGGCGCGCGCTACATACCCGATGAGTGCCTGAACTAAGCATCCCTACCGCTGCCATTGGAAAGTGGGCGATGCGTTAGGCAATGTTTATACAGGCGGCGTTGTGTGAGTGAAGTGATGACCGACTCGACGAATCACGGCACTGAGGGCACTTTTTTTAGGTGAAGAGAGGGCAAAAACAGCGAACGCTGCCTCGGGCATCGTTCAGGCAGCCGCCATTTTCGTTCCTCCCGTCACCTTAGACGGGACGGGGAGGAGACAGTCGAGTGGCCGTTCTCCCCCTGCGCAGCTGCTGGAGGAGCAGCAGCTGGCCCGGAACACGTACGGGGCGCTCAACGGTCAGCTGCTGGAGGAGCTGCCCCAGCTGTGCAGCATTGCGCGCCAGGTGCTGCACGCGGCCGTGCAGGAGCTGCTCGGGGCGCGCAAGCGCTTCATCGGCCGCACCGCGCACGAGCTGCTCGCCCTCCTGGAGGTGAGGCCCCTCCTCTTCCAGCCGGCCTGCCTGCCGCGCAAGGAGCCCATCCCCCTCTCCCCCTCCTCCTCCCCAGCTGCCCACCATGCTGGGTGCCAAGGGCGGCAGCGTGCTGGACCTCTTCCGCATCAGGCACAACCTGGTGCTCGACAGCCTGGCCCAGCAGCCCTCCGAGAGCTGCCTCTTGCGGGCCCTGCTGGCCGAGGATCTGCCGTCCCGGGGGCCACCCCGCCTCCCAGCACCACTGGCCCCAGCCACCCAGGTGAGTGGCAGCCGCCAATATCTCCTCCCTGCCTGCGTGGGCGACCGGGTCGTGCCATCTGGGAGGAGGGACAGGCTGGTCACGTACCGAGATATTGCGCAGAAATTGCAGCTGGGATGTCTCCCTTACACAGCAGCACACCCATCCGTAACCCTTTCAGATGCTATGTACACAACGGTGTACATTCCAATCCTGCAGTTTTTTTTTTACAAAAAGAAGTGGCAAAACTGAAAGTTTTCGCTAGTTTATCGCAGTTTTATATCCTTCGTTTTTAACAGTGAAGATTTGAGGGCCATCTGGCAGGTAATAGGAATAATGCAGCCGCGAACAAACAAATAGGCGCCACACGCGACGGCTTCAGCGGGTCAGCTTTTTCAACCCTTTCTCCTCGTTTTCTCGAAAGAATCGCGGTCCCAAATATATAAAAAAACGCATATCACACAAATATATACGTACGTGGAAGTATTCAGCACTACTTGATGCTCCTGACCCCTGTGACGCTATGTACACAATTCTATACATGATTGTAAAAAAAAACTAACATTGTCTTTGGGTCAGTAACGTCCCACTTTATCTTATTTGGTGAGATGCCAAGCATAGAAACGACAACAAAAATTTGTAGGGGGAAATAGCGAGCGGCATCTGAAAGGGTTAAGGGGGCTCGGCTCGCAGGTCTTTGGAGCCAAAAAATCCCCCAAAAGACCCATTTTTCAGTTTACTCATGTTCGTGAAGTCATTTTCCACTTTTTGGTAAAGTTTTGGGGCCCAAAACCACGTATTCTTTTAGAAAATGCCAAATAACACCGCTTTTCTGGCTCTCCACCGCGCCGTCTCGGAATGCCACGGTGGAGAGCCGCCCTGTCCTGTTGGTAGTGTTCGAAAGCGCATTTTTTTTTCTTCTTTGAGCATTTGCCTAAAATCCGGTCTCTAGTGATTACCTCAGGCAAGTTGGCAGTGGTGACCCAAACCACGAGAAGAAAGTTACGCGCACAATTATTACAAGCTGGGCTCCATTCACCAAACGCTCAGAAGCACTGAACAAACAGGAGGCCACCTCTGAGGCTCACTGAATGCATGGGAACAAAGACGCAGCAAGTCATGGAAAGAATGCTGAGAAAAGGACGTGCTGCTTGGGAATCAGGAACGAGTGTGTTGGATGAAAGAGCAGATGAGGGTGGAAGTGACCTGAGCCCACATTAAGAGAGTAAAAGAGGGTTTGGGCCAGGCATGTAGTGTAAACGCCCCATGTAATGGCACCCGGAGAGAGTGTGTGCGTCTCTCATAATGGTTTGTCGCTGAGTGCAGTGCCTTTGGGCATTGTTGCAGCTTGCAGTTTCAGCGTGTCAGCCTTCATTTGGGACGGGCAGTACACATTGCCACCAGTCGGGGACTGCCTTAACAATGCCAAAGCTGGACTTCTGTTACTAGCTACGTGCTGAGCTGTAGCTACATATATCTTCAGTTTCCCAAACAACTGTCGCCCCGCATGAATCATCCGTATGCTGTCCTGCCGTATTCTTCAAGGGTTGATGGTCTCAAGCATTCTTTTATAGTTGAAACTGTGGAATCGAGTAACCATGAGTGTTGTGGACTCGACTAACTGTGACCCACGAGTTTTCGTGGGACTTAAGGGGGGGACACTGAAGTTATTTGCGAACATTGTGGGATTATTAGCTCAAACTGCAGTCCGGAGTCTCCAGGCCATGTTTCTACCACTCTCAGTGTATTTACGTGACTTTATTCACTAGCAAAATCAATTCGAAGCTGCTGTCCTCCTCTCTGCATCCTCCTTGCCGATTTCCTGTGACGCTTCATATAACGCTCACTTGGCATGACTGCGCTACTGTGTGGCTCACTCACCCTTTGACAGAGTCATTCGGCCGGCCGGCGGCGGGCCTAGGGTACTTCCAATTGTAAGTAATACTGATCGCCAACGTCGGGCTTTTACATGTACTCTCTTCTCGTCGCATTTGCTACGATGGCAGGGACTTAAAGAAACAAAAAGCACGCAAAACTTTCGTCCGTGCCTTTTTTATTAAGCAATTTCAAGAATCGAATGGCAATACAAAAGTGAGGTTCAGTGGACAACGCAGTGCAGTTACCGGGAGCTCGTTGCCTTATTTTGTAGCAGGAAAAATGAATGTTTTGCTGCACCTGTAACTGGGCAACTTCATGTGCAGTCTTTATTAGCTTTGTGATTGATCGTTGTTTAACAGTCTTCGTAGCGACAGTGCACAAGAGTGCAAACACATTTCGTTGTTCTAGGCACCGCTTACACTTTAAAAGTAATGCAAAAGCTAAACAGCGCATCCGTAACAGAAAATTTGCGCTCACTGTAAGATCGTCCAAGAAGCTTAGTTTACACAGTGTAAGCATCCTACTAGTCACTTTGCAAAAATCTAGCTAAACATGACATGTTGATTGTTCTGCGTGCATTGGGAATGTGATGCGCAATTTCACTTGCAGTGGAAGCACTAAATAACTGTCCTGACATTGTTATTCATCAAACTTACTTCAAAGTCGCTAAAATTTGACTTAACTAAAGCTGCACGTAAAAGGCCGGGTTGAATGGTTGCATTTATATCTCCGCACTGGTTAGAATTCAGATTGTTGCGTTGCAAAACCTAGCAAAAGTTGGCGAAACCAGAAGAAGCTAGGTCGACCCCCCCGCTCCACTGTTTCTCCAGCCTTGCGCAAGTGGTGCAAGCTGCGCCAGTTTTTATTTTGAATAAGTCAATCAGTTCCCAAGATAATCAGAGAAAATTAGCCATGTTTGGAGTAACAGTAGGCAAAACAGTGTTAGTTATAGAACTGTAATCATCATATTTTCTCATTCAGTGAGCATTACAGGAAGCAGGTTTTTCATACATCACTTGGAACTAATTTTACAGCTTATTAAACAATGATTAACACTGTTTTCTCTATTGTTCCTCCAAAAATGGCCGTTTATCTCTAATTATCGTGGGAACTAATTGACAGACCCGAGAAATAGTGGCAAATTCAAAAACGGCGGGAAGGAAAGGCAGCAAGGCTGACAAGCTTCGCAGAGTTTGTTTCAAAATTGAGAGAAATTGCCTTAAGACCCATGTCGCCCACTGAGAGCTTGGTAAATGAGTTGGAAGGATTCCTAAGCTAGTGTGAGTTGCTTTTTGTTGTTGCTCTTTGTACGGGTGCCGTTTGCGATGTACTCTGCCCCTCCTGTGACGGCCCACAAGGGACGAGTAAATGAACGAAGCGTGAAGACGGTGGGAAGCGTGCAGCAGCCACGTGCGGCGTTCCACTGCAGGGTCCCCAGCGGGAGGCGCAGCGCGTGTTCGTGCAGTCGAGCTACCCGGTGGAGCGAGTGTACGCAGCGGTGGAGGACTACGCCTCGGCGGACATTCTCGACCTGAGCCTCCGCGCGGGCGACATTGTCGGCGTGGTCAAGATGCAGGACCCCATGGGCAACGTGGACCGCTGGTTTGTCGACAACGGCGGTGCGTGCCTCACTTGATCAATTAATAGGTTTGTCTAAGCAGAACCATTCGAAACTCCTGCAACCCCTGGTGCCAGTCATGCATGTCGCCATTATTTAGCGCAAATAAAACTGCAGATACATTTGAGCCAGGGGGAGACAGCTGCGCATATTGTGCAGTTCTGATACAAGTTTGCTCCAAACGCTTGCAAATCGCAAAAATTTCGCCAAACTGCTCGAAAACAGTCTGAGAGCCAAGGATTTTAACGCTCCCGTCACCTTCAGTGGGGGGCAATGCTTACTGGTGGCATACCTTTCCAGCATCTTCAACGTGATGCTGTTTGTAAAGGTTTAATTGATTGATATAGTGTTTCGGAAGTCACAATGTTGGATTGCACATGTTATATTCTGTGAGTTTTTTAAGGTTTTCCCATCGAAAACCATTGCAAAGCCCTGTAGAAACAATACATGTGTGTACTGAGGTGACAAACTACTTGTGCAAGTTAATGACAAAACGGCAATTTTCGGAGTGCTGTATCTCCGGAACGACGTGACTGGGCACTGCCATCTTGGTGGGGTGAAGATTGGAAAACATGGCCGCCAGACGAAGCAGTTGCTTGTGGTTCAGGCAGAGCGCTTTTCGCCGATTCCTACCGTGGTTTTGGTTATGAGGGTGGCTGGGTTTACACTTAGTCGTTTGATCTGTTGCGGGCAGTTGCGTGACTAGAAAGACGGGAGTTCATCATGAACCGCTATAAGGAAACGTGAACCATTATGAACCGTTACGAACCATTATTTTTTTTTCATTCCAGAGCTGAACCATAACAGAACTTTTATTTATGGAACGAAACAGAAACTGGAACAAAGACATTTCGTTCCGACACCCCGGTTCGCACGTCCATTTAGTTAGGGATGCTCGCTGGGGTGGCTTTTATGATAGTAAGCAAAAAAAGTGGTAGCTGAACAAAAAAAAAAACGACACGTTCAAAATGACGCAGAAAGGCTCCAGCGCGTGCGAGATGAAAGCAAGCACAAAAAGAAAGCACTACCACTCGTGCTGTTCCAGGCAGTGCAAGAAACACAAGATAAAGAAAAGGATGCGAGCTGTACCAGAGCTCTTCGGTGTAGGCAGTTGTGAAACTCCGCCTCAAAAAATGGCCCGCACCTGGACCGCTTTGGATTGTGCGTACGGTAGCGCCACTGCGGCCGCTGCACGAACTATCCAAAAAACAAACTAATCATTCAAACTGACAATTTAACATTAAATTGTGTTTTAAACATGCCTAAATCTTTATTTTTGTGCTTTCATAAGTTGGTTATTGCTATCTTAACTCCGGTTTTTAGGTTACGATTGTTTCTGCCTCGACCAATTAGCGCTTGTGCGGGCACTCCGGCACAACATAGGTCTGACCTGAAGTACTAAATTTGCAGTCATCGTTTGGCCTATAGCACATTGTATACCAAAACTTATCCAGTCCCCGATGAAGCGGCTCTAAATAATCATTTTCAGCTTGCATAAAGCCGCAGAGGCGACTTCGAATTTATTTTTTTACCGCCAGAAGACGGAAGATGACGCGCAGCAGACGACAGTGCGCAAGCGACGGTTGACCCCACGGTCGCATTTCTTTTTACTACTCTTGCTCCATATGTATATAAAACACTTGCATAGTTGAACACATTGGGCTTCTTTGGCATAACAAATTTACGTAAGCACTCAAATACCTTTTTTCTGCCAGGTCGTCGAGTGGCAAAGCAAGTTGATAGTTTATTTTGTCACCAACATACGGCGCCACTGCAAAACAAGTTCCAAAACAGTGGACCAATCGTAGGGTCACTTTTTGGGCCTATGGGGAGTTTCGCGACTCCTATATCAAGTAACTCTGAGCTGTGCCAGGAGAAGGTGCGCGAGCACTGCTAAGGCGGGAAAATTGAATTGCATTGAACAAACCTCTGTTCAGCTCATCAAGAGACGAGCGAGACAGGGAGGGGTGAGGGGTGGGGGCTACCTAGAGGTGGGCCGAGGGCAAGGACAGCTGTGGTTATCTCACGAATGCACACCGAACATGCGAACTAGAGGGTGCCTATTTTTATTTTCTGTTCATATCTAATACCCGTGCCCCACGTAAATGACACTAAGGGCTTAATGCCTTAAGTTTTAATGCCATTAATTCACTGCTGCACGCAAAAATCTCATGCCATTCGCTCTAATGTCATTTTTGGTTTAAGGAGTTCCGCACAACTCATTCGCCCTCATGAACGCCTTAAACCTGGCTACTCTCGAACGCGATGGGCACGAAATGGAACCAACGAAACTCTCAGCACCAGAGTATTGATGCAAAAACGTAGCTGAACTTCGAAATAAGACTATTTTTTTGTGCCCTCTTGGTGGTGAAGTTCTGGAGAAGATGAAGTTCACTAAAGCAGCGGCAAAAGGGCGGCGGCAGCTGCTGAAGCCACTTTTTGAAACGGCTCGCACCCTTTGTTTTTTAGAAAACACTCGTTTTCTTTCACAAAAACATTTTTGACCCTTCTAAAAAGCCTTTCTCCGCTTTAAAGACTTCTAAAATGTGAGTGCTTTTTTTCTATTTGGCCATTATCACCATCATGCCTGACGCATTTAATGCCTTTGCATTTAGGCGTGTAGCACGCGCTGCCCAAATAATGTCGTTCGGTTTTTTAAGACCTTAAGCTCTTAATGTCATTTTTCGTGTGCGTGCCGCACGAGTGCTGCTTGCAGCGTGTGTCCACTTGCGCGGCTCACTCCTGGAAGTGGTCTTCTCGAAGCGCATTCCCGCTGTGCAGGAAAGCCAGCCTGCATGCCACGTGAAGACGCGCACCACAGTTGGTGTGGCGAAGGCGCATTGCCTCGAGTGTTGGCATTACCTGTCTGAGAGAGAGACAGACAACCTTTAATAGAAAAGGATGACCACTGGTCACGATGGGGGAAAGGGTTTGGGAGGGAGGGTAAGAGAAAATAAACAAATTAAGGCTGGTCGTCTTCAGTAGGAGCATGCAGTGCCTTGCACGTTGGCGTGCGCTCACAGCGGGGCGGGAATGGTGCGATGAAGACGGGCCCGGTGTGTTGTGTGCAGCCGTGAAGGGCTTTGTGGCGGCCCGGTTTCTGCGGCCCCTGCACCAGGCCCCCGTGGAGCCGCCACCGCCGTACAGCGCCACAGACCCCCTCCTGCCCTGCACGGAGCCCAGGTGAGCGCTCCTCGCCCCTCGGGGGACAGGCATCCTCTCAGTCTTTCATTGGCACCTGTGGGAAATGGGACAGTATCGGCTGGGCACCCTTTGTGCAGGTGTCTGTGGCTCAAGCAAGGTTCTGTTCACTTTTGTCAAGATGATCCTCCCGCTCTTTCGCGCGGTAATGTGTCTGTTGAGCGGGCATTTTGTATCAACGAGGACAATCTTGTCGAAAATCAGAAAAAAACAATCTCTGGTCGCCCCGCGAATCGTCTTCAATGCTGTATCGTCGCCTGGAGGAGTTTCTACGGTGCAGCTGACCAAAAAAATTGGCTGTGGCTTAACTCTGTTGTGCCTGGGCGTGCGTAGCAAGAGGTACAGTTAATGTTAATGTTTAGCTTGGTTCTCTGTTCCGTTACACCTTCATTGTTTAGCTTCGTACGTCTGAGTGTTGTTTCAGTCTCTCCGACTTGCTTTCCAAACCTGACGACGAATCCATAAATTCTTTGAAGCAGTGAAATACAGCAAGAGGCATTGTGTACTAGCTGAGGATGTCTTACCAATTTCTTTTTCATATTTTATTCTAGGTGAATTTTAGTGACCACTTCGTCGTGTTTACCGTATTTACTCGCATAATCCTCGCACTTTTTTTTTCGGAAAAGTCAATGCTAAGTTAGGGGTGCGAGAATTATGCGGGGAAAAAAAAATAATCCGGTGCACAGTGTTGCCAATCTGCCTCCTGCCAATCCCGCTAAATGTAGCGGTTGTTTTTTGTACATGTAAGCTCAGTGTTGTCAACAGCAGCTATTTCTTTTTATTTTATTATTTGCAACGTAAACAGTCTCCCGTCGATCAGCGATCATGAAATTGCCGCCTTTGCTTTCTGGCGCGCGCCCTATCTCGTCGTCGTCATGTGCGTGCCCAACCCCAGTAACGCACATAGAAGCCGCGGTGACGCCGAAGTGCCTGCCTGCGGCGCGGTTGCCGTGTTCGATCGCGTACTCTATCGCTTTCAATTTGAAAGCGGCACCAAGCACAAAACAAAAAGATCAAAAAGTTCTCAAAATGGCAGCGAGCTATTCACCGTTGACGCGACCTGACGCGACTGCTGCTCAACGACGGGACCACGACGGCGACACGACAGCGGGCTGCGCGAACGCCGTCTAGTTGCGCGTACGCGAAACCGGCTCAAGAACAGTGTGAGCAGCGTGTTAGGGCGCCTGTTAGATCCTCCCTGTTCTGTGCTGTTAGGGAGTAGCCATGCAGGTTATTAGGGCGCCTGGATGGCCTTGGATACACAGCGCTCTCCGCCGAACGGAGACGCGGCGGGGAGGGCGCGCGTTGGAGAGCGCGTGCACCATGCGGGTTTCGCGAGCAGGCAACTTTTGCCGCTGCAAAGTTGGGGTTGCGAGGATTATGCGAGGAACCAAAAAATCCAAGTTTTGGTGGCTCACATTAGGGGTGCGAGGATTACGCGAGTGCGAGGATTACGCGAGTAAATACGGTACTTTTGCATAAAAGTGACTCTTTACCATTCAAACTGTATTATGTCATTTTTCATTTTATAACACCGTTTTTGTAGAGTTACAGCATTTGGCGACACGGTGTCAGCCCGTCTTGACCTGAAACAAAGGTTTGTGTCAGTCACTGTATTTATCAAAACGACTCAGAGAAAACCTAAAAAACTCGGGGAATTTGAAAATGTCGGCTTGGTAGACACACTGTGACGACATTGACTTGACAGAAGCAAGTGACGGCGGTTAACACGGCAGTGGACACAGCACTGTGCGGATCATTACTGTGCGAGCTACAAGTTTTGTCGAAAGACAAATGAAATGTTGGTGAAGGCTTTTTGTCTGGCTTCTAGAGGTTGCCATTGTCAATAGTTTTATTTTGAGGCGCGCACAGCTGCAGAATCATGGCGAGAAAAAAACCGGTCCTTTCAGATAGAGCCACTGTAGTATATCTTCAGGGAGTTGGCAGTGCCCCCGCCATCGTCCTCCCGCGGTGGGGAAACGTGCGGGCCGCAGGGAGAGAGAGAGACCTCCCCCCTCTCGCCTCCGCGGCGAGCCGAGAGAGATAGGAAAGATGTCGGACCTCCGTAACTCCCACAACTTGCACTTTCGGCAGTGCTGCAGTTTAGAATAGGAGGTCTTGAACAGGGGGGATGGCGTTCCTTGTATTTGTGCTTGGTTCAGACTGCATGCAAGCATGGTGTTTAATACTTCGGGACCACCGGAACAGGGGAGTCGGGTGATGTTTGGGGCATTAATGAGCAATAACCTGGGGACAGCACAGTGGTTTGAGATAGGTGGCGAGGCAGTGGAAGTGGTAAGCGAATATATCTACTTAGGCCAAGTTGTGACCCCAGATCCCAACCATGAGGCAGAGATAATTAGAAGGATCAGAATGGGGTGGGGTGCATATGGCAGACATTCTCAGATAATGAATGGCAGCCTACCATTGTACCTGAAGGGGAAGTGTATGACAGCTGCATATTACCGGTACTCACCTACGGGGCAGAAACTTGGAGGATCACTGAGAGGGTTCAACTTAACCCTTTCGGCCCTGGCGTCCTATATTTAGGACATGAACCAAAAAATTTCTAGCAATTTGAGATCAAAACCAAAACAGCTAGTTTTCTGGGAAATAGTTCTCCAAGGATGCCTCGATCGATAGATATCACCATTGTTCGTTTTTTGCTAAAGCTGATTGCTAGAAAGAGGAAGGCGTTGCAGGGAGGACCAAACTGGCGTCAGTGCGACCCCAAGGACCGAAGTCCCAGTTCGATGAAACAGCTGAAAATCTAAAACTACTTGCACCACCAGCCGTGTTTTTTGTGTGTGGGCTCACAGCTTTAGAAAATTTATGAAAACAAGCAAAAAAACAGTTTTCTCTTAAAATTTTAATTTTAATTACCTGATTACCTAATTAAATGTCATGCCTGTAAATAACTAAATACTTGCATCAGAAGCTCAATTTTCAGTTTGTAAGCTTGTACCATCCAGATAATAAAGAAAACACACCTAAAATGTTTTTCATACAGAAAGAAAAAATTCAGGGCTGAAAGGGTTAAATTGAGAACGACTGAGCGGGCAATGGAGCGGAAAATGATAGGTGTAACATTGAGGGACAGGAAGAGAGCAGAGTCAGTCAGGGAACAAAGGCGTGTTAGGGACATATTAGTAGAGATTAGGAAGAAGAAATGGACATGGGCAGGGCATGTAATGCGAAGGCAACATAACCGCTGGTCATTAAGGGTAACAGAGTGGATCCCCAGAGAAGGCAAGCGTGGCAGGGGGCGGCAGAAAGTCAAGTGAACGGATGAGATCAAGAAGTTTGCGGGGATAAATTGGTCGCAGTTAGCACAGGATCGGGATAATTGGAGATCAGTGGGAGAGGCCTTTGCCCTGCAGTGGGCGTAGATAGGCTGGTGGTGATGATGATGGAATAACATCTCCTGCTGGTACGAGGTTGCCCCTGGGGTGTTACTCGTGCAGTGTAACCCATGCATCGGTTTGACCTTCCAACTGAGGAGGGTTCGGGGGAGTCCCGTCTACACTTCCCAGCCTTGCTGACACACGCGCCCAGGCTCT
Source organism: Haemaphysalis longicornis (assembly GCF_048455015.1). Taxonomy (NCBI): domain Eukaryota; kingdom Metazoa; phylum Arthropoda; class Arachnida; order Ixodida; family Ixodidae; genus Haemaphysalis; species Haemaphysalis longicornis. The sequence continues at coordinate 83,738,109 of NW_027526233.1, read as the reverse complement.
GCTGGTCGTTTCAGGGTTGCCCCGGCGGCTCCGAGTTTCACGGCTTTGTCAGCCTCGGGAAAGTCCGTGGGCAAGTGTGTGCGCTTGTGCTGCACGAGTGCGATGAACGAGCGATGAAGACCAGTGTTGATTGAGGTCTGGCCCGTGACAGGTTGGGCGTGACAGCCTCGAGTCGAATGGGGCCTTCTGTACTGAATGGGATTCGGAAATAACAGTGCGGCCTGCGTTTTACACTTGTGCGTGTAGTTTGGGTCGTAATACGTTATTTCCGAACCGCAGGAAAGCGTGCCCGGAGGGGGAGATCTCACCACCACGAGCGCTGAAAGGAACGTGTCAGCCCCCGGGGGCCACTGCGACTGTCCTGCCCACCAGCCCTGCAGCAAGCGCGGATTCCAAGCCCAACTCGCTGCCCCCCACCGCACCGACCATGCTGCAGGTGCAGGTGTCCCAAGTGACGGCCGTCCCCGGTGCGGCCCTGTCATCCGGTGGCACTGCGCACCTGCCGGTCATTCCAGCCACGCCATTGGCCGAGAAGGCAGGGGGCGTGACGAGCTACAACTACACGTACGCGGCCGAGGGCCACCCTTACGAAGAGATCCCGGAAGCGGAGGGGCCGTCCATCGGGTCCCCGATCCGGGAGGTGGCGGGCCCCCGGTACGCCAACCTCGAGTTCGACCCGCTTGCATCACGCGACGACAAGCAAGGGGGAGGAGAGGCCCCTCCGACCGTAAACGAGGTGAGCCGGCCACTGTGGAGGAGGGAGGAGGGGACAGGAGGGTGACGCTGTCCCACCGCGCAGTACTACTACGCCCTGTACCCGTTCTCGGCCACGGGTCCCCACCAGCTGAGCGTGGCCCAGGGCCAGGTGCTGCTGGTGGTCCACCAGTGCGACCTGCACGCCAACCCGGAGTGGTGGTTCGTCCAGGACCGCCACGGCAACGGGGGCTACGTCCCCGGCAACTACCTCAGCCGCTACCGGCTGTGACCGACCGCCTGCGTGCGCGTGCAACAGCGCCGTTGCCGCTGCGAGCTGCTGCAGCCCATGCCCTGCGGTGGCCCGGCTGAAGGGGGACCAGGCAGCTTCTCCCACCCGTCCAAGGGGCATTTCCCACGCCATATTGTGGCAGCTTGTTGTCCTCCTTCAGTTGGTTGTGTCGCACGTGCCAAAGAGCAGCGTGTTCAGCGCAAGGCAAGTTTCTGTGGGGATGCTTTCGTAAACCTGTCCTCTTGTTCCAGGCAGCTTGCGTCTAGTTTCAATAGCTGATCTTGCTTTTTTTTGTGTTGTGAAAGAAAGGTGCAGCTTGTTAGCATCACGCAGGGGCAGCAGTTGTGTATGAGCACACGTTTTTGTTTATCTTTGAGCTCAGTTCAGCCTGACACGTGGCCAGCAATATTTTGCATAGACATGTGCTTCTAAATTACAGAACTGAAAGGCCTGATAAGAATGGTCCACTACTTCGAGCCCTCATACTTGGAGAGGTGTGTGCCCAGAAGGACTGAGATACTTCGATGGTACTGTTCGTTAATGACAAACCGTGGGCACGTGGAACTTTTGAGGTACAGCCGCAGAAGTTTGAAACAACCATTAACGCAGTCCCTAATTATGTTTTGGGAAAAAGTGCTAGCACCCGTGCAGCGTATTTTCTTTCTTTTTCGCCCCCAGAAAACTGGCCCTTGGTGGCGCAACTTTCCTTGGCAGCAGAGGTTCCCAGTGATGATGGAAGTGCAGCTGTTGTTCTCACCCCACACTTGACGGGTCTTTCAATATGTCTCCTTTGGGGGCTTGACTGCACTTGAAAAGATGCTGCTGCTGGAACACCAGGACAACAAGTGTCCTGAGTGAGCCGTGGCTGAGAAGGCTGCCTTAAAGGTACAAACTAGGCGCGCATGTCCAGTACCCTTTTCTACGTGCCTGAAAATTCTCACGGCAGTCCTGTATGTGGCAAGACGAAAGGCAACTGCTCCCACGGGGGCATTTGTGGAGGGAACTGGGGGCGAGGGTTGGGGCTCAGATAGCAGCTAGACGGGCTCGGTGCAGCAGCGAGCCCTGGTGCAGGGATTGGTCTTGTGTGCAGCGGGTGTAATGTGCCCCGGCCCGACGGGCAGCTCAAACGCAGGGTCGTAGCGTTGCGGGCACAGCGCTTCACGCTCCCTTACCGGTGTGCCGCCCAGACGAGGTGGGGGCTTCGCACGCGCGTGGCTGCCGTTTGGGCATTGCTGGCTGCGCCATTGTTACCAGTGTAGGCATCGCACACAAGTCACTGAGTGATGTACTTACTGTTTAGCCAACTCTCAAAGTGGTGTCTGGGGGTGACAGATTTGCACATTAAAGCGGAGATAAGTGTTTCGCCGAATCTCTTCTGCTCACCCTTGTGTTCCCCGTTGAATGAGGGCGTTGTTTCGCTTTTCCTGTTGGAGAGCCGAGAAATAAAACTGTTGGTTGTGCATTCTTGAGGAGCACTGTCTTTATTGGGAAAGGGGACACGCCAGCCCGTCCAGCGCCCAGTGAGAGAGAGGCCGTGTTTGGGGATAGGTTTGGCGATGTCCCTGGAAGCACCCGTGTGTCATTGGGCCCTCTTTTGCTGCTTCAGCGCTTTTTGTAGGCATCGTTCAAGGTGGCAGGTAGGTGGGTGTACAGAGGAAGGAAGTGCAGTCTCCCTTCTTCACCTTCACTTATGTCCAATTGGACCGGGCCTGACTGGTAACCTTGGGTGATGCTCTGTGAATTTCCGTCTCACTGGGGAACTGCACCATTGGAGCTTCCAGTGACGGACTGGGGAGTTTAATGCACCGACCCGCCGCGGTGGCTCAGTGGCTAAGGCGTTGCGCTGCTGAGCACGAGGTCGCGGGTTCGATTCTTGGCCGCCGCGGCCGCTTTTCTGATGGAGGCGAAAAGCAGAAACGCCCGTGTGCACGAGATTTCAGCGCCGGTTAAAGATCCCCAGGCGGTCAGAATTAATCTGGAGGCATCCACTACAGCGCGCCTCATTGCCTGCGTTGCGTCAGCACGTTACAATCAATCAATCAATCAATCAATCAGTTTAACGCACCGAAGCTATGCCTGGGCTGTGAGGCGTGCCATAGTGCAGAGACCACCTGGCAATCTTTAAAGGGGCCCTGAAAGAGGTTTTGCCGATACATTGGGTGTTCGCATTTTCAGGTAAACCAATGTCCCGGTAATCACCTCCTCCAAGAATATCGTTACAGCGTTGAGTATTAGTGGAATTATAGCAAATCAAAACATGACATTTTTGCTCACGCCAAGGTTCACCCTCGTTTCGTCCACGTCCTCGCACCACGCGAGCGTGACTGCCCATGAAGGCTCGCTTAACGTCTGCAAGAACGCCCTGTTGCAGGCGTTGTCTGCTACTGTGATACTCTGTGCCGCAAGTGCGCTCCGGGGTGGGGCTGTCTGACTGCCTGTGTTCCGTTTGAGCCACTTTTTATCATTTTGCTTACGAATCCTGCACTCCGCTCACGGCTGGAAAAGCTGATGGAAGGAATGGGGTGGGACATGTGGGAGTCTAAAAATCTAAGCGAGTGTCTAAAGAATCGCCTCAAAATTTGTTAGAGTGAGCGCATACATGCTTTCAGAACTGACGTCGGTTGATCTAGTGTTGCTTAAAGGAGCCATGAAGACAAAATACAAGTTGAGTTTATTAGAAAGACTGCTCAGTCCCGATAACAATGATACCAATATCATCGCAATCTTCGAACAAATAACGGAGATATTAAAGAAAACGTTTGAAGCAGTCGCGACACCCTAGCCAATTTCCCGCAACTTTTCTATGACGTCACGGAACCTTGTTTGTGCGATTGGCGGCCGCCTAACTGACCTGTCGCGACGACACATGAGTGGACATCTGTAATGGGGCCTCTAGTTCCATTTGACCGCATCACTTGAATGCTAACGTACAGTTAACGCACTGAAAATTATGTTTTATTGTTGGCCCGTATGACGTCATTCTTGCTCATAACACGTCACTGTGGCGCAAAAATTTGAAAGTTTTTAAATACTTCTTGCTTTTTTTCGTTAAAAAAATGTCTTTTGTGGCTGTGATGGAGCTGAGTGACCTACTCAATCCTAGTTTTTTCAAATTAAACGAAGTTGTATTTTCTCTTCATGGCTCCTTTAATTGGCCGCTAGTTCGTGTCAATGTGGAGCTTGGTAGGTTGTCTCGTGGCGACGCCATGCGTGCGCGTACACAGGCAGTTGTAGTATACCATTCCGTTATTCTGATCAGTTCTGAAAATTTACTATAACAATTACAAAAAAGCAGCGGAGGGGTTGCACGGTATGGTACGGGCACTTTTTTTAGAGTGCATCATGTATTCCGTTTCCCCGTCCCTCCTTGTGTACTTTCCATAAAAGCTCCTACATGACTTTGTGTTTATCACCGGCTGGACAATTACACCGTAACAGATATTACGAGTGGCCTCAGAAGAGTATTGCGAGTTGAGGGGCCGTGTACGCCTTGCCTCTTTGTTCGACTGTGCACATAATTCCACAGAACAGTTGTTTCGTGCGATTAATCCACTTTCACTATTCCTCCTGATGGCCTGGAGCCCTTTTATCCCTATAGAAAAGGCTGTTCATTCTTTACGTGCTCAAGGCTGCCAGTTGCGATACGTGGAGGGTTTGGTTGCCGGCCGTGGTGGCCCTGTATCCCCTCCCCGCAAGCCGACCTCGTCTAAGTGGATGGGCGGAAACTATCTTGACGCTGTATGAAGACATACCAATTTTACAAACACACACATCAGTATTTCATCTTCTGAAAGTACAATTGCCTTTATATACAAAGTACGAGTTTAAAACTCAACGAATCGTACCTATGACTTAAACGACACATTGACGTTTGATGTGGTAGTTCCGCAGTGCAACCAAAGAGTCTTGTTTTAGATTCGCGAATATGATTCGCAAGCCATGCCATTTAGAAGGCAGGAAAATAAAAAAAGCAACACCCTGCCGGGGTTTGAACCAGTGGCCTTGATTGAGGCATTAGTCCACTGTGCCACAAAATAACTGGAGATGGCACTGCAATAACCGGTATAAAGATAAAAAATAACCCATATAAAGGGACAAAGAAACAATCGACCACATAGTAATAGAATGCTAAAAGATTCAGCCGGATAGAATTGGGGGGGGGGGGGGGAAAGTCGTACTACCCGAGGTACTGGGCTTCGCAGTTGATGGAAGCATTAACTGGTCAGCAGTAGGTATTACTAAGCAGCGGCTAGATTATTGGTGGAAAAAAAGCAGGGAAGTCAATAAATTGTCATCCCAGCCAGGGGTAACGGCAGGGCAGAATTAAAAAGAAATCCGAGTTTAGGGTTAACTAAATTTAAATTTAAATTACTGAGATAGGCTAGATGGCGCATGCCGTCACACCGATTCACAGGGGAGGCCAACCACATGGAGAGATTTTGCAAGCGACTTGGGGAGCGATGCGACTAGCGATGAACTACTTTTCGCCGCGGACCAAGTCGCTCATCGAATCGCTCGGTTCTGGGCATGGAGGAAGAAAAAAAATTAAAGCCGTTCCACTCAATGTGAAAGCTGTCGGAAGTGCAGAGCAGTGATTCGCCATAATGGGCTGTACCGCCGTTATCCGCTTGCTGCTACCACCCTATGCAATTCAAATTTCCCGCCTTCGCAGTGCTCGCGTGCCCGCTGCCTGAAACTGCGCCAGCGGGAGTCCTGCATCGCATAGGGGGTGGGTGTATCGGGTGTATTGCGTTAACGTTTAGTGTTTGGGGAGTTGGTGGTAGTGAATGCATTGTATCAGCAGCTTCTTGACGTAGTTTGAATGAGTCAAGGATATAAGGCGCGTTCGTAGCCTCCCATTCTGTGTCGGCTTTGTGGCGCAGTGGGTAGAGCACCATGTACATTGCGTTCCGCCCGCAGGGTCGAGGGATCGAAGCCAGGCGCCGGGTAATATTTTTTTTAATATATAGTGTCGGGGGAGGGGTGCGGACTACGACTACGGACGTCGACGCGGGTGACATCGTGAGTTACTGAAATGCTCTGCATTTAAAATGTTTCTGCCAGAAACAGTCGCTCGCCTCCCGGAAGTGGCCTCAGCGACTAGCCAATAGGAGAGCCCCTAGCTACGTAAGCGCGCAACCTCCGGTTTTGGAAGCGAACGGGAGGGATCCGCGCAGACTGCGATTGCGATGCAGCGGCAAAGAAAGCTTTGCATGGCAAAGCTTGTGTACATGTTAAAGCAGAAGCAAGAAGGCTCCCGCACACACTGGGTGAGACCCGTGTGGCAAAAACGACGTCAAGAAAGCGAATTCTTCACGGCGTTCTGTTGGAGACGAGAGACGAGGCGCAGAAGGCAAAGCACGCGCTATCGCTTACCCAAACCAGTTTTAGAGGGCTGATTCTTCGCAATTCTGTCAGTTATTATGGTTTCCTAAATTTTATATAGATAATCAATCCCGTTGCGAATCATTTTTTCACCTGTGAGGCAGATTTTGTGTTGTTCTTAAACTTTAAATTTGGCAAACAAAATATTTTGGTTGGGTTTTTGCAGCTGGAATGAGTACCAGTGGCGCTTGTAATCACCCTAACACCATGAAGTTTGCGCCACCATCATCATCATTGTTGTCTCAGTGCAATCAGCTATCCACACAAGGGCGCTCTTATGCAGCGAACACTCCAAATTCTGAAAAAAATAGCGCCATTCGACCTACGAGTACGTGAGTACGAGTTGGAGCGAATCTTCTGTGTTCTGTCTCCGGATTGACCTTCCCGTTTGGGTTACGCCACGCACTCGCGAGAAGCCTGACAGCGCAAGGCTTCACGCTTTCATTCGCCGTGTCAGGCTCCGCGAAGAAGCGAGCTAGCGGGGAGAACACGGGCCGTCCGCGTCGCTGCATTACGTCGAATGCCCCCAGAAATGTCCTCCTTAATGCGCCCATGTCCTTTTTAAATTGGAGCAGTCACTGAGGTCCACCGGAGAGCTGCGCTGTTCCGTGAACGATATTTGCACACCCCTCGCCGAATGCGCACTCTAGTCTTGTGGGCGTCATCCCAGGAGCCCGACCGAAAACATTGCATTGAGCGTCCGCATGCACGAAACCGCGGTGAATTTTGGCTACCCCGAGGAGCCCCCGACTGAAATTCTAGAGCGCGACAACGGTTGCGGGGCGCGAATTAGCCGCTTGCCATAACGCTCATCAAAGACAAAGCCTGCGCTGGACATCAGGTAACGCCGAGCAGCTCGCGAAACTCGGGAGCCTGTCCTGACGGCGTCACTATTAATTGTAGCAGTCAGAAACTGCCCGAAAACTTGGACAGCAGAAAAGAAACAGATATACTCTCCCCTCCCCACCCTCTATGCCCACGCATTGTGCGCTGTTTGTCATTGTCGTAATGTGCCGACTGGCCGAAGTTTGTATTCCGCTTTGCCGTCAGCGTTGCTTGCAAACACAGGCACGTAAAGTCTACGGGCCGTTGTGCTTCGTCAGAGCCAAGAAGGAACTTTGCGTTTCCCGTCGCGCCCTTCGACGGTGGTTGTCAGGTGGGGCCGTCAATGAGAATTATTTCAACAGTTCGTAAGCGTCCTTTCTCTCGCTTATTCTATTCACAAAAGAGCACGTTGCTGTTCCTGCTACGAGCTGCGCGGATATCACGGCGCCGAGAACCGGACGTCGAACGAAATGCTTTCGCAGTGCTTACCCTAGAAGCAGCAAAATTTGCGAGCAGTTCGTACACACACATGCGCACGCACACAAAACAAAGCCGAGAGCACTACGCAAAACGTACGGGAATTGTGTGAAATCAGTAGTTTGCTGCCCTCACCGGGCCAATGTGAATGCACGCTGCATTATGCTTGCCCAAGCAGGCTAGACGAGCTGCCCAATCAACTTGTAATTACTTGTGAATGCCGAATTGCGTGCGTTTTCAGGCGCCAAAAGACGAGCATTGCCAGTGGCCATGTCTTTGTAATGCCACCCACTGATTATGCAGTTCGAGTGTGTCGTCTGCAGACATCACGCAGAAATGTCGGGCTAAAGCTGGCACAGAGGGGCAGTCTCCTTTTTTTTTTTTTTTTTTTCTGGGGAGTAGCAGCGAAAAAGTGAGGTGTGGTGCAAAGGCGTCAAGACGTTCACGTTTCTGCATTCTCGTTGCTCAAACTGCTCCCTTGCAGCAAGGCATCTGTGCTTCTTGTTCTCTCATCCCCCCACTGCTCTCATCTTAATCACCAGTGAAACTAGTCCCAGGATGGCGGGTGCATCTTCTACATCCACGTTTGGCGCTAAACATCCAAGTTCTGCTGAGCACGACGTGCCATCCGCGGTAAGACTTTGTCTGCAGCGAGATTTGCCTTTCACTAAAGGGGCTGTGTTGGGAAATTCCAGTTGTGTTTAATGTGGAAGAACTAGCCTTGAGTAACTAAACTCACTCGCCTCGATTTCAGCTCGTAGAGGGTTCTTTTCCCTTTAGAAACGGAATATCGATACCTTCAACCCTGACAGCTTGTAACGCCAGTTGTGGCTCAAGAGAGGAAAAGCTGCAAACAGGGTTGGCAGTGTGTCAGCCCTGTGTCCGCACTCAAGGGGGACAATTGTGGCCACTACAATCGCAGAGGCGTGTTTCTTGGCAAGCAAGTTTCTCCTGCCTCACCCGTTTTCCTTGTTAGTGTCTGGAATAATCATTTCAACTTTATGTTTAATGTGCCGCCATTGTTTACGAACAGAGCAGTCTTGAGTGAACCAGACTTGTATTTTATCTCAGCGGCCCCTCTAAAAGTGGTCTTGCTGTTGCTCTCGTATAAATGCTGCAGATGCATCTGAAAGAAACGTTGAACATCTGCGTATCTGTTGTCTTGCAATAAACACCAGCTTTTAAAAGTTTGGGCTATTGTGTAATGATAATTGTACCAAGTTACTTGAAGGCAAATAAAAGTGTGGGACTAGTCGCGGTGGTACGAATGCATATACATCGCACGCACCAGCACCACTTGCTGAACAGCACAACAAAAGCTGAAAGTGGTGAAATGGGCATCGCCGCTCAATCCACTTTCCTGTTGTACAATTTGTGGCATCACTAATTGGGACAGTGAAATGGTTGTTAGAGCCTGTCTGAGCGTGTTTCTGGAAATCGCAGTAAGGCAGGCACGTGTAAATGTAACTAACCGTAATGTATGAAACTTCAGAGCCTGCGTGTTTTTCAAAACTTCAGCCCTTCAACATTATCAAGCAGGTTCTCTCAATACTGCTGGTGGTAAGATGTGTACGATTAAAAAGGCTGCTCTGTCGTAATAACATTGGTGCTAATTTATCGCGAATTTCAAACAGTTAGTCCAGGCATTTATTTGGGCAAACCTGTGCCCCCCCCCCCCAGCCAGTTTTCAGCAATTTCGCCATGATGTTACAGAACCTTGTTTGTGCGACTGAGCCACTCAGGTCAAGGAGCAGGGCTGGGCGATTGTAGTGGGGGGCCTCTAGTTCTGCCCGATCTCATCACTTGAATGCAAGCGTGCATTTAAAGCACTGATAAGTGTGTTTTTAATACTGGCCTGTAATACGTCACTCATGTCCATATTGCACCACTCGAAGTGAAATGCCAAAGTGTCCAATATTTCCTGCATTCGTTTCCGTTCAAGAAGCTTGTTTTGGGGCTGCAATGGAGCTGAGTCAACGAAGGCTTTCAGATTTAACAAAGTCGTGCTTTGTCTTCAATGTCCCGTCTTGTGGGAGTGCTAAGCAATGAATGGTCAACTCTGGTTGACCATTTGTTACTCAGTGCTGACTGCGAAATTGTGTTAAGGCACCTTCAACAGCTTCTTATAAGCTTTAACTAACAAGTGACGTTTCTGATGTGTAGCGCTAGAGCTGCGTTTGCGTGTGTGTGAGTTCCACAGTGTGGTCAGCTTGAGGTTTTTTTGCACTGCTTGCATTTCTTCGAAGATTGGTGCATTTCTCTCGCAGATGGACGACCTGCTGCAGAACCTTGCCGCCTTGCACTCTGGGCTGAAAATCACAGCGTAAGCACGGTGTTTTTTTTCCCCTGTCTACGACTGATTCCGAGAGGATTGGCAGTGTCTAGAACCGTTGCAGGGCTTGGTGTAAAGCACCGTGCCTTAACATCCACCGTGGTGGTTCAGTGGCTAAGGCGTCATTTGGTTGAGCCCAAGGACAAGGGTTTGATTCCCGGCCGTGGTGGCTGCTTTCTAGATGGAGTCAAAAAACAACGTTTGCATTTCGAGATTCAGGTGCACTTTAAAGATCCCCTTTAGTTGGTGGAAAGTAATCTGGAGCCCTCCACTTCGCCATGCCAGACAGCCTAGGTGTAGCTTCGGCGCATTAAATATCAAAAACTTGATTCATAACTGTATGCTGGGTCTGAGCAAAAAAAAAAAAAAAAAAAAAAAAAAGAGAAATGGTGTTAACCACTGTTGTTCACTAGCTTGTAGTAATCTGATAAAATTAAATGGAGTGTGACTGTGGTCACCACACAGAACATGGCCAAAGAAACAGCCGCGCCCTTCCCTGCCTCCTCCTTTTTTGCACTACCCTCTCAACCCTGCACTGACTACATTTAAAAATCGTTTTCTGTGCTACGTGGCAAACGAAAGCATCCGAACTTACCTGCACAACAAAAATGGGCCCAAACTGTGTCTTTTTCTATGTTATTTTTGCTGCGGGACATCATTGCACATAGATTACTTTCTTCTTTTTCTTTTCTTTTTTGTGATCGCCGCGTTTTCTGCGCTCTTGTTGTTTAATTGCGCCAGATAATCATCGTTCATGGCAAGAACAATGTCACATAAAGCAATGGTTGTGGTTTCGCACATGGTCATTCATGTGACCGCTTGAACTCATTATGCATGCCATTTGGTACGAGCACAGGCGGCTCAAATTGTGTGCAAAACTTGCATATAAAAATTTTCTTCGTCATGGGAACATAAAACAGCTGATTCTTGCAAACAGCACATAAAGAACACCAGTCTAGGGATTGCAGCAGCCAAGTTTGCCTTGAGCTCGCAAAGCATGTATGTCAACACAGCAGTGGGGTCTCTCTGTTCAAATGTGTTTTGACATTTTTGCCTTCTGAAGAACAAAGTAATTTCAAACAGCGAATGAGCTAAAGTGAATGCTAACCTATCAGCATTCGATGCACGTAGGAAGGCGTTCCATTCAGTATTCGCTCTAAATCATTTTAGACCCTCAAGCTTGTTTGCACCAATCACCGCAGTATAGCCTGCCCGAACGTGTTGTTTACTTCAGAACTGAGAATCAGATTTCATAGATACGATCTCCTTAACACTCATGCTTGCGCACATTCACGAAAGAACTTTGTGCACCACTCTGCACTGTAGCTGATTATGACAAATACAAGTCTGAGCAGTGCTTTGTTGAGCATGAAGGACATCGTGCGCTGTTGCCTCATTTACGGTTCTCCTAGAACGCCTGGTGATGACGATTTTATCAGCTTTGTTGCTGAACGCTCTTGTGTGCTACATGGAAGGAGGTTTTCACCCGAATGACTGTCCAAAAAAGGCTGCCCACACTGCAACGTGGGTGCAACTCATCGTGAAGATCAAACAGGCGGTATAGACAGATTACAGTTGATCCCGGATATATCGAACTCCAAGGGAATCGCAAATGAGTTCGATATATCGATAATTCTATATATAAAATATTTTCTTTCGCATAGGATTTCCAGGGGGATTTTGGACTGTTCAATATATGCAATAATTCGACGTATCTGGGTTCGATATATCCGGGATCGACGGTATTGCTAAATTACAATGCATGCAAATTATTCCTTTTTGTTGCCACTAGTTTTTTTACCCCTCATCCCTCAATTGGATCTCTCTAATGCCATCGTGGCAAACCTGGCAGGTGTGCATCCGATGTGGACAAGTAACCGAGAGCCTGTGGCCCCCCACCTTTTCTTTCCTTCCTCCAAAACGAACAGGGCCGACTTGAAAGGCAAGCGGGCTTCAGCGGCAGTCATGGAGGTCCTCCACTCCCTCTACTGCGCGCACGAGGGAGAAGAGGCGCAGAGGGCGATGAGGTGAGCGTCCTTGCTTGGCCAAGCAGAGCGGTGGGAGGCCGGTCGAGCGGCGCTCTGCTGCAGCTTCTGGCGCCTCTGCCCTTGCAGCCACATCTGGCCCGTGCAGGCCGGGGAGGAGGAGAAGCGCTTTCGGGACCACATGGCGGCCTGGGTTCGGGAGCTCCAGGTACCTTGGCTCGCCCGGGCAGGGACACTGGCCTTTTCGTTCTCTTCTTTTTTGACCCTGTAGAAACACTGCGTCAAGTGCACTGCCCTACTGAGGAAGTGTTACTGCTAGACTGACCTACATTCAGGCATCAAGGGAAATGGAGGGGTGTGCGAACGCTCGCAGTTTCGGACCATAGTCGAACGTCTCTCGCCCCCGAGCTTGTATTCGATTTGAGGATTTGACACTGCTAGCTAATTCTTGCTTTGACGGAATACTATTCGACCGTGGTGTGGTGTAGGGAGCAGCATTTATTGCTGGCGTGTGGCCCCTCCGGAAGGAGAGCTGCGATAGCAAGCGACCAACCAGGCGCTGTCGTGCTCGATCTGTCCTGTGTCACGTGGTTCACGTTTTATTACCAATTTCAGTGGTCTTTCCTGCTTAAGTTTAGTGTCAGCATTTCATATAGGTAAGAAAAGGGCCGGCTGAGAAATGTGCGGTGAAGCGTATGCAAATGTTATTTTTTTCAGCACAGGTTGTTTGCCATGTTTTAGGTTTGTTTTTGGCGATATTTCGGTTCAGGAGCTTTATGGGCTTTAGGTAGGCCTATTTATTTGGTAATAGTGCAGCCCAGTAATTTTGCCCCAGCAGGAGTGGGTAGACACAGAAAAGGTGATGCAATTTGCAAAAATTAAAAGCGACGGGATGCACGGTGACAATAATAGCTGAATTAATGTCCCCAAAATTTAGTACAACTCTTTTCCGAGCTCAGCAACACAGTTGCAGTAGAGAAATAATTGTGCAGGAAGCGAACTCCAGTCTTGCAGGGTTTGAGGGTTTTGCAACGATAAAGGCCAATGATGGTTCATTACTGTGGTGTGGTGTGGTGTTACCCTCTGAGCTAGCTGAGGTGACGGCTGGGTGCACTCTCCAGAAAGTGCGTACAGTAAAACCTGGTTACACCAGACACTTCAGGAACCCGAGAAACATGTCTTTTGTAGCCAAATAGGGAAAACACAGAGTCGGGCTAAGCTACTTTGTATGCATGAGCATGGAAGCGTGCCTAAGCGTGTCCACAGGAAATCGCACGGGACGGCCGAAGAAGTCATCCATGGTAGCTTCAGGGACCGCAGGTGGTACGTCTAGCTTCCTTCCCACCTTCTGGAGGTAGAGCTCTTTGCTTTGCAAGAGTTCCTGTTGCTCACAATGCTGCAAAAGTGCTTATAGAAGTTTGTCACCCTCAACTGCCGACACTCTCTTCCCTCGTTATCCTCCTCTGGTTCGTCCTCTAGGGCACTACTCGCTTGTGTAGGGGTCATGTGTTCTGCGAGCTCCTCAGAGCACACTGCACGTGTGGACGCAGAAGGTTCTGGAACCTCTCCGGTCTTTTGGGTGCAGGCCCAAGCTTCATTTTCGAGGCAGTTGTCCACGACGTTCTCCACATAAGGGCCCCCTTGCGTTGGCTCTTCTAAATGGTGCAGAGTTTACTCTAGGGAGGCGAAAAAGCTGCCCGTAGTAGCAGAGTGTCTCCTGTAAGCGTGCCTCTTGTGTGCGGTGTCGTCGACACTGTGAACGTGGGCAAAGCCGGCCAAGCCGTCTTGCCTCGGATGTCTCGTGTGCTCCCGAGTGTCTGTTGCTGCAACGAGGCTTGGTTGGGTCGCACGCTCCCAGGAGGACCCCGATGCGTGCGCGTACGTGCGGGACTTCACGCCGGCCCTGCTGCTGCGGCCGAGGACGCGGCAGTGCGTGCACTTCCTCCTCTCCCTCTCCCTGCTGGTGCTGCAAGAGCGGCTGGCCGGCCAGTGCGACTTGGAGTTTGCGTGGCGGGGGCCCGGCAGCGAGTTGCCCCGGCCAGAGTTCCTTGAGTGCGCCCTGGACAGGATGGTTGCCCAGAACGACTTCCTCGAGGCCAGCCTGGACGAGGGGGACGCGGAGGAGGCCAGGGCAGTCAGGTCAGTGGGCCTCCTCTGCTGCTGTAGTATCTTGGTCCTCCTCACTCTCTCTGTCGCTCTGCCTGTCCTTCGATACAGCCGCCTGCCCAGAGTATGACGGAATTCTCAGACGAGAGGTTTACATCGGCAAAGCCTTTCCAAGTCACAAAACCTGGCAGAGACAGTGCTTCATGCTTGCCAACACTGCTGAGAAAAAAACAAAACATTAGACATACACAGGGTTCGTACAGGTCCTTGAAAACCTTGAAAACGCTTGAAATCGAAACTTGAGTTTTCAAGGCCCTTGAAAGCCTGGAATTTTTTCTCCTGCTCCTTGAAAACGCTCGATTTCCTTGGGCAACAAAGAGGAGACCCGATTGCGTGGCCGGGTTTTTGTGGCTTATATCAGTATGGCCCGGCGTGCTCCCCGTCCGAAACATAGTGCTTTTTACGATTTAAAGCCAGCTTGCGGGTGCACTAGCGCTGCTTTATTTTACAGCTTAAAGTGAGCTTGGGAGCACAGGCGTGCTGCTTTACACATTGGCTCGTACGGAACAAAATCCCTGCATCAGAAGAGGCAGAAATTTAGCAAAGTTCCCCTTCAATTTTTGATGCTGCTATCTGCATTGCCTCATTCTGTAATTCATTGCACATATCTTCCTGGGAGTTGCTGTGCCCCACCATGGCTATGCCACACTGCGTTTTCAAAACGAACGGTGCTGACACTGCAGGGTGGAATAAAAATGAGCACAGATAAGCAAAAGTCTGACAGTGCGTCTAACTCCTAAGCTTTGCTGGAGTATTTTATTTTCATGGGTGTGTGGTGGACAGAGCGAGTACAGTTGTCAATGCCGCCCTTCTCCTTTGATGAACACAGAAATTTGGGGATGAGAATGGCAGGGCGGCATTAAGTTATGTTCCTCAAAAAAAAGTTCAAGATGGCATCGCTTTTGTAAAGCTGCCTCAGTACTACTGGGGAAGTGGGGGGGCAGTAAAATTGTCCGCTTCCAAAGGGTGGAGCTGTTCCGAAGAGATTTTTCTTGAGCTCATTTTTTGAGATGTAAACCAGCAAACGTCTAGCGTGTGAAAACATTAGTGAAACGTTAGTACACGCGATCCCCTGCACCCTTGAAAATGCCTTGGCAGGGCCTTGAAAGGTGTTGAATATCCTTGAATTCTTGTCCCTGGGTCCTGTACAAACCCTGCATACAGGCAAACCTTGTTATGTCGTATTCGCAAAGAAAAACACCTATCAGTTCGACATAAGAGATAATTCGATGTATAAGCAAGCTAAGGAACGGGATGTCATGAGAGCACGTAGCATTTATAAGACGCTTTATTGATGAAACTGCCTTGCTTTCGCACGAAATACCGCTGCATCTTCTTCTGCTTGAACAACCTCGCTGCCCGAGATGGTACACACTTCTCCACCCTGTCTAAAGGGTCGCAGCCGCCTTCCACATTTGCGGTGAAGCCATTTCTGTGTCATTTCTTGTTCGATATATCGGTTGCCGCTTTTACTTTTGTTCAATATTGCCGGGGTAGAGGAGGTTGCCGGGGTAGAGGAGAGACAAGAGGCATTTACCGAATTTTTGTGCTTTTAACCCACCCGGTGGATATAATCCGCACCCCCACTTTCAGCCACCAGAAAAGAAAAGAAAAATCCTCGCATATTGCCCGCACATTTGATGCAGGAAGGGCTTCACCAATGCTACTGCTCAAGCAAAACATCACGTACTATGTAGGCAGAAAATGCGTATATTTAGCGAGTAGAGTACACTGACTGCGAGGCGAAAGTCACAATTCACTTAGTGTCACTGCTCTCGCTAGAGCTATCACTTGAGCCACAGTCCTCACTGTTGTACACAAGGTCATCTTCACGGCACAATGCGCATTGCCGTGAAGCGGCACTTACGGACGAACCCCGCAGTTTATCCGCACGTGTACTTTGCCGCTAAAATTTTCGCATTTTTGGTGTGGGTTATGCGCGCGCAAGTACGGTACGTGGCAGGGGCGGCACAAGACTATCGTCGCTTGACGACTGTTGCGGCAAAGGGAGCAGATACGTGGCCAATTTTTTTCAAGCGTGCAATCGCAGTTACTGACCAAGTCAAAAATAAAATATTTGATGTTTTGGAACCCATACAGATTCCTTGTTCAGAATGATGCGGGCAGTGGGGCTGTCGTCAATTTATAACACAAGATACGGCGCAGCGATATCGAGTACATTGCAGGCAAGCTGCCTTCGGTCCAGTTGACTGTATCTGGTAGCGACTGCTATTTTAAGCTTCCAAATGAAACCCCCAACCAGACAACGTTTGGTTCAACGACGGACTGCATTCTCTCGTCGCGGAACAGGGTGTTTGTGCAAGCGAGAAATTTGCAGCTACATGCGTTGCGACACTTCACTGTTGTGGCACCTTGGTGAAATTCTGACGGGCGTGTGACGGTTTCGCACTCGCGAGGTTCCGTTCCGCTGTGGGTGCAAGCCCAGCATTTCCTGTGCACAGCCAGTGCCACCTACTGGCTCGCTTCCTAAACTCCTTCAGATCTTTGGAGCAGCTGCTAAAAGAGGCTCGCTGTTTGGCCTGAGCAGCCTTGTGTGTTGAACCAGGGGTCTTGATGCGAAGGGCCTGGCTTTTTCTTTACTGTAAAATGTTGTCTCGGCTCAATTCTCCGCGTTCTTTTTGTAAACAAGGGTGTTTTGGTATCTCTCAGGTCGGTTTAGGGGCACAGCGGGGCCTGTCGGCTCATTCTGTTATCGTTTTGTGTGTCGCATGGGGGAAGGGAATATCGCTGTGCGCACATGTGCAGGTGTGTGAAAGTTTTTGGCGAGTCCTTGGACACCTCGTCTGGCACGCAACATCCTGGAGTCGTTCCTGGAGCAAAGGAACCTGCAATTTTGTGCCTTGGTAACTGCCACATTGGGCAGTTGTTGCGTGAGCAGTGCTGTCCGTGCAGGTAGCAGTGACTACTGTTTTGATTTTTGGCGACCAAAGCCTGCACACGTTTTGTCTTCTTTCTCTATTGACCTCGTGGGCTTGCCAGAGGCAACTTTTGCGGCTACCTTCGTGCAGACTCGTTCTGGGGGGGCTTTGCTGCGGGCCTGACTAAACTGCGAAGAGGTGTTATTGTATAAAAGGTCCACCGTCCTAAAAATTTAACAACCTGGTGCGGTGATCCGAATTGTTCTGTCACCGAGTTCAGAGGACGTAGTGTGCATGGGAAGCAGCTCCTTGCCTTCCAGTTGGGGTCTTCTCTGCGGCGCATGGCATTGTTTCAGCCGCACCGTAGCTTTTCATTTGGAACAGTGCTGTAGGGAACATACTTTCGTAGTGATGAGCGACATGTCCATCTGTAACTTCAATTTTCATGCGTGCGCATACACCAATCGTGGTGGCTCAGTAGCTGAGGCTGTGCTGTGCTGCCGAGCCCAAGGACGTTCTTGGCCACGCTGGCTGCTTTCCGACTGGGGAGATTTGAGCGCAGACTAATAAAGATCTCCTGTAGGTCGTCAGCATTAATCGGGAGGCCTCTACTATACGGCGCTTCTCATAACCGAGGTTGTTGGCATGTTGAAGAAGTCATTGAAATCACCGCATGCGCGTAATCAATCGTTTCATTGAAGGCGTCCGTACAACAGGCGGTCAATTCAGCACTGCGTGGGGACCTGTTTTTATCACACGTCACTTGCGAGAGTTTCCCAGGCAGGAATTGTAACTTGCACCCATTGGGAAGGCTCTTTGAAGCCTTGCTAGCCAGTGAGCGGGATTCATTTATCGAGCAGTTTAGTTCACAGCTAAGAAGTGTTAGCCTACGTGAGTGGCTCTCAAATAAGGACACCCCAAGGGTTCCGCAGGGGCATTTCTGGGCTCTGCAAAGTCCTTCCTGAAGCTCTCTGCCCCCCTTCCATTCTGTCCTCCTTTTTGCTAAGCCTTGCTGGCGATGCAGAACGGTCGCTTCTTCGCTTG
Source organism: Haemaphysalis longicornis (assembly GCF_048455015.1). Classification (NCBI taxonomy): domain Eukaryota; kingdom Metazoa; phylum Arthropoda; class Arachnida; order Ixodida; family Ixodidae; genus Haemaphysalis; species Haemaphysalis longicornis. The sequence continues at coordinate 83,720,031 of NW_027526233.1, read as the reverse complement.
CATGGACGTTTATTTTCTCCAAATACTAGCCGCAGTTCTAAAGTTGGCTTTTTGCACACCATGGCAGCCGTGTGGGAAAGCCACACACAAGGCAGCCTGAGGAGGCTAGCAAAGCTGCTTCAGTGGATAACTATACGGAGCTATGTGTGGTGACTCACTACGTGATCCGGGATGGAATAAAGACATGCACATAACTGCCTTGCAGTTTATTTTAAATGAATTTTTTTCTTGATAGTTTTGCTAGGACAATAGTTACAGCCGTTTCCCGTAATAATACTGCCTCCGTAACTGGCCATGTATTGGCAGCAGGCAGGAGTCCTGTCGCATATGCGAGTTCAGCCTGAACTTGCTACTTATGACACGTAAATGAAACTCGGCACTCAAATTGGCCACGAAGACAACTATCACTGAACCATTTTTTCCGAGACACCTGCATTAGATGCCAATGTGGCATTTTACGCTACCTCTGGAGTGAGTCGCGCGATTCTTTGTTGACACGACCAATTTAGGCCAGGACCTAATACGAGACAGTTTCACTGTAAAATGATCCTGGCTTGCCTGCCAGGCTTGTTTAGACAACCACTTTGAGGTTCTTTGCGAGTTTCTGCCATGCTTCTCTCGTTCGTTTTTCTCCGCAGTGTCGCTGTTACAGATGGTGCGAAGGGGCAGATTTTGCCTTTTGCCGTGAAGCTCGAGTAGAATGCACCAAGAAATCAGGTGGTCTTGAAGAATAAAGCAGCGACTGTTCGTGTTGGCAGGGAGCTTAAGGTTGAGCTGCTTGGTGCCCTTCCGTTGCTGAGGAGGTCCTGGGCAGATGTTACAAAATAAACCACCCGAAACTGCTTCCGCGTTCCAATGGTGACTGGAAATCCTGATCAGGGCAAGGAAGTCAGCACTGGTGTTGCCAAAGTGTGGAGCGAGCTGACGGAATTTTCGGACGCCGTCGTCGTTGGGTCAACCGTCGGCAAGTTTGCGAGTGGGGATGATGGCGTCGCAACTAGGACAAATTGCTGGCATCGCATCAAGCCGAAGTAAAAGTAGACTGAATGAGGAAGTCAACGACGATCCTTTGCCCACAGCACTTCTGAGGTGATGGATGGGTGCCCTCGCACCAGTCGGGTGCTTCTTCACGAAGGTCAAAGGTTGCGGCCTCGGCTGTTCCAACTCCATAGGCAATGCAGAGGAGTGCGTACTGCCTCATGCAGCGCAGTTGCTTAGGCAGAAAAGGATGTGGGACTGCTTCATGCCAAAGTAGGCCATTTCATCAAGGAAGCGGTGCTTTTATGACCTCCAATTCTCCATCCTGCTTGTATCGCATCGTGCCCTCTATCGAACTGGTAGGGGTTCCTTTGCGAGTTCAGTGTGGCCGGGTTTGGCTGTAACACGGCACTTTCGGCCGCGAGTGATGCCCACATAATGTTTGGAGACTGCTAAAAGGAAAGCCGCGCATGGCAGAGGCATGGGATGCAGCTACGACCGACAACGGAGACTCCCGCCGTGTTCCGCCCTCGTTCTTTCTCAAAGTGCCTGTCTGTCTTTTTCCCGCCTGGGCAGCATCCTGAAGGAGCAGAACAAGGAGCTGGAGGCCCGCTGCAGTCAGCTGCAAACAGAGCTGCAGGCGTGAGTCGGAATTTTTCCTCTCCATTCTGGTTTCAGAGAAAGGTGCGGAGTGTGGCCAAGGGTGTGAACTAGCTTTGCACTTGTTCTGTTCAGCCCTGAATTTTTTATTTCGAGCAAAAAACGTTTTCGTGCGTGTTTTCCTTAAATTTTCGACCCTATGGTCCTACAGAAGGAAAATTGAGCTTGTGGTGCAAGTAATTAGCCATTTATTGGTATTTCATTTAATAAGGTCAGTAGGCAATGAAAATTTTAAATTCGAGCAGAATGATATCTTTTTGGCGTTTTTCTAAACTTGAGAAAGCAGTGAGCCGACAATGAACCAAGTAAGGCTGGTGGTGCCAGTGTTTTTAGACTTGCAGCCATGTCGTCAAACTAGGACTTTCGTCTTTGGCTTGAGCATGGTCTTCAATGCAATGCCTTCCTCTTTTTAGTGTTCATCTGTAGAGAAATGACAGAAAATGGCGACATCTCTTGCAAGAGGCATCCCTGAAGAACTGCGTCCCAGAAAACCAGCTGTTTGGTTTTGCTCTGCATGTGCCAGGGGGACTATGGGTAACGTCCTCAAAAGGACACTAGGGGCTGAATGGGTTAGAGTGGGTGTGGAGAGTGCTCTGTGCAGATGCCAGTTTCATAGGGCCAACTACTGAGAGCTGTTTTGACTGCACGCTGTATTGTGGCGGTGTTATTGAGTTTGTGTTCTCGCCAAGGGTGTCGTACTGTGTGAAAGGAACAGACAACCGATTTGTGTGGAGCGCATGCCCTCGAGGGTAGCCAATGTAAGTTGGTGCAAAAGACGAGGAATCTCACAGGCGTTCAGATGTTTTCCCCCTCGTGAGAGAAACACAGCGGGTTAAAGCGTGCTTGGGATGGGATGGTAACGTCAGGAGGGAGAGGGAATGGGGGCTGCAAGGGGGCAAAATGTGACCTGGGGTGGGCAATTGATTTTATTTTTTTTGCCTATTATGGGTTGCATTAGTGCAGCTCTTCCAGTGCGGAATTGCCCCCCGCTTTGGTGCAATGTTCAACCCAAAAAGGTGCTCCTTTGTGTCGGTTATTACGTTTCTGCCTGTCACGTTGGTCCGAATCGCCTTCGAACCCATTTGCAGTACCTTGCATGCGCTAGCCTCGCCGCATCTAGTCAAGGTTTGTGTTGATTCGGCACTTTGTTGGGTGCCTCTCTCGATGCCGTTCTGTTCTTGATGAGTCCTGCATAAGTCAAGTGAACGGTGTGGTCAGACATGTTGGCTCGAATGCCCAAAGGTGTGAGAAAGTGTTCGGTCATCCAGAACACACTATCGAAGCAAGTGCTGTTGTTCGAATGTGCATGCAAAAGTGCTACTACAGGTGTGCCCATAGGCATGGCACTGGTCATCAGCCCCCTGCCAACCTTCTTTTATTTATTCTCCTCTACTCCAGCGAGCTTGGTCAAGGAGACGAGGAGCGGCTCAAAGAGGTACGCACCTCCGTGCATCTCGCCTGTTTCACTTTGGAGGTTCGCCCAACAGCTGTTTGGCGCAAGCCCGTGACGCTGCCTGGTGGTCTGTCCGGAGTGGAGGGCTTGAGCTCTGCTAGTTGCCTACAAGGTGACAGTGCAGTGAAAAGCCTCTGCTTCACCCCATCCTTGTAGACACGCTGCTTGTTCCCGGCTGTTCAAAGTAGCTTGCTGGGAAAGCTCTGTTCGCACTATCTAAGGTTTCATCCCGGGCTGGGAATGGCAACGGAGCTGTTTCTCTAGTCAAGGCTCCACGAGGACGAAATAGAACTTTGTTCCAGTTTGTGAGAGCTGGACTTTGGTGGATCACTCAGTGCTATTCCAGCAGTGACAGACGCTTTTTCAGCCGAAAGAATGCAGGGAGTAGTGGAAAGCTTTAATTTGGGACCAAACGCGCATAATATGGGGAGGAGTGACGTGTTTTGGGCTGGTGCCAAAGCATTTCTTGTCGGTGTATGAACTGCATGTTAGCGTTCAAGTTATACGATCAAACGGAACTACAGTTAAACCTCGATATAACGAAGTCGTACTTGCGGGCGAAAATTTCGTTAAATCGAGAATTTCGTAAAATCGAGGTTTCGATTTTACAGTTAATTTAACCAGTTATTGAGGTTTCAAAACCTTGCCCATCGCTCAGAAACAACTGCTATGTAGTTACCTCTCCACTTAAAGCGAAATTTGTACTAAAACTGGCCGCGAAAATTGTGTGAATTAAGAGTCTCAACACTTAGGCAATGGAATTCGGATAGCCGACCGTAGTTCGTGTCGTCGTAAAACCGGCGCTTTTTCCGCAACGCCTCATTAAAAATGATAGCAGACTAGGTTTTCACTTTTTCTTTTTTTCATTTCGGTCACTACTAAACGCCGCTGTTAGTCCATTGAACCCGCGTCCGTGCCCCGTGAACTTCACCCCGGCGAGGTGCTGGTTCAAAGTTACGCCTCTTTTCGTCCGTTCAGTAGTAGGCTTAGCCGCGGCGTTGAGGGGTGCGGCGGGCCAACAGCGGGAGGGTGCTATAAAGCTTTCTAAAGACTTTTTTAATGCACAAAGGCTCTGCAGTATGGGCGCGTGATGCAACCACGACACTCGAGATAAAGCCATGATTGAGAATTGAGCGGAGTACACACGGACCGCTTCACTTTGTGGAGCAGCGCTTACGTGCTCCCGCTAAAGTGGAAAGCTTACATTAAATATCTTCTGGCCAAATTTGATTAAGCAATTACTTGTATGCCCGCTGAGCCCTAAAGAAACCGATTTCTCCGCATCGCAGCTGTCTAATGAACACGTTTTGACCACGTTCGGAGAGCAATTTATTGCCACCAGCACTCGATGTTCAAGCCGTAGTGAAGAAGTCCGTAAGCAGTGCTTGGTGTTTCTTGACCAGGGTGGGCTTTACGTGACGCTCGTATGCTGACAGCGCTAACAAGGCTTGCTCTTAAACATTCGCGTGCGCCTGCGTGCCTCCGCAGAACGTCGATGGCATCCATCACTTCGGTGGCCGTCGGTCTACCGTCGGTTTCACTGACACTTCTACAGGCTCTTGTTCGGAACACTTTTCTTTCCCTTGGAGTGCTCATGCTGCTTATAAGACTCATCTAATGATGGACGAACAAAATATTAATGTGGTTATCAGCGAGCACAACCTAGAGCAGCAACACCGCGAGCAAAGACGCGTAGGGAAAAAAAAAAAAAAAAAAAAAAAAAAAAACACTTGAAGTAGGCTTTGGCAGCCTAAGCATAGAGGGCGCTGGCGTAGGCAACGATGGAGACGTCAAAATGGTGGCGGCACTATTAAACCGTCCATGACCGCTAGCGGTTTTTGAGCAGCAGCTTTTATCGCTTTTAATTGTTGTCAACCGCATAATTCACCGCTTTTCTTTCATTTTAGCCTTTTATCAGTAAATGTGAGTACTTAATGTTTTCAATGTAGGCTCTGAGAGGCAAAATAAAACGTGCCTCGACCGGAATTTCGTTCTTCCTTTCTCGCCGTGACTTCGTTAAATTGAAAGCGCCGCACAAAATTACTTCGTAAAATCGAGATAAAAATACATGGATTTAGCAAAATTTTGGTAGAAAACTGGAAAAAATTCGTTATATCGCGAATTTCGTTAAATCGAGGTTCGTTATATCGAGGTTCAACTGTAGAGGCATCTCTGCAATGACCCAGTATGCCTCTCGGCAGCCACACAGCTTCTTAGTAAGTGTACCAGAGAGGAAACTGCGCCTAGGAATCCGTGTCGTCATGTAGGATTATGGAAGGAAGACTGCAGCTGGCATGACATTTGGATTCTGAAGCATTTTTGATGGGTTTGCTTTCTTCACTATGCATTGATATGCCACGACAACCGTTCCGACAGACTTTCACTAAAAGGCGTACGCTTGGCTTACTCTTTCTTTAGCTTTAAAAAAAGCATGTTTTGTTCTATAATTACAGTAAAAGCTCGTTGATTCGAACTCTTTTAATTTAAATTTCCAGTTAATTCGAACTGGCACCCTGGTACCAGATCAGCCCTGTTTACTTCAGTGGGGGATATCTCCCAATAATTTGAACACATCGGTATCCAGAATGGTTGTTTTGAACTGGGATCCCCTGGTTTCCGTCACTCCTCCCAAAAGTCGGCCCAGAGTGATTACAATGTGCTGCAGGTCCAAACCAAACCAAATTTTCTGGAAATGCAAAACAACGAAACCGAAAAACAGCAGCGTGGTGTGCACACTACGCTCCTGCAACAGCTTATTTCAGTTCTAAAGAGGGTGCCACGCCACTGGCACTAGGGCTCCGGCGCAAGCCATTATTATTTATGAAACATTCACGAAATCACTTGCCACAAACGTGTAGTAGCACCCAATTTGCGATAACGAGTCCAGTGGTGGCTTCTTTGTGTTCTGCCCGCGCAGAGTGGCGCGATTTGCATTCATTCTAGTGCCTGCCCACTGATTCGAACTCCGCTTAATTCGACCAATTGTATGCTGCCCTTCGAGTTCGAATTAACGAGCTTTTAGTGTGTGTAATTACGCACTCTGCTTTGCGTTACTGTGGCACTGTATTTGAATTTATGGTCACTAAAATGTTTCAATCCAAGCCAAGGATGAAACTAAGCTGAGTGCACGGCGTTATGGCGGTCCATGATGTCGCAGACGGCCTCAGTGCGGGCCGCACAGACGCTTGTGCCAGAATCCTCCCTGGTGTGTATTGTAAGAAACTCAGTGTTGGTGGGCACCAATCCCACGAGCAGGATTCTTGTGATGTGGTAGTAGTAGGATAGGAAGGTGAGTCGCCACTGCTTCGCCTGTCGGCCCTGATACCTCGGTTACTTGTTCGAAGTCTGCGATAAAGTCGGCACCATCGTCATCGGGACAAGGCAGGGCTTCTGATGGACCGAGCTTGCATTCCGTCTTCACGGCCCCTCGTGGGTGTGGCTGGCCAAGGCATCGTGCTGCGTGGCAGGGCTGTATGGGTGTGTGTGGAAACGGAAGTACGGCAACTCTGGTTGCACGTTTGCCGCCTTTGGGCAGTGTTTCCCTCAGGCCTGTTTGTATGCCCCACTTGTGGTTGCTCGCCATCCACCGAGAGGGGAGGCCAAGGGAAAGCACAACTGAGCAAAGAGTTTTCAAGGGACTGTTTCTTTCGCAAGGCAATGGCCGTGAACTGAGACAAACACCACACAGGCAAGGAATACAGGGCACAGTGCTGACTGACAACTGATCTATCTTCCCGAAGAAAGCGTAGATACAGGTATACGGAAAATTGCACCGGGAGGTGGTTGATGGGATTATTGTAGGCTGCTGTGCAGTGATTCCTTTTTATGGTCAAGTTCAATTTGTCCATGTTGAAGGTCGTGAAGTCGCAGAGATCAGAGCCATTCTACTGTTTCTTTCGTGATGAGCACACGGACTGCCAGTGTGTCAGAGGCAGCCAGTTCTTACAGCGTTGCACGAAGCCCCGGACTTTCAGTGCTGCAACTCAGGCCAGCTTTGTTGCTGCAGAGTGGGCCAGCAATCGAGGGTGCCAAGTGAATTTCTCGGAGGCTTTGTTTGAGCAGCAGAAATTCCCATCGAGGAATGCGCTGCACGTGCACAGTGAACTCTCGTTAGGCTTAGACATTTTAACATGGAGCGGCTGTGAGGGTGGCGATGCGGCCTCCAGGGTGGGATTTCTCTGGACCTTTACGAAATGATCCTGGGAAGCCAGCTGCTGGTTTTCTTCTCTGCAAGTATCTAGCAAATCGATGATTATAGTGTGCCAGCAGTCGTCAGACTGGATGCTTAAAGTGCAAAATCGACGAGGCTTGGAAAGTAATTGTGTTGGAGACTGCGACAGTTCTTTAGGATGGGGCAGTTGTGAAACTCTGCTTCAGATCCAGAGTCGGGGCCACGCACGCACTTCAAAGCTCAGGGGAAGGGTACTGGGGGCAAAGACTGAACCTTGGTGGACGTTTACTTACGGGCACAGATTAATGAGATGAAGCTTGCTTTTCAAATTAGGGAATGCCCACCCTCCCTTGTTTCCATGGTCTCTCCCTTATGGCAGTAGCTGCAAGTGCTGGAGTACTACGCCAACTTCCTGTCCACAGATGGAAGGCTGGAGAACTTGCCCCGTGCTGGCCCCTGTTTCACCCATCACAGGGAACCGGTTTTTGATGCATGGTGCCTGTGGGGAGTTTTGGGACTGGTGTACATATCGAGTAACTCTGGTGACACTTGTGCAGCTATGCCTGAACCTGTAGCACTTCCCAAGGTTAAGTAAGGAAATTTTGCCTGGTGGCGACAACTATCGCTCCTGGAGACGCATTTCTCTGGCAGAATTTAGAAATCTTGTTATTTTTTTCGCTGCCCCGCAGTTGTTCCAGAGAGTCAAGGCTGACTTTGAGCAGCTGCAGCGAGTCACGGAACTCGTGGGGAAGATCACCGCACGCATTGGGGAAGAGGACCACGTCGTGGACTGTGCGGCCCACGTGGACCAAGCGGCACAGGCCACGGTGAGATGTCACGGGACGCGTGTCACGTCACCCTCTTGCCAAAGCACGTGACCGGGCTCTCTTAGTCACGAGGCTCTTTTCTGGAGTTGCAAGGGGTAGAGCTTGTCTGCGCAATGATTGGGGTGGGAGCTCCTTAGCGGTGGCTGCGACTTTTGCTAGGCTGACACCTGGCCACTGAGGTTTTCTGTGAAAGGCCCGTTGTGGGGCGGTGGGGCCTGTACAACAGTGCAGCTTATATGTCGGAAAATACAGCACATGGATCTGTAAAGTCTCCCCTGTGCAAACATGGTTGGGCTGCATTTTACGGGTTCTAGTGCAGGGACATGTCTTTTCTGTCTTTGACTGAGACGGTGAAATGTTAATTTTGGGTGGATTTGCGACAGGAGAGTTTATTTCAACGAAGTCAAATTGAAATGTATGAAGGCTTTGTTAAAAGTGCTCGTATAATGACTGCAAAAAGTAAATGCCACTAAAAATATCGCTCTGTGTTCAGCTGCCACCACTTGATAGAAGTCCGAAAGAGTTGCTAACAATGTTTGAACGTAAGGCTAAACTACTTTGTACTAAAGGAAATGAGGTGCTGATGCCAGTTTTGCTTTGTGAGCAAGTATTACTTGAGGTTGACGCTGTGTGAATAGGTGTACACAACAGAGTCCTAAGAAATGCATAAACTCCTCTTGGATGCCAAGTTTAGCGATAATGCGACTGTGTGTATCAGGGTTGTTCCCTCCTCTGTACAAAACTGACTTGTGCTTCTGATGAATGTTTGCACTCCAAGAAGAAAAAAAAAGTCACACTGACAGGACAAGAACAGCTAGAAGTCGCTGTAGAACCCACGCTACTGGTCAGAAGCAGGGCGGTTAGCTTTGCATGTTCTCGGAGGAAGGGCCAGAAAGGACATCAAGCGGGCTCTCTACAGCACATTGCAGGCAGAAATGAGTTTATTTTTCACAAAGCTTCCCTCTTTTTATGTGTACATAAGTTCAGGCTCTGTCGAAGATCGTTGCGTTTCCTCATCCAATCGACTGTGCACTGTCAGAAGTGTGAAAGGCCGGACGTCGGCCTATCGTTTCACCATCAACGTTGCTATCCACGCAGATCGCTTGCTTCTACAATGCAGGACGTTTCTGCACAATGATGAGTCCCACGGTGGGTTTGGTGACCTGAACGACTGTAAATGTTCGACCCACTCACTACGGAAGTGAAGTGCGCAGCAGTTCGCCTTGCTGATGGGAGGGCGACCGGCCGCCACTAGCTGTGCCAGAAGTAAACAAACTTTTAGTTTCTGGTTAAATCGCGATGTTGGCCGACTGCACTTGCGCAATTAACCGACTGGTTTGCAGGGGGAGCTTGCGACAAAGAACGTCACTCCAAAAGGGATTTATTTATTTGTTTATTTACAGAGTACCCTTACTAGTAGCAGTGTTGCAAAGTGACGAAAAGTGGCAGCCACCTTGCTACGTGGCACATGTCACGCAGTGCCTGCAGTGTACAAGTGGGAACACACTTTTTAAGTTTTGGAGTTCAATGCACAGCATGCTGAGTGTGTTCGTACAAGAGTGCAGGGCTGTCTTAGCATGAAGCAGCTCTTTTAGAATCTTTGAAGAGTACGTGTTCCTTTAAAGGTGAGAAAGAAGCCTTCACTTTGGTGTTTCCTGCACAGGCCAGGGGTGGTTTTGACGGGGAAGTTTTCTGTCTGATTACTATTCTGTGTGATACGGTCGAGTGCCCCATGCCAATGGTCTTAAGTTCTCTGTCCCAAGATAAAGTGGAGAACTCTTTTACGATTTTTTTTGAGGGCAGTATTTTGGAGTGTGCTCAGCTCTAATCGAAGGTTTATACAAAAGAAACTTCTTTGCAGACCGAGGCCGGGGAGGTCGACCTGGTCCGGTGAGTAATCCTGCATTTCCAGGCTGCCCTTCTGTCGAGGAAATGAGAACACCTGGGGGGGGGATTTGATGAGCCGAGAAAAATTGGTGCAATGACGGGGAGTTTTCGCACATTTCAATTTTAGTCAAAAAAAGGGGGGGGGGGGGGGGGGGTGAGAATTTTGCTCCGAGTAAGTGAAAAATGTCATGTTGCATGCACGCGAGAAATTCAAATGCTGACGAGGCTGTTCTTTCTGCTGGTGCTTGTGTTTCCAGTGATGACTTCTGCTAGTCTCCTCCTTTGAAAACTAGGGCTCCTGAAATTGTGATGGGTATATTCAGAGGGGGGTCAAACTGCCTCCTTCCGTACATCTCCATGCGTTGGGCGTTTCCCTGGCTTCAGGTATGTGTGCTGGAGCATGATACCGCAAAATGCCCTGCTCCATAGCTATGTTCTGTCCACTGAAGTAGACGACGGGCTGAGTCTGCCACACGGTGTTGCAAAAGCACCATGGCATAGTGCCACATGCAAATGCGGTTACTAACAAAAATGTAAACGTGTCTGAATCCGTGCCTGAAATGTAAACGTGTCAATTCCCCATTTCCTATTGGGAAATGGGGAATTGTACATAGCTTTGTGTAGATGGTTTGACTTTTGTTTGGGGAGTCGTCTTCAGTGCGGGCCTTGCTGTCTCTGTTCAAGGCAAATGAATAACAGGAGGTGCCATGCACCCTGGCCGCCTGGCTTAAAGGAGCCATGAAGAGAAAATGCAAGTTGGTTTTATTCGAAAGATTTCGTGTTTTATAGTGCCCCCAGCGCTTGTCCGGATACAAACGGTGCTTTATTCACTGAGAAATTAAACAATTTAGGTTAAAATTTTGATTTTCCCGCTCAATCGTGCGTTTTCGTGGCCCCAAGTGACATCACAGGAACCGACCGCTCTGCAGCCTAGAATACCTTCATTCACGCATCCGCCGTACAGGGTAGTGACACGTAACGCTGGCGCCGCCATGTTCGGTTGCTCGCTCGCCGCCGAAGCAAGTCATTGTGTCAAAACCGCGCTAAAATTATCGCCGCAACGCGGTTTACTGAAGAAGTTTGAATCATATTGTCTGTTTCGCGTTGCTAGGTCTCGTGGGAAACGAAAAGAATAACGCGTTGAGCCCGTTGGCCCAATTGCGGCGGCACGGGACCGTTCAAAAATTGTCTCCACCCTGTAGCGGTGTTGGTTTGTTCCCGCGTTTCTTTACGTTCCGTAACCTAGATGGCGCCACCATACCGTGGCAAGCGTTTGGTTTGTTTTTGCCCGCATTTAAACCTGGCTTGTTTTTGTTCTGGGAGAAAATATTCGTTCCCTGAAACAGTGCTCGCTCGACAAATGGGGTCACGTAAGACACCGTTGCTTGCGTCAATCGGCCAGTGTCGTCTGCGACAACCAAAGCATGCTGTGCGCAGTACGAACAGCAGAACGCATCAGTACTTCTATGTTTACATGTGCTTTCGTAACTTCCACTGTTTGTCCCATCATTCTTATTGCTTTGTAAAGAATGTGCCCTAAATTTAAGCGCAAATCGCTCGTTCGTCTAGTTTGTAAGCTCTACCTAATTTGCGTCTGCTTCTGCCAGCCTCCCCCAATCGCCGAGCTTAGCCCATGTGACATCACAGGTTCTGTTGCGGGAAATGAGCTGGTGGGTCGCATGACCATTCCCGTTTTTCCTAATTATGTAGCTTATTTGAGCGAAGTTTACGTTAAAAGTGGTGTCAGTATGATTCTAACGAGACAATCTTTTGAATGAACCAAACTTGTGTTTTCTCTTCATGGCTCCTTTAAGCAAAGGGGCGCTTTTTGGGGTTGAGGCAGGCAGGAGAATCAGTGGGCTGCGTCCTGTAAGCTCCAATGTTTGGTTTTTCTCGCCAGAAATGATCGGTGTGCTAGTCCTGGTTTCGGGAAAAGAACTCAGGGAGGGCCCCCTGGGGTCACCCGGGAGCTGCACTGGTGTAGTTCCTGGCCAGTTCTCAGTGCTTGGGTGTTGTGTGGGGGCTGACCATTGGATGTCTGGAGTGGATTTGTATGGCAGTGTCCCTGTGTCCACCCCCACCACTTCAATGTGCCACAACAGTGGGTGAGCGTGGCGTATGCGCTGGCTCTGCCCATTTGAACTCCACTTGAACCTTGAACAGCAGGAACCTGCGTGAACGGTAATAACCACCTCGTGAAGTTGTCAGAGACCAGTGTGGAAAGTGCGTGTGGGCACCCCTCCTGCTCCAATGCACGCACCATGAGAGATCCCAACATGAATCGTAATGCGCCAATCGTTTTAGAGGCGAAAAGTGGAAACGCCCGTGCGCTCGAGATTTTGCCGCACATTGTGGGCCAACTGCACTCAAATTTTCGACAACATAAAAATGTCACCTAGTAGTACACATAAACAAGAGCACGAAATTCAAAATACAAAGTTTCAAACCGGAACGCGAGTGACGCAAGTAGCTCATGGTATTTGGCGTTTTCGGAACCGGAACAGAATAGAAAAGGCGGCCATTACCGGCGCGCGGACGTGACGTACGCGAGGAACGGAAGCAGCCGCACTAGAACCGGTGGCCGCTCAGAGCCGCGTTCAAATGCACATAGTAGTGTCGCGTTTTGCACTGTTATTTCCACAGAAAAACTCCCACTAATGTTTGCCCAGAGTAATGGAGTATAGCCGCAATTCCGACATTGCATTGCTGTCAATTGAGGTAAAGAAGACCGTACGACAGTTATTTTTCCATCAGAATAACTGCTGTTGTAGAAATCCTCGGCATTGGGAATAAAAAAGCGGGCCCTTATTTACAAATCTAGTTGCTCGTACGATATCCAAAGGCAGCTTTGGTTAGCCAGCGCCTCGGCTGTCACATTGCTCCCTTTGAAGGGAATTAACCGCAGGCGGGTGGGGATCAGTCACTGTTTTTACTATATATTGCATGCAATCAGCTTCGTGAATATCGGCCCAGTATTTTTTGCCTTGCTGCACATCGAGAATCGACTTATAAAAGCGATCTAAAACAATGAGCCAGCTTCCACAGCTACATCATGCACTAAAATACGAAGAAAATGATCTGTCTACCGCTGTTTTCTACTTTCATCAGAGATGTGCTGTTAAAAACATTTTACTTTCAAGTAAACTAAACCTAGCGCTCTACAAAAGTAAATACTTCACTTGGGAATTGAAAAAAATCAAGTTTATTGTTTAGGATAGGAGCAGTTGTGTTAGCTTTCGCACTTCGCGAAGATGACGGCCAATATTTGTGCGGATGTATTTGTTATCCCGACCAAGGCTGATGTTGGTTCACTTAGCAAGTAAGGCAAACGTCGCGCAAATTTTAGTACCCACTTGTAGAACAACTCCAGTTAGGTCGCAAATCTTTGGACAGGTCAAACGCATTGAGGTGGCGTTGGCCCAGCCCAAATACTGTAAATATTGCACCCGGAAGTGCAAGTGGTGAAGAATTTATCAAACGTTCCTTTTTTTCTGTGATAGATGCAACGGAATGACAAATGTAAGGCAAGGGTGTGTGTTGCGCTATTTATTTTTTTAGGAGAAATTAAAGAGTTTTGTTAGCTCCAGAACATTCGCAAGCGTGTGTACAGTTTGTAGATTTCTAATTTCTTTTATTGCACTGAAAAAAAAAGGCGGATATTGCTACTATGTGGTTAGTTTGAAACTTGTGATGGCGACGGCGGTACAGTGCGGTGGTGTAGCAGAGAAACCCTGGGCAAACACGTCCCTGTGCCCGGCGGAGCCCCGTTCAAGTTGCCGGAGAAGCGCGAGCTCCATGGGACAGGTTCCCCAACCTCCGTCTCAGGCCGCTCGGAACTTGTTTCGGCGACTGTCCGCCAGGGACAAGCGTCGCATGCCCGGAGCTACTTTGAACGACGGTACCTAGTGGGCTTTGTGCTTATGAAGCTTAGGACTTCGCCATGGTGATTTTAAGAGCTTCGACTGCTTATTTGGATCAAATTTGGACAAAGAAAAATTCGAGTGCAGTTGACCTTCAAAGACCCCCAGGGGGGTCAAAATTTATCCGGAGCCCTCCATTATGGCAAGCCTCGTGCATGGGTGTAGTTTTGCCGCGTTAAACCCCATGACCAATCAATCTTGGCAGTCTTAAGTCGCAACTTCCTTTCGACTGGCCTCCATTAGTGCCTTGGGTTAGCGCCAGACGGGAATTAACGCCACTTGCCTTCACAGCTGATGCCTGTGCTACATTTGGACCATAATGTTTCTGCTAATGGAAGTTCTTCGTTACGCGCGATTTAAGATGGTCCCTTCGTTTCTTTTCTCTTGGATTCACGTGATTTCATGCTCCATTTTTTTTTTTTCTTTTTGCCAAGATGCTGGGACATTTCATTATCAAATGCTGCCATTTCCTTAGGGGGCCTGCCTCTGGTAGGTGTGTTGTACACAGAAGTGCTTAAAGTTACCGCCATCTTATACTAAAGGTTGTAGCATAGTGGGATCCCAGTGAATGTGTACGTCGGAAACACTTTTTCCGAGTCGTATTATCTGGTGCGGGGTTGTGGGTGCATCTCTGTTTTGCCACTCCTTTATGAAATGCGCGTCGAGGGTAGTGCCACTCCTGTCAAGGGCACATTGTGCCCTTGATTGTGCACAGGGCTGCTAAGCCCTGTGCACGAGCAGTGCAGTCTTGAATGCAGCGTTCGTTGTAAGGTTGTGCTTTTTATTCCTTCCCCAATTTTCAGGAACACATGAACATTGAAAAGCTGCTTTGCATGAGTAGATCTTTAATCTCCATTGAGAAGTGTCAGTAATGAGTGAGTAGGCGTTGCGCTGCTGAGCACGAGGTCGCGGGTTCGATTCCCGGCCGCGGCGGCCGCTTTTCTGATGGAGGCAAAAAGCAAAAACGCCCGTGTGTGCGAGATTTCGACGCACGTTAAAGATCCCCAGGTGGTCAAAATTAATCACGGCGCGCCTCATCGCCTGCATTGCGTCGGCGCGTTAAACCCTACAATTAATCAATTAATTAATCAGTAATGAGTGAGTGCATTGAAGGGGAAGCTGTTACTTAGAAAAGATGTGGAACAGTAGTGCAGTGGAGCATGTGTGGGCTACTGCCGCTCATTCCTTCAGGTGTTGCTTCATTGGGGAACGTTTAAAGAAAAGTAAATCATCGCTGAATTTGTGGCTTCCAATTGGGTACGCCCCGTTTTAGTGGCCGTGGGCTTCCAAGCCCCGAGTTGCTCGTTTTAAATGCAGAACATTTCAGTAACTCACGATGTCACCCGCGTTGACGTCCGTAGTCGTAGTCCGCATCGCTCCCCCTACACTATATAAAAAAATAATACTTACCGGCGCCTGTTTTCGTTCCCTCGACCCTGCGGGCGGAACGCAATGTACATGGTGCTCTACCCACTGCGCCACAAAGCCGACACAGAATGGGAGGCTACGAACGCGCCTTATATCCTTGACTCATTCAAACTACGTCAAGAAGCTGCTGATACAACGCATTCACTACCACCAACTCCCCAAACACTAAACGTTAACGCAATACACCCACCCTGATGCGACGCATCTACTCGAGTCCCCCTCGCGGGGAGATGGGCCCAATTTTGTGATGCTGCTTCTGTGCTTGCACCTTCCCCCTCCCCCCTGCCAGGTTCTTCAGCCAGTGTGTGGAGGTGAAGGAGGAGCTGATTGCCAGGCTGGATGACCGAGGTACCGAACGTTTCCCTTCCTTTAAAGTTCCTTCTGACTCTAAAGCAGGCCCATTGTTGGGATTAGTACCGACAGCCCGTGCCAGAAGTCTTTGTTGCAGCCGTCCCTCCCAAACTGCTTGCAATGCTGGAAGGTTGCAAACCAGTGCTGCAGGTAATGTGAACAAATGAAGGAATAGCACAAGGTGGCCATGCTGGCTCGGGCTTTGACTGGCCCGGTCTTGTGCACATCTGTGAAGAACCCCATCCGATTATGCCTGCGTCCCGCAATTACTCCAGCCATTCACCCACAGCGTTACGGTGAACAGAAGCGGACTCTCACTCTGCTGACAGCTCGGGTTTGGTCTGTGGCTCACCATTTGGCGGAGGGGACGTGCGGGGTGACTGCCATAGCAGCGTGTTCCTTTGGGAACCTGTGTGTAGGATCGAGTGCTTTTCGTTTCATTAGAAAGCACAGGTGTTCAGTGTAAGGCACTCGCACTTGGCACAACTTTGAAGTTAACATTTTCCGGGGGGGGGGGGGGAACGGCTGTGCGCCATTGAGTGCCAGACTTGTTTGCCTACGTCACCGTGCACCGAACCGCCCCTGTGATGCCAGCATTGTTTGTCAGCGCCGTCCAGGGGTTTCCCCGGGAATCGAATCTGGGGGAGGCTGGATAAACTATACAAACTGTTTTTTTAGTCCACTAGTTAAATAATACAAGTCTACTAACCAAATGCTCAGCCCCGTGACACGTTTCCCTTTTTCTGTATATACACGTGTGAAGCGGTGTTTTCGATTTAATCTGGAGAAGAAAAAAAACTTGTTTTTTTAGGAATTGAGTTTTTAGCGAAAAAGGTCAGTATTCAGGTTTTCAATGTCTGACCATTTTTCAACGTACTATAAGGACATTTCCAAACATATTGCCAGGGCCAATGATGAGATTTAGGTTTTTGAAACAATGCTAAAGGAGTGCACAAATGGTGCAGCACTTATAAAGTGGGCACCCATTTGCGCTCGCAGTGGACGCTCACCTGACGTCCACTGCAGCCAAAGCTATGCGACCATATTTTCAGAGAAATTTGGTCCCTGGTTGGATGTAAGGTCCCTTAGGTTAAAGTAGACAAGTACATATTTTCTGTTTCTGTCTCATTGAGGAGGAGCTCGTTAAACCTCAGTGGTACCAGTGTCAAGGAACCATTTTGAATGCCCACTTCAAACACCAAAGTTTATTGAGCTGTAAAATTAGTTCCAAGCGTTGCATCATTAAACTGGTTCTCTTATTGCACTCACCAGGGTTCGTAGTGTTGGAAAATGGAAAGATTACAGTTTGATGACCAACACTGCTTTGCCCATTGTTCCTCCAAGAACGGGTAATTATCTCTAATTATCTTAGTAACCAATTGACTAACTCGAAAAATAATGGCATATTTGAAATCTGTTGAAAAAAGGCAGCAAGACTGGCAAGTTTCGCAGAGTTTGCTTAAAAATTAAAAGAAATTGTTTTAAGAGCCGTGTCCACTCTTAACACTGCCGTCTACTAGGCACAAAGCGAGGCTGAGTCCGATCCCTCGGCATCTGATAACTCCGAATATTGTACATTTCAGTATGTAGTACAAGAACTGCGTTCCTGGTTCAGAGTAGGTTCTAGAGCATGGTAGAACACGTAATATAGCGGATAAACAGATTAAACTGCATTGGCAGGGGGTTAGCACCGCCAGCTGTGCCAGCGCACTGCCGAACGGCCTTTGTGGCTATTCGAAATCTACTCCCAAACACATGTACCCTGTTCCACCCTTGGTATTCCACTCCACCTATCATTCTTTTTACAAGGCAATGCCACTATTTCTCTTAAAAGTGCGTTTTTAAGTGTTTCTGGGAAATTAAGATTTTAAAGCTTGTTCCGTATCGCGCGTATTCATTAGCACATTACCCTGGCCTTGTACATCGGCACATTTAGTTGCTTTTTTAAATAGTCTCTCTTACCCGCCACGGTGGCTCAGTGGCTAAGGCGTTGCGCTGCTGAGCACGAGGTCGCGGGTTCGATTCCCGGCCGCGGCGGCTGCTTTTCTGATGGAGGCGAAAAGCAAAAACACCCGTGTGTACGAGATTTCGGCGCACGTTAAAGATCCCCAGGTGGTCGAAATTAATCCGGAGCCCTCCACTACGGCGCGCCTCATCGCCTGCGTTGCGTCGGCGCGTTAAACCCCACAAATCAATCAATAAATCGTCTCTCTTGCACTTAACAGGCGACATTTTAGTTGCACCTCGCACTACATTTGCTTTACACCGATACTTTTCTCGGCGCCCTCTGTTGGCCCTGCGCCATCAGAGGACAGTGGTCGTCATCAGGAAGCACGGTTACTTGTTGCAGCGAACACTTGTGTCTGCATGTGGTGGTGTCCCCCGGAGGGAGGGTGGTTTGCTGCGGGAGGAGCAAGGCGGCCCAGACTGCCCCCTCCCTTCTTCTTCCCCCCGTGCAGAGTGGGACCTGTTGTGTCAGCTATGCGAGCAGCTGGAGCAGAAGCTGTCCAGGGCACGGGCGCTGCTGGGCCGGCTCCGGAAGTGCAGGTGGGCGCTGCTTCTGCTCTCGCACCATTGGCCGCTGGGAAGGAGTGGTTCTCGCGGAACCGGTTGCGGCCCTGGGATTGTTTTTCGTGTGCTGAGGCAACCACACACCGTTTTACATGAACGGCTGCTTCATTTTGACCCGGTTTCGATAATTCTCTCCTTGCAGCATGAACAAAGGGGGCGTGGGGCTAGCCATAGTGATGCTAGCCAGACCAAGGGGTGGCGTTCCCAGAGTTCCCAGATTTCATTCCGTCATGGGGTGCGACGAGCCCGGCATTTTCCTTGTGTACACAGCGCCATCTGCTGCGTACCCAGGAACACTCCTTTGTTTCCTTGACACAGCTGCTATGAGAGCTTTACTGTTTGCTTCAGAAGCCTATGGGAAGAATCGTCGGTTTTGGAACAAATGCACCGGCTCTACCGGCTTTGAGCCTCAGCAGTGCCACTTTGTTCACTGGGATACCGGATTTTGTTCCACCGTAAAGTGTCCTCTCCGCTCAATCCTGCACGTTACTTCCGTAAGTAAAAGTGGTTTGGTGCCTTTCAGGCTGGTTTAGGCCTGAGGCAGGGCATGTCATCGCGCGTATTTGACATTCTGCATTGCACTGGTAGTACACTGTTAGTACCCATCTTGGGACAGAGTGTCCCCGCAGTGCTTTGTGTTGTCATTTCAGTGCTGTTAGCTGTTCTAGTCAGCCTGCCAATTGAAGGGTCATTGGGACTTTCGCCTCTGGACGTGCCCCGTGAGTTCTGCATGGACAGGATTACTGCCAGGAGTGTGTCGAAGATTAAGGCCTTGCACGAATCAAAAGCGAGCCTTTCTTCCCTAAATCTGGGCGTAGGCGCGTGCGTTATTGGCCTTGTATGTGAAGAGGAGGCTGCAATAGAAGGCTGCTCGACAGTGCTGTCACCATTGTGAAAAATGTGCGGGTCATTTGAAGTAAAGCGGATAGCTTAGACAGGCGCGGGCGAGGAGTAATGTGGCTTTACTGTCGGGTGTCTTCCAGTCGGGGTCAACTCGTGCGCGAGGCACATCGTGCCTGCGTCTTTCCCTGCCGAGTTCATTGCTAGGGCTTGCTGTGTACAGGTCACCTCTGCAGGGGTTTCAATTTGAGCTGCAAGAAAATTTGGAAGAGGCGAAAGATTAGTTCTCTCTCTCTCTCTCTCTCTCTCTCTCTCTCTCTCTCTCTCTCTCTCTCTCTCTCTCTCTCTCTCTCTCTCTCTCTCTCTCTCTCTCTCTCTCTCTCTCTCTCTTTTGTGTTTCACAGGTCTCCGTGGCCGCCAGAAACTGGCCTGTAAATCTTTTCATTTTTGAACTGCTAATTCAACGCTCCATGTTTTTGTTGTGAAGCTCGAGCTGGGTTAGGAAACAGACTCATCTCGGCTTACTGTATGGAATGTCGCAAAGTGTGCCATCCAGTGGGCTGTTGTCTTAGCAGGGCTCCAGCTGATGTTGCACAGTTTGAAGCCAGCGTGTGCAGTGGGGAGTGGAATAGCAAACCAAAATTTGAATTTTTAGCTTGCACCATCATTGTACGGCAGAAGTTGCTGTTAAACAGAGTTGATGCCAGTGACAGCGAATGCAGCAAATTTGTTGGAACTCAAGATTGGGCTCCGTTTTTCTAAAATGTTCGGGCTTTTTCTAAAAACACTCCCAGCCTTAAAGGGACCCTGCAACACTTGCCATCGACTACTCAGAATGTATTTTGGGGTAAAGTCTATTGTCCTGGCGATCTCCTCCCTCAAGAATTATGAAAATCTGTTCACTATCACCGGAACTAGGCACGATGAGAAACCGTGCATAATTGTTCCCTCTCAACTCGACCGCGGACAACGGGACGAAAGCTGCGCGCTCTCTCCCGGAGAGGGGGGCAGCTTGCGCCGTTCTTTTCGGCGGCCTTCAATATATCACATACCGGAGAGTTCTCTCCTTTTCTCCGCAACGTAGAGGCGCCTATTTCCGGTCTGGTGACACAAAAAAGCAGGCATGGCTGCCTGCTCGCAAGCGCGCGCTCGGGCAGGTATGCGTTTTTGAAGCAATAACCGTTTGTTGTCGAGTGGTCTAGTTGAAAGGGTGTATTGCGTTCGTCACTCAAACTCCGTGCGCACTCAAAACACAAAACAAACACCAAAACTATGTGTACAGGCTCAGGCATAGAAGAGGTTGGTACACAGTGTCGACGACAGTGGATCGTCACAGCAAATGCGAGAAATGAGCTGCAAAGTTAATCAGCGACAGCCAATGGGACAGCCATGGCCCAAATGATGTCGTTTGGGCCGTGCCAGGGGTGCATAATGAGGAGAATTGAAGAGAGCACGGTTGGTTCTTCCATGCCTTTCACAGCGATTTGTGCGCTCACTGCTTCACTTGCGCACGTAATGTTTGGCTAAGGTATCCTGGCAGTGTACCGTAATTACCCGATTCTAACGCGCACTTTTTTTCCGGAAAAATAGGTGGAAAAATCGCATGCGCGTTAGAATCGGATACGAAACCAAAACTGCCGAAACAACGGAAATTTCGTATGGCCCATCGCCATCTCAACATGGTGCCAAAGCTTTTAGCAACAATTTTTTGGACGCAGGAAGCATAGGCGCCCAGGCTTTTCTATCGGCGTTCACACAAATCGTCAAATCGTTCCACTTGCGCACTTGATAACAGCAATGGCAGCAGCGGCTCTCGCGCGTTCAAAACGAGTGGTCGGCTGAAGCGTGCGCCTCCGGAGAAGTTCGCAGGATGGGCGTGCGAGGCGTGGGCCACGTTCCCATCAGTCATGGTTGAACGTTCGTTATGAAGTGTGGCATCGCGAACGCGCTTGACGGCACCAAGGACGAGATGTTGTGGTCAGCGGAGAGCTACGAGGAGGGAGATGGGTGAGATTACTTCGAGAAATAAATCGCCCGTCTATCTCGCATTCGTTTTTCTTGCTCACAAAGTTCCGTGCGCGTTACAATCGGAAGTGCAAGTTTTTTCGGTCTTTTTGCCAGGAAAATAGTGTGCGCGTTTGAATCGGGGGCGCGTTAGAATCGGGTAATTACGGTAATCTAAATGTCGCGCAGGTTTACTTGCACTGCACAAAAAGTGTTGCAGGGTCCCTTTGATGTGGAAGAGTGGTGTACAGAGGACGTGTTTGAAGGAGAGCGTGTGGGGAACCTATGCAGGCAGTTGGCCATTGGAATGCCTTCAGGGGCCGGCTGCGTTGATGATGCAAGACTGTCGACCTTCCTTGCAGGACCTCTGCGGATGCATTCCTGGAGGAGCTGGAAGGGCAGCTGGCCGCAGCCGTGGCCAGCCTGGAAGCCGACCAGCCGGAAAACAGTGCTGAGGAGTAGGAAGAGGAGGGCTCTGTGCAGGCCAGCTCAGAATCCCAGGTGCCGTTCACTTCTTACCGCCTTGCGTTATTGCTAGTGGCTGTGGCCGCAGAGTGCCTAGGTAAGCCGTGGCATACCGGGTAGTATTGAAGGTGCATCGAAAAATGAAAATGCAAAAATTGCAATGGTGGCATCCAGAAATTGGCATCCACGATCACTTTGTTATAACTGCTATTTCGCTATAAGTGGGTTCTTTATAAGTGGGCTGCACTGTATAAGGAAAAGTGAGGGACCTAAAACTGAACATTGTGGCACACCCGAAGTCGCAGGAAGATTTGGAGAGTTAAATCTATTAACATGAACAAATTGGAAATGATTACAGTGTAGACCGCTTATAACGTATGTCGCGGGAGCTGCAAAATCCGCACTATAAGCGGTACCGCACTATAACCAAAGCGTGCGCGAATTCAACCAAATCGCCCCCTACCTCTCAAGTCATCCTAAATTTTTTATCACCCAAACGCACAGCACCTAAAAACGAAGGCAGGGTCTTTATTTCGTATTATTTTTAACATCAGTCGCTGCTGCGGCGTCTCGCAGTGCGAAAGCGCGGTCTTACAAACGGCGAGTGCGGCTTTAACTTCCGTTGTGTTTGTGTTTTGAAAGACCATGGCTGCGTTTTTTGCGTCTATGAAGATGCCGCAGGACATGATAAGAAAGGCCAGCGGGATTTTTTTTTTACCACACCTTGTGTTCACGATGCCGAAGGCGGCTGCTTATCAGCGCAACGTACTGGTGGTGGAAACCTTCGCGCGGCTCGCTTGTTCGGAAAGAGTGGTGGCTTATCTGCACAATGTTCTAAGGCGTGAACCGCATGGAGCGATTTCTCGCGAAAACGTGCAGCGCACGCCGCAGGCGCGGCGACGCCGGCGCGGATACAACTGCCGTAATGTGTGCGGCGCAGTAAGAGGCGGCAACATGGCGTCCGCACTGGCCGTGAAGCGGTGCAGGCAGCTCCAGCGACAACTTCTAAGCGCTCGCTGAAATGCTGCACGAGGCGCAAGCGAAGATGCTCATGCAAGAAAAGAGCTGATAATGTGACCGCAAAGTAGAATATAAACTGCCATCCACGCTGCTTGTGAAAGCGCCCATCAAAGAATACCGCGGTGGTAGGCCTAAACCAAAGTCCCTTCATCTGATCGAGGGACTTTAGCCTAAACACCTCTGGCGCAGCTAGCCGGCTCGGGGCGCTTCGAATCTCCCACCATTAGGTGCGCGTCTTTCCATTGGTGCAAGTCGTCAGGCTCCTCCCACTGCCACGCGAAGAAGCCACCGCGAGCGCGGAATCGTAGCCGCAAGCATGAAAAAAACGCACGCGCAACGCCGATGTGCACAATTCGTGTGCGAAAACGGGCCATGCGGTTCACGATTAATAGAAACAACTTGCCATGCGCGGACGGGGAGTCTGTCGCTATCTTCCGAGGTGCATCAAGCAAGGTCAGCTGTGGTTATCACGTACGCGCGAACTAAAAAGGTGCCTATTTTTTTCTTGTGTCGAAGTTGGAGAGCAAGGGGTGCGCGCTGCGTCAGATGGCCAATTTCATCATTTCTTTTTTTCTTTTGCTACCCTAAAACGATGCCCCAGCTGCGCCGGTCGATCAGCAGACCCGCCGAAAAACCGCACTATAAACGGTACTGTGGTTCGGCCAACCGCATCTTAAAGGGACACTGAAGTGAATTTGTCAAGCTCCCATTTTTGCTTGCACTGTGTAGACTGGCTCAAATTAGCACACTTTTCATCGTTTATCCGGTTGACTACCGTAAAAGTCCGAGCAAGCGCCCCCCCTCAGCAAGGCGGAATCACTGGCAAAGTGAAGGGGGGGCGCTATCCCGGAACGGCACCGAAATTCAAGATGGCGGCGACAATTGTTTTTACCAAAAAAAACGCAGTGCGCGTGGTTTTAAACTTTCATTAGGAAGATGAACTTTATTACGCCGAAGATGTTACTGTTAGATACTTTGGAAACCATTGAAAAACTTAGCAGCAAAAAAAAAAAAAGTTCGCAGCACTCTGCTGCCTCAGTCTTCGGGTGCCACGGCTTGATCTTACTGCTGTTCGTCACTTTCGAAATCATCGAAAGGCTCCTCAGAGTCTGTAGCAAAAAACAGTTCGGCGCACTCGTCTTCCAGTCCGCCCCGGTCTTCTGGCACCACGGCTCCAACATCTGCCAGCCCGCCGTGCAGGTCGCCGTCCTCGGAGCCATCGATTGCGTATGCAATGCCGCACCCCTTGAAGCAGCGCGCCACAAGGACCTGCTGCCGCGACGGCTTCTTAAAGTTGCCTTTTGACGCCATTTCGCAATCGCCGGAAGTTCGCGGAAGTCCGTAAGGCACTTAATGCCTCCGCACATTCCTCGGGCGTCCTCTGGCTCTCGTTCATGGCGTGGCACATTGCAACGCCGAACCGCTGCTTCTAAACCTGCTTATGTATTGGCTGGAAGCTGCAAAGTTACTTAACTGCATGCTGTTTTCTATTTTCAGCCTCTTCAGACAGCAGCCGGTTGCTAACGGCGCGTCCCGCGCTTCTTTCGCGCTCTAAGAACTCGAACAGCGTAACGTCCACGTACTCGCTGAACACTGGGGCGCCGTTGCTTAGCTTCCGTCGAAGTTTTGCTTTTCCGAAGTTTTGTTGCAGGAGATTGTCGAAATTCTTCACCTATTCATGTATGCGCTTTCGGTCGAGCTTGAACTGTCGGGAGGTCTGGTGCACGTTTTTTCCGTGCTCTCGGTGCCATCGGATCACCTCGATTTTCTTTGTTTTGGTGGTGGTAGGTCATGCATTCCTACACAGTTGCAAAGAAACAAATGGCGTGTAGCGTTCGGTTGAAGCAGATTGGATTGGATTCTTAGACTGGCTTCAGCAAGCCAGTGTTGCCTGCACGTGGTGCGTGATAACTGCGTGGAGGGAGGGGGGGCGCTTTCCCGGAATGGCGCGGAAATTTGAAATTAGCACTGAAGTGGTGGGGGGGGCGCTTGCACGGGTGGGGGCGCTTGCTCGGAATTTCACGGTAATCGGTAATTATTTTACAAAGCGCGAAAGAAGAAAAACTACCATGTGCGGTTTGCGGCGGCCGCACCAACTAAGCTGTGACGTTGGGAGGAGGGGGCACCGTGATTGGACGATGCCTAAGGTTAGCAATCAAACAAGTTTCGGTTTCGGTTCTGTAAAACAACATGTTTGACATATGATGGCATCGTTGGATGAGCATTCTCAATATCACAGTAATCGTAGTACCGCGCTTCTGCCATGTTGTCGACTGTAAAATGCACAAGATAAGCCTCCCAGGACGGCTTGGAATCGTAGCATTCATTAGCTGAGCCCTACACAGTGCATGAACGCCCTCCGCGTCCCCGCAGACGCTCAAACGCATGCGCTTTTCCCCCATATTTGGAGCTTGCCTCAGTCATGCCTGTATCGGAAAAAGCGTGTTCGCACCAGTACAAGGGTCTGTTGATTCTGGCCTGGGCCCACTGCCTGCATGCATTCGGTGCATATGGCAACAGCACGCCAACGAGAACTCGCTAGCGCGCCGGTGCCAGCCTGCGCGAGTTCTGTGGACTAGTTCGTGGAGCAATGAACATTGCGGCCCAAAAAAAAAGGTGAACCCAGTACAGAAAACATCGGCGAAAAATGAAAAAGTGAACTTATAAAAAAAAAAGCACGTACCCGCGGGGATTCGAACTTGTGACTGGAAAAACAATTTGGGTGACATACCTAGTACATCAGACCACTAGGCTACGGGCGGGCGATGCCGATGATGGAAAAATAAGCTATATAATGTATAACCAGTTTACACTTTTATTTAGTTTTAGTATTTCAAGCAGCTTAGGTGACTATTTGTTGTATTGCACTCGTGCAGTAAGCGTCCCCCGAGTTTCCACAATAGCTCACGTCTAGCAATTGCATTTCGTAGACGGAAAAGTGTTCACAGATGCGTAGTCGTGCTGCTGACCGCTGTGCTTGTTCGCCCAGCGCAAAAAAGTGCTTCCCGCACCCTAGTTTTACGCTGTACGATAAAAATATCAGTTGATTTTATTTCCTTAGTACCTATATTGACTTCGCTGACTCTTCTCCCCCTTCAAGAGGCCTTATATTTTCCTACTGGCGTACCAGTCAGCGAAGCGTCGCATGTGCGCTTGTGCAGCGCTTGTGTGAAGTGACCTTGACTTGGAGCTAGATACAGTGTACAAACTAACGCAGTAAAGAAAGGCACATTCTTCCATTCCCAAACGTGTTGTGGCTTAGTTTCAACTGATTTCAACTTAGTTTCAACCCGTCGGCGGCCGGCGGACTAAACGCTGGACCGACTGACTCGGTCGCGAAAGGTCGGCGAGCCGTGCAGTAGCGCAGCCAATTGCCAGCTCCTCTCCTGCTAAAGTCACACGAAAACGCCACAGAAAATGGGCGAGCGTAAAGAGAGGAGGACAGCATTTTCGAATTGATTTTTCTACTAAATAAATTCGCGTAAACGCGCTCAGAGTGGTCGAAACAGGGCCTAGGGACTCCGGACTACAATTTGCGCTCTTAATCCCGCATTGTTTACAAATCACTTCAGTGTCCCTTTAAGCGGTATGCTTATGCATTGAGTTCTATGGGTTCTACACTGTAGTTACAAAGCATTCGGTCCACTTAAAAACTTGTCATGCAACTTGTCGTGCGTCACGAACAGGCTGGAAAGTTGCCTCTGGTGGTTGAGAGAAAGCAGCAATGTTGGTATCGGAGGAAGTGTCGATTGCGCATCAAATGCCAGGAAAGCTGTCGCAGGGTTCCATCTTTCGTGTGCGTGCATCTTCAGACTTTGTTCTTGCAAACGCAGTCAGGGCGGTATTTCCAAAATTCCCCTCCTTGCGTGGGGACGAAAACTGAATTCCTTTGGCTTTGAGAAAATTTGCGCTGTTGTTGCACTGTGCACTGCGTATTCTGTGGGCCGGACCGCAGAATGGTGTTCAGCTTTATTCTGTGGACCAGACCACAGGGTGGTGTTTGGCTTTTAACTTCTGTCAACAGAGTATCGCTCACCGGCTTCTGTGGTGTTAGGCATAGAGTCTCGGGTTTTGATGCCAAGGGTCCGCGTTTAAGGTCCTGCAGTTCCACAGTTTATTTCTTTCAAGTAAATTTTTTACTTTAAGTCGTTCCTTGAGGTCAACTCCATGCATTCTTTTTGTAACTGAGGGTAACCTGGTATCTTTTAGGTTGGTCAAGACGAACAAGGCTTGACTGTGCCGTGGTACGGTCCACAGAGTAAAGCTGAACGTGGCAATGTGGTCTGGGCCACAATAGGCACTGCTTTCACCGAAGGCATGCCAGCTACCACCACCATCATCATCATCATCGGAAATTTTTAACTGCCATTGCAGGTCGGGCAACTGGTCGTTTCTTCAGCAGCCGCCGCCGCTGATCCGGCCGACGGCGGCCGAAGTTGCAGCCTCCACCGATGCAGTGTGTCAGATTTTGTGGCTGTTTTCCTAATTATGGTTGCGATGATGGCAGTTGCTTTGTTGTTATGGTAATTAATCCTGGTGTCACTTTTGTACATTGTTTCTCTCCCCCTTTAAGAGTATTTCAGGCCATTTTTTTGTGATAATCTCCAGTTATGAATTTTCTCTGGCTTGCTTCCCTAGACTCAGCTGTGGACATTTTTCCCAGAGTTTCTTGCCCATTGAGTCATTATTCCCGATGCTTAACTAGCGTCACCCAATCTTTTTTGTTCTGCTAGCTCGCTGTGCGGCCACATAACGGCACTGGTTTCGAAATTTCAGCCAGTGATGTCATTGTATTTTTTCTCTCTTCTTTTCATTGTAGGTATTAGTTGCTGTAACGCTCACATTCTGCATGTTTGGTGGGCTCAAAACAATGCTCTCCAGCACTGAGAACCAGAAATTGAGGCATTACTGCTGTATCTGGCCAAGCTGTAGGATTATTTCCCATTGGAGTGCATGCTGTAGTGCTGAGCACCTGTCAAAGTTACAAGTACCGTATGTTTAGTACTCTGTTTGTTTTCAGAATTAAAGTGTACCGTAATTACCCGATTCTAACGCGCACCTTTTTTCCGGAAAATAGGCCGAAAAATCGCATGCGCGTGAGAATCGGATACGAAACCGAAACTGCCGAAACAGCGGAAATTTCGTCCCACCCATCGCCATCGCCATCTCAAGGTGGTGCCAAAGCCTTTAGCAACATGGAGGAAGACTTCCTCCATGCTTAGCAAGAATTTTTCGAATGCAGGAAGCATAAGCGCCTAGGCTTTCCTATCGGTGTTCACACAAATCGTCAAATCGTTCCACTTGCGCACTTGATAACAGGAATGGCAGCAGCGGCTCTCACGCGTTCAAAACAAGCGGTCGGCTGAAGCGTGCGGCTCTGGGGAAGCTTGCGGGATGGGCGTGCGATGCGTGGGCCACGATCCCATCGACCATGGTTGAATGTTCGTTCAGAAGTGTGGCATCACGAACGCTCTTGGCGGCACCGAGGACGAGATGTTGTGGTCAGCGGAAAGCGACGAGGTGTGAGATGAGTGAGATTATTTCAGGAAATAAATCGCCCATTTCTCCCGCATTCGTTTGTCGGGGTCATAAAGTTCCGTGCGCGTTACAATCGAAGGTGCAAGTTTTTTTTGTTTTTTTTGCAAGGAAAATCGGGTGCGTGTTAGAATCGGGGGCACGTTAGAATCGGGTAAGTACGGTAGTACCATGCTCCTTTCCTATCTCGAGGCCAATTAGGCAGTCGGGTGCAATTTTGAGCAATACAGGTCTGCAATGTTTACAGAACAATGCTCCGCTCAGGTAGTCTCCACATATTTTCGCCTATTCATTACATCTCATAGCAGATGCAGGAGCCGATCTACAGTAACATATGCTTGTGTGGAAGTTTCCGTTCTTTGTTTGTACTAATTGGTGGTATTGAAATGGTGGGCTGGCTGTTTCTCAGCGCCTTACGAAGTTTCCCTTTAAGGTTGTCGCTTATCGACCTCGGCTTTGCCTCTGCTCTCGCATTGAACACTGGTGGTATGATTGACGGCTGCCGTTGTCACGGCCTCTTTTCCCTCGTTATTTTCCCTGTGTCAAACGGGGATGTGGCGGGATGCAAAGATGTGTGCCTCATTCGCCTTCACCGACTGACTTCAGAGGGATGCAAGATTTTCTCTTGGCGTGTGCGCAGTAGGTGTGCGTCTTCTTTGGTGCGTCGTCGTGATGTTACTTCTCCGCCTCACTCTTTCTATCCAGTTGCCTTGGCTGAGCGGGTCTTAACAAAACACACAGTTGCTCAAAACGCCCACCAGGGTAGGTGAAGTTCCTCACGATGGTGAGGTAGAGGCGACGGCTCTACCATAGAAGTTGCCCTACTTGTAGAGCGTACAAGTGGGCGATATCACGTGGGTCGCTGAATAATTTCTCGTGTGTGGGAACTTGTGGCGATGAACAGCGTGTTGCTCTTGAATGAGAATTAGTGCGTGTGCCTGATTGTGGAGGATCGTTGCTTGAGAAAAAGTTCATTGTTGTTTTCAGCGAAAGCTTAGATGAAATGCTTTCTATTGAAGTGCATGGGAACAGTGTGGCATTTCGAAGTTCAATTTACGAGCACTTCTTTTTCTTTGCTGGTTGTTTCGTCACTTTGTTTTTCACTGCGGTGGTTACAAATCCTATGTGTTCAAAGTATTCGAGCCTATAATCGCACCGATAGAAGCCCAGCAACATAATTTGTGAAACCTTCATTGTGATTGTTTCTCAAGAGATCACCTCCAGAGAGGCCAGCAAGTAATCTCTCCTCTTAACAAGGCCTAATTTCGTTGTGTACGTGTGTTCTTATCAAAGCGCGCCCTTATTTTCACCAACGCATTGTTCTTTCGTTATACTATGCATATATTCATAGTCATCTTTCGTACTGCATTTCATCATGGGGCAATACATATGCTACCCATATCGAACCTCTTCAAATCCTTCAAAATCAGGCTCTCCGAATCATTACATTTGCTCCTTATCAGTCTCATTCCATGCCTCTCTACATTAACCTAGGCGTGCTTCCGGTAAACGACTTATTTATTTTAAATCTGGCTTCATTGATGTATCGCCTTGTCCATAATCACATATCCATTGATGGATTGCCCCGGGAGCACCTCATTAACACAAACAACACCCGATTCTCTGCCCGAAACAATTTCTTGACACCAAAAGTGCGTACGAACTATGGCAAACAGACCGCAAAATTTGCTGGTGTGTCGACCTGGAACAATATACCTGAAGAAAGTAAGTCAAGTTATGCATTACATTCTTTTCGTAAATTATTTAAATTATATCTTCTTAGAGAACTATATATCTAGTAAACTAAGTTTTTTTGCTTTTTATAATTGATTTTCCAGAATATTTGTGTGCTAATTCTCAATGAAGCGTTATTGCATGGTTCCTGTTCGATATATTGTTTTTTGCTTGTCTTAATTATATTTTAGGATGTTCTAAAACCTGTTCAATGCTTGCTGCGTTTTGTTCTATTAAAATTACGTTATGTAACGAGGTCCCCCTGACAGTTCTCAACTTCGGGACCTCCTCTGTCATTGTACTCGCTTATGTTACTTGCTTATGTTATGTTATGCAAAAGTTGTGAATGTTGGTTGTCGTATTAAGAGGCCAGAAGCAAGCTTTGTCAGGCTTGTTGAAGAGAGTAAGGATTGTGTATCAGTGTAACAGGAAACAGTGTGTATCAGTTAACAGGAAAAGAACTAAATTTTTCACAAAAACTCACAAGTTGTTCTAGCTATGCTCTTTTGGTGTGTAGGACTACTGCCTTGTCCCATGTGTTAACTATTACTTGAAAAATGATGATTTTGTCTTTGTGTGAGCTGTGAGGGAATGAGTGTTCTCTAAGCTAGGTTTGTACTTTGTGGCCTGCAAAATCGGACCCGTCGTTTTCGCATGTGTGGGCGTGTTCTCACCGGGAGTCTCTAATCTCAACTGCCATCGCCCTTAGGAGTTTATTATAGCTGTCAGTGTGAGTCGCTCTATCAGCAGGGGTGAGACAGCTGCGCACATTGCGCCTTTTTGATACAATTCCATTTTCCTGCGCCAAGCTGCTCCAAAAGCATGAAAATTGCGAAAATTGCGCCAAACTGCTCCAAAAGAGCCTGAAAAGCACGGATTTTGATGCTTATGTCAGTTCCGTTGGGGACGAAAGCCTCCCGCATCCCAGTGACCGCTTTTATTGGCGGTCAATTGCAAACACAGAAATGACAAAAATAGAAAGACTGAAGAAATGAAGCAAACGATAGCTTCTAAAACACGATTGGCTTCCTGTCCGGGTTCGCTGAAACGGCCTTCCCGATTAGGCATCGCTGTGGCTACAAACATGGCCGCCGCCTGATCTGCCTGCTACTGCCTACTTCACGCGCCTACTGCGCATCGCCAATATTTTCCCTGGTTTATTTTACGCTATCAGCTGGGTTCCAGTCTATTCATTCTATCAATTGTGGCTCTGAACAGTGACGTTAACGCGGGGATATGGTTTGAGATTGGTGCGAGATTACGAGAAGTTGCGCGGCTCGTAAAAAAAGTTTTGAAATGTGGGGCCCACGACTTCGGCGTGGTTTGTCCTTGAGTGCGAAACGCGGTGCGTGCGTCTATAATCGGGTTCGTGAATTGAACTTTTTGGTTCGTTGTGGTGTTATAAAATGTTGGTGTTGCTATGCTTCGAAGCGCGATCGCGAGCCTCGGCCCGGGAGGAAACGGTCGGCACGAAAGTTGCGGGCGGCGCTGCGGCGCCGCGACCTGTCCAGGACTGCATGGTTGCCATAGCACGCGAGTAATAACACTTGATGTATGCGAAGTGAAATTTAATGCCCAAAACTAGGTGGCTAAACAGTAACGCTACTCAAATGATTTTCCGGGTGGACGTGCGCCCCACGGACTGCATCGGGTAGGCATGCGACCGTTAGCTCGAAGTTGCTCAACTGTTGCCGTGACTACACTCGTTCGTACAATGCAGCCTGGGATTACAAAAATAATTATTTTAGCATTGAAACGGTAAAAAAACACGCCACAATTGCAGAGCCCTTAAATTTGATAATGTTAACGGCAGTTTTGTTGTCAGTGTTGCGTACAGCCACAACACAATCTCGCCAGTTAGGAAAAAGGTAGTGAGTTAGAACTTTGTAATACTCTTTAAAAATTATTTCGCGTAAGGCTGTTTCAGTGTACGTGTATTCAAAACTGATTGGAATGTGTACTTGACCCTTCAAATTGCTGAAATTGTGATTTTTTAAGCTCACAAGACGATGTATTAAATGTCCCTACCTGCTCCAAATCAAGCTTCTTCTGCTCCAGAATCGAAATTTTGCTGCTCCGAAAACTGCTCCCAAATCTCTTAGGGCTGTCTCACCCCTGTATCAGGGGAGCGCTTCAAAGTGTGCGTGATGCCTGTTGTTTTGAGCGTGGGGCCATTTACGGAGTGAAGTGTTAAAGTTATGTCGTGTGTGTGAGATGTTACGATGGTTGCTGCTTGGGAGGAGTGAATACGAAATGAAATGGGAAAATAAACATACACGCTATACTTTCAACGTACGGGGCCTCAGATGGTTTCTTTCCTTCTTTATTTTGCAGAGATCTTTGTTTGCAGTGGTCTGCGAGTAGTGGCAAATCTTGGCAGGAAGTAGTCGTGGACAAATGAAACATGAACATGAAAATATCAGCCAGAACACACAAAGAGTGTGATTTCTTTCCGTGCAAGTGAAATTGCAAGGTGCACGTTTTCGTTACAGTAGCAAAGGTTGACCATTTGTCCTTCTAAATATACCATTCGCGAGCCATCATTTTATCTCTGCTATCCATATTCTTTGATGTTGCTTGTATTGGTTCATATTTTCGCGTTCTCGTTTCTGTTGACCAAGACTACAAGTCTTGAAAGGCTTGGCCAGGCATGCGTACTTAGAGCGTAGTTTTATTCATTTGTGGCAGGAGCAGTTGCATTTGATTGAATATACAGCCAAGGGTCCCAAAGCCCATGATTGCCACAGTACTCTTGGTAAAAAATTGCGATGCACAAATACAATTAGCAAAACAGTGAACACTGAGCAATAATCGCAGACAAGTCAAGCAATCTGTAGAAGGTTGGTAGTAAGGCACAAATTGTACATAATACAAATGCATTGAGAACATTTTAGTAGTTCACGTGGCAGTGACAGCAAGTAATGAAGAAACTCGGGTAGTCTTACTGAATACAATATCACAAAAACAAGAAGTGGAAAGATGTTTCTTTTGTTTTTGCCTACCTTTTTGTAGAGGAAGCAGTCTAAAGTTTTTAAGGCTGGGGCAATGCAACTTAAAGGCCAACTGCACTGAAAATTTCGACCTTCTGAAAACCCATTTCCGTATAGTCTGCTTAAAAAGAAAGCAACATGCAGAGTACAACAGCTGAAATACGCGCGCGGACGCCTCAAGCGGTCAGCAAAAATCGGCGATTTTGAAACCGAAACCGAGGAGAGCGTGGCCATTGCGGTGACAGCGAGCGGCCGGACGGTCAGCCGCTCGGGAAAAAGTCTGCGCGCAAGCTCTACAAGCGCACGGGGCAGCAAGTGGTTGGAGCGTGCGCAGCAGAGCTCTACCGGTTCTCCGTCTGCGTGGCTGGCCAGAGGAAGAAGCCCCCGTCGGCTGGAACGTCACAGGCGCGTCGTGGCTGTTCACGCAATCCGCCGGCAGGTGCAGTGTGGTCTGCGGCAGAGCTTTTTTAAATGCTTCCGACTGATTAACGAGGCGTTTCACGGGCCTACCACTCGTGTCCCGGCTGATTTGGGGGTATTACTGTGCATTAAAAATAAATTTGGTCGAGGTGAAATTTCAGTGCAGTTGGCCTTTAAGGGGGTCTAACAGGGTTCCAAAAGCTGCGATTTTATGTGCGGAATCGCTGGAGTACTATGCAAGGAACGTTCTCCCGCAACAAGGGTTTAACAGCGCCAAGTATTAGCCGAGTTATCGTTCATTAAAAAGGGGCAGCAATATGGCCTGAAGCTTCCACCCTCTCCTCGCGCCTCCAAAGCACTGTGGAAGCTGTGCTGTCACCGACCAGGCGCGAGAAACGGCGAGACCTTTGCTGGTTCGAGATGCGCGCAGCCATCGCGCAGAAACGACGACCTCTTCGATAGTTTCTGTAAAATGTCTAGAACTGTTTACACCATTAGCAGGCTTTTGCTAAGAGGTGAAAAAACACTGCAGCATAAATCACACTTTGCGCTTTTAGATTTCAGCACCCGAATGATTTTGCCATTTTCTAAGCAGTCCACTCTCTCTGTATAGCATCAACGCTTCCTGTTGCACTGGAGGACCTCGAACCTTAACAAGATTTTGTCATCTTTTACATATCCCGATTCCTCCAACATTTCTACACTTACCTTGCCAGCCCATCTTTCCGGTACTCTTGGTCGTCCAACAGGCATATAAAAATCGTAATTTTGAAACTCGTCTTCTGGATATGCAATTATCGACTCTAGGTTACTACACTTGGTGGGATGAAGCACTGTTAAACACAAAACTTTAAACATTGGCCACATAAGCAGTTTGTCACACTCTCCTCTGCATATTTCAAATCCAATCTTCAAATGGAAACCGTCCCAACTTTTTAAGACTGCAAATGGACGGATAAGAT
The DNA here is from genome assembly GCF_048455015.1 of Haemaphysalis longicornis. Classification (NCBI taxonomy): domain Eukaryota; kingdom Metazoa; phylum Arthropoda; class Arachnida; order Ixodida; family Ixodidae; genus Haemaphysalis; species Haemaphysalis longicornis. Next base: position 83,685,815 of record NW_027526233.1, on the reverse strand, counting down.
ATCCATAGAAGTATCCTTGGTTCGGGGGGTATACATGTACTTCGTGTTCCCGTCTACCCTCCTGCACTGTTTCTGACCAGGGTTCAATGCTCCACTCTAGAGCTTCGGAGACATTAAGCCTCCTTTCTGGAGGCAAATCTGCGACACTTTGTGGAACGCTCATCTTCCCGGCAACATCATTCTGGCACTGCTCTAAGCACTCCCGACTAGGCGGTTTGCTAACCATGCACTCTTGAACCATGCTTTCAATTGCCTCCAGCTTTTCTCTCGTTTCCTTTCGTTCTCCAGCACATGCTGTTTCCAACCTCTCAATGCTGTCCTTGATGACGGTGCACAATGCCAAAGCCTCGCTGTTCTTTTCTTCAGCTATGTGGTTCACCGATTCTTTGAGCTCACCAACAACCCCTTTGAGCCCTTGCCACGAACTCATAACGGCACTTAAGTCGTTTCGCAGAGCAGCCTGGGCACCAGCCATTTCATCCACAGCATGTCTGCACAGATGTGCACTCTCCGTCAGCGTGTTCTCCATGCACTGAATCGCTTCCAGGGCGGGCGACTGTGGAGCCACATTTTGTGCCAACATTTGCACGCTGCTGGAGATAACTTCCTGGTTTTCTTCAAATGCCTTCTGAAGCAGAGATACCTTTGTATCCAAGTTTCTGAGGGCATTGGCAATTTGAGTTGTTCCTAAATCACCCTTCTCCCCTATTACAATATCCGCCACAGGGGTCTGGCCACACGTGCCTGACTCCAGGTGGTTGACGATATCTTTGTGAGCGACACTCCCACTGCAGCGCTGGCAGGTGACTGTGTGGTGCTGACACTCGCTGCTGAAGTGCTGCAGGACTTTTGATGCCGGACCTGTGACGCCACAGCCTTGCGAGGAGTTCCAGCACCGGATCTGAAGAGAAAATATAAAACGGCTGCCTTAATTGACTGTGGCAAAATTGTTAGTCTACATAATTCACCTCGCAGGCACCACAAACCAAAAAAAAGGACCCATTGAACTTTTCAACTGCCACACGACTGGGCTACTGTAAGAAAGAATAAAACCTTACAATGTGACAATTGCAGGCACCACAAACCAAAAAAAAGGACTCACTGAACGTTTGAACTGCCACATGACTGGGCTACTGTAAGAAAGAATAAAACCTTACAACGTGACAACAGTTACAAATATAGGCGGTTTTCAAATCGAAATAGAGACTAGCGTGGCAATTGCAACTAGGCCTAAGTAAAGTGCAGCCGGCGAGCAAGCGAGTGGCTGGCCAGCCAGAGCAAACCTGCACGCAACAGCTCTGCACGTCTACAGCCTATGGAGAAGCACACCCAGTGGCACTTGACTGGTCCTTCTGGCTCGTGGGAGGACCGAGCACCTGGCTGCGTGTTTTCAAACGCTTCGCGGCACAGAGCACCCATGTGACATGTGCGGCGCGCGCTATTCTTTTGAGCGCCTGCTAATGCGAGCCCACCGTTTGGGCCCTGTTGGCTCGATGCAGAGTACTGAGTACTAGCGCTGATGGCTTGGGTTTGAGCCGTTTTTTTTAATTGCATAATTTTTTTTAATTTATAATTTTGTTTCTGAACTCAAATCTACGCATTGTTTTTGTTAATAATGCTAACTCGGTATGCTTCAGGTCACTTAAGGTTTGGGGCGCTGCCAATTACCACGTTCTCCATCGCGCCAACTGACGCGTCATGTGGGTGCTCTGTGCAGCAAAACGTTTGGAAATACGCCACCTGACCAGTGTTTCTAAACTCAAATCTACGCATTGTTTTTGTTAATAATGGTCACTCGGTATGCTTCAGGTCGCTTTAGGTTTGGGGCGCTGCCAATTACCACGTTCTCCATCGCGCCAACTGACGCGTCATGTGGGTGCTTTGTGCAGCAAAACGTTTGGAAATACGCCACCTGGCCAGTGTTTCTAAACTCAAATCTACGCATTGTTTTTGTTAATAATGGTCACTCTGTATGCTTCAGGTCGCTTTAGGTTTGGGGCGCTGCCAATTACCACGTTCTCCATCGCGCCAACTGACGCGTCATGTGGGTGCTTTGTGCAGCAAAACGTTTGGAAATACGCCACCTGGCCAGTGTTTCTAAACTCAAATCTACGCATTGTTTTTGTTAATAATGGTCACTCGGTATGCTTCAGGTCGCTTTAGGTTTGGGGCGCTGCCAATTACCACGTTCTCCATCGCGCCAACTGACGCGTCATGTGGGTGCTTTGTGCAGCAAAACGTTTGGAAATAGGCCACCTGGCCAGTGTTTCTAAACTCAAATCTACGCATTGTTTTTGTTAATAATGGTAACTCGGTATGCTTCAGGTCGCTTTAGGTTTGGGGCGCTGCCAATTACCACGTTCTCCATCGCGCCAACTGACGCGTCATGTGGGTGCTTTGTGCAGCAAAACGTTTGGAAATACGCCACCTGGCCAGTGTTTCTAAACTCAAATCTACGCATTGTTTTTGTTAATAATGGTCACTCGGTATGCTTCAGGTCGCTTTAGGTTTGGGGCGCTGCCAATTACCACGTTCTCCATCGCGCCAACTGACGCGTCATGTGGGTGCTTTGTGCAGCAAAACGTTTGGAAATACGCCACCTGGCCAGTGTTTCTAAACTCAAATCTACGCATTGTTTTTGTTAATAATGGTCACTCGGTATGCTTCAGGTCGCTTTAGGTTTGGGGCGCTGCCAATTACCACGTTCTCCATCGCGCCAACTGACGCGTCATGTGGGTGCTTTGTGCAGCAAAACGTTTGGAAATACGCCACCTGGCCAGTGTTTCTAAACTCAAATCTACGCATTGTTTTTGTTAATAATGGTCACTCGGTATGCTTCAGGTCGCTTTAGGTTTGGGGCGCTGCCAATTACCACGTTCTCCATCGCGCCAACTGACGCGTCATGTGGGTGCTTTGTGCAGCAAAACGTTTGGAAATACGCCACCTGGCCAGTGTTTCTAAACTCAAATCTACGCATTGTTTTTGTTAATAATGGTCACTCGGTATGCTTCAGGTCGCTTTAGGTTTGGGGCGCTGCCAATTACCACGTTCTCCATCGCGCCAACTGACGCATCATGTGGGTGCTTTGTGCAGCAAAACGTTTGGAAATACGCAACCTGGCCAGTGTTTCTAAACTCAAATCTACGCATTGTTTTTGTTAATAATGGTCACTCGGTATGCTTCAGGTCGCTTTAGGTTTGGAGCGCTGCCAATTACCACGTTCTCCATCGCGCCAACTGACGCGTCATGTGGGTGCTTTGTGCAGCAAAACGTTTGGAAATACGCCACCTGGCCAGTGTTTCTAAACTCAAATCTACGCATTGTTTTTGTTAATAATGGTCACTCGGTATGCTTCAGGTCGCTTTAGGTTTGGGGCGTTACCAATTACCACGTTCTCCATCGCGCCAACTGACGCGTCATGTGGGTGCTTTGTGCAGCAAAACGTTTGGAAATACGCCACCTGGCCAGTGTTTCTAAACTCAAATCTACGCATTGTTTTTGTTAATAATGGTCACTCGGTATGCTTCAGGTCGCTTTAGGTTTGGGGTGCTGCCAATTACCACGTTCTCCATCGCGCCAACTGATGCGTCATGTGGGTGCTTTGTGCAGCAAAACGTTTGGAAATACGCCACCTGGCCAGTGTTTCTAAACTCAAATCTACGCATTGTTTTTGTTAATAATGGTCACTCGGTATGCTTCAGGTCGCTTTAGGTTTGGGGCACTGCCAATTACCACGTTCTCCATCGCGCCAACTGACGCGTCATGTGGGTGCTTTGGGCAGCAAAACGTTTGGAAATACGCCACCTGGCCAGTGTTTCTAAACTCAAATCTATGCATTGTTTTTGTTAATAATGGTCACTCGGTATGCTTCAGGTCGCTTTAGGTTTGGGGCGCTGCCAATTACCACGTTCTCCATCGCGCCAACTGACGCATCATGTGGGTGCTTTGTGCAGCAAAACGTTTGGAAATACGCCACCTGGCCAGTGTTTCTAAACTCAAATCTACGCATTGTTTTTGTTAATAATGGTCACTCGGTATGCTTCAGGTCGCTTTAGGTTTGGGGCGCTGCCAATTACCACGTTCTCCATCGCGCCAACTGACGCGTCATGTGGGTGCTTTGTGCAGCAAAACGTTTGGAAATACGCCACCTGGCCAGTGTTTCTAAACTCAAATCTACGCATTGTTTTTGTTAATAATGGTCACTCGGTATGCTTCAGGTCGCTTTAGGTTTGGGGCGCTGCCAATTACCACGTTCTCCATCGCGCCAACTGACGCGTCATGTGGGTGCTTTGTGCAGCAAAACGTTTGGAAATACGCCACCTGGCCAGTGTTTCTAAACTCAAATCTACGCATTGTTTTTGTTAATAATGGTCACTCGGTATGCTTCAGGTCGCTTTAGGTTTGGGGCGCTGCCAATTACCACGTTCTCCATCGTGCCAACTGACGCGTCATGTGGGTGCTTTGTGCAGCAAAACGTTTGGAAATACGCCACCTGGCCAGTGTTTCTAAACTCAAATCTATGCATTGTTTTTGTTAATAATGGTCACTCGGTATGCTTCAGGTCGCTTTAGGTTTGGGGCGCTGCCAATTACCACGTTCTCCATCGCGCCAACTGACGCGTCATGTGGGTGCTTTGTGCAGCAAAACGTTTGGAAATACGCCACCTGGCCAGTGTTTCTAAACTCAAATCTACGCATTGTTTTTGTTAATAATGGTCACTCGGTATGCTTCAGGTCGCTTTAGGTTTGGGGCGCTGCCAATTACCACGTTCTCCATCGCGCCAACTGACGCGTCATGTGGGTGCTTTGTGCAGCAAAACGTTTGGAAATACGCCACCTGGCCAGTGTTTCTAAACTCAAATCTACGCATTGTTTTTGTTAATAATGGTCACTCGGTATGCTTCAGGTCGCTTTAGGTTTGGGGCGCTGCCAATTACCACGTTCTCCATCGCGCCAACTGACGCGTCATGTGGGTGCTTTGTGCAGCAAAACGTTTGGAAATACGCCACCTGGCCAGTGTTTCTAAACTCAAATCTACGCATTGTTTTTGTTAATAATGGTCACTCGGTATGCTTCAGGTCGCTTTAGGTTTGGGGCGCTGCCAATTACCACGTTCTCCATCGCGCCAACTGACGCGTCATGTGGGTGCTTTGTGCAGCAAAACGTTTGGAAATACGCCACCTGGCCAGTGTTTATAAACTCAAATCTACGCATTGTTTTTGTTAATAATGGTCACTCGGTATGCTTCAGGTCGCTTTAGGTTTGGGGCGCTGCCAATTACCACGTTCTCCATCGCGCCAACTGACGCGTCATGTGGGTGCTTTGTGCAGCAAAACGTTTGGAAATACGCCACCTGGCCAGTGTTTCTAAACTCAAATCTACGCATTGTTTTTGTTAATAATGGTAACTCGGTATGCTTCAGGTCGCTTTAGGTTTGGGGCGCTGCCAATTACCACGTTCTCCATCGCGCCAACTGACGCGTCATGTGGGTGCTTTGTGCAGCAAAACGTTTGGAAATACGCCACCTGGCCAGTGTTTCTAAACTCAAATCTACGCATTGTTTTTGTTAATAATGGTAACGCGGTATGCTTCAAGTCACTTAAGGTTTGGGGCGCTGCCAATTACCACGTTCTCCATCGCGCCAACTGACGCGTCATGTGGGTGCTTTGTGCAGCAAAACGTTTGGAAATACGCCACCTGGCCAGTGTTTCTAAACTCAAATCTATGCATTGTTTTTGTTAATAATGGTCACTCGGTATGCTTCAGGTCGCTTTAGGTTTGGGGCGCTGCCAGTGACCACGTTAAATTACCATTCTTTTGCGCCAACAGACACGTCACGTGGGTGCTTTGTGCAGCGAAGCGTTTGGAAATACGCCACCTGGCAAGCCGGCATGCCCCTTCCACTTATCCAACGGCTGGTGCAGCGCCGTCTGCGACAAAGGTATTTTAAACATTCATAATTGATTAATAATGCATTTCACGGGGCTACCACTCATGTACCAGTTGGTTTGATGATAGGTTCTGTTACAATAAACACACACGCATACATTCATATTGGGCAAAACTGCGAACAGTTGGCAGGATGGTACAGTTTATTCTGCTCCCATTTCTTCCTCCTCTGCTTCCCCACTTTGCTGCTCTGACCTCGCCTTCCTGGGCGATTGCCTGCGAAAAGCACATCCACATTTGGCTTCCGGCTTCCGCCTTTACAATGTATCTATCTGTGTGCCTGTCTACCTATCAATGTATTTATATAGAGATACATAGATTGATAGACAAATATATTGTGACGGCACAAAACCGGAAGCGGCCACGCGCGGTTACAAAACAAACAAAACGAACCCTAAGGGATATCTCGCGGAAATATGAAAAGTAAAAGCACAAGGACGTCCCAAAGCTTTTTTTACACGCGAGCCTGAGCGCAAGGCAACACAAGTTTGCAAACAGCTAATGAAGCACCGCTACTACCTGACTGATGTGACAAAAACCTGGCTTTAATTAGCCTTGTACAATTCTAGGTCCAGGATGCTCTCAAAAGGGTACATTGCTTTTTTATTCTCACACACAGTGCATTCCCACACACTGTCACACACTTATAATCGATGAAATCTCCCGTTTCGTGCCTTGGAATGGCGCGCCTCCATTTCTCGTGCAGCTCTCCGTCGCTCAGTCAACAGAACAAGGAAACATTTTCGGTTGTATCGTTGTACAGGGAACGACATCCGGGACGCAACACGTGTTCGGCATCGTCGTTGCACTACTTAATCGCATCACAACAGCTCGAGATGCATGTTACATTTTTTCTCACAGAGTCTCTGCCGTTCGAGCCAGCGCAACGCCGCCAGAGGAGTGACGACGACGATGATGATGATGCTTAGCGGCTTCCCCTTTGTAACGGGGTGGCGTTGCACAGCAGCCTTAGTCGCAACGCCACTATACAATCACCTCGCCAAAAAATAAAAAAAATTAAAAAAAATATTATCAAAATAAAAATAAAATACTTCTACGAAATTTTTGTGCTAGTCTGACTTCTTTGTCCGCATGTCTTCCCAGATTGTTCTCTGCTCTTTTCCCACCAACATTCTAACCTTCTTTTACTAACCTCTACTGTGGTCCAATTCACTTTTCCGCTAACCTTAAAGGAGCCATGAAGAGAAAATGCAAGTTGGTTTTATTCGAAAGATTTCGTGTTTTATAGTGCCCCCAGCGCTTGTCCGGATACAAACGGTGCTTTATTCACTGAGAAATTAAACAATTTAGGTTAAAATTTTGATTTTCCCGCTCAATCGTGCGTTTTCGTGGTCCCAAATGACATCACAGGAACCGACGGCTCTGCAGCGTAGAGTACCTTCATTCACGCATCCGCCGTACAGGGTAGAGACACGTATACGCTGGCGCCGCCATTTTCGGTTGCTCGCTCGCCGCCGAAGCAAGTCCTTGTGTTAAAACCGCGCTAAAATTATCGCCGCAACGCAGTTTACTGAAGAAGTTTGAATCATATTGTCTGTTTCGCGTTGCTAGGTCTCGTGGGAAACGAAAAGAATAACGCGTTGAGCCCGTTGGCCCAATTGCGGCGCCACGGGACCGTTCAAAGGTTGTCTCCACCCTGTACAGCGGTGTTGGTTTGTTCCCGCGTTTCTTTACGTTCCGTAACCTAGATGGCGCCACCATACCGTGGCAAGCGTTTGGTTTGTTTTTGCCCGCATTTAAACCTGGCTTGTTTTTGTTCTGGGAGAAAATATTCGTTCCCTGAAACAGTGCTCGCTCGACAAATGGGGTCACATAAGACACCGTTGCTTGCGTCAATCGGCCAGTGTCGTGTGAGACAACCCCAAGCCCCGTAGTGCTGTGCAGCTAAACCAAGCATGCTGTGCGCAGTACGAACAGCAGAACGCATCAGTACTTCTAGGTTTACATGTGCTTTCGTAACTTCCACTGTTTGTCCCATCATTCTTATTGCTTTGTAAAGAATGTGCCCTAAATTTAAGCGCAAATCGCTCGTTCGTCTAGTTTGTAAGCTCTACCTAATTTGCGTCTGCTTCTGCCAGCCTCCGCCAATCGCAGAGCTTAGCTCATGTGACATCATAGGTTCTGTTGCGGGAAATGAGCTGGTGGGTCGCATGACCATTCCCGTTTTTCCTAATTATGTAGCTTATTTGAGCGAAGTTTACGTTAAAAGTGGTGTCAGTATGATTCTAACGAGACAATCTTTTGAATGAACCAAACTTGTGTTTTCTCTTCATGGCTCCTTTAAGCCAAGAGCCTCCGGAAGCTGGATGGCTCCCTCACTGAGGACTGGACGGATACTTTTGCACTCCGTTACAATATGTCGCATGGTTTCTGGCGCCTTTCCGCAGCCTGCGCATAGTTTTTCGTGTACTGGCTCACGGATAAGCGTTTTTGTCTGCAAGCAACCCGCCCGGGCTTCAAAAAGCAATGCACTCTTTTTGGTATTATCGAATAATTTTTCCCTTGTGATCTCCTGCTTCCCGATCCTGTAGATATCTAAGGACTTCTTCGCATCCATCCTCTTTTTCCAGGTCGTTGTCTCTGTTCATTCGACTTCATTTTTTATTGCCTTGGTCGTTTCCCCTCCACTTCCAGGTTTCATATGCTTTGTCCTGAGCCTTCTGGTTCTTTTCCTCCACTTTGTGTCCACACTTTTCATGTAAAGATACCGTAACAGTTTGGCCGCCCATCTCTAATCATCCATATTTCTAAGTCGTTCTTCAAAACATATTTTTCTCTGTGCTTCTCTCACTTTGAAGGATGCCCATCCCATGTCTCCCTGCACTGCCTCTAGATTTACTTCTAGCCCTGATTGAATCTCTGATTTAACACACACTACTGCATGTGTTTGAAAAGGTGATCGAGTGGTGGTATTATTATTCCCTTCCAGATTACTCTCACTACTTCATGTCTGTTATATCCCCACAGTGCTCTGTGCTTCATGACAGAGGCGTTTCTTTTGCCTTTCATTCTTAAATGCTTCTCATAAGTTTTTAAATATGCCTGACCTTCGTTTAACCATATGCCCAGATATTTGTATTCCGTTACCCATGGTATTGCTGCTTGTTAAATGAATACCGATTCGTTACAGGCGTCGTCATTAAAAACCAGAACTCCCGACTTTACTGTGCTAAACTCTAACCCCAGTTCAGTGGCTTCTTCACCGCAGATATCTGTTAGCTGTTGCAGACACTGTTTGCTATGTCATCTGCATATATCAGTCCCGGGATATGTTGTTCCACTTCCTGTCCTTTGCGGCTATAAAATAGATTGAGACCTATATTACTGCCTTCAAGCTTTTTTTCTAGTCTAGCCATGTACAGCATGAACAGCAATGGCGACAGAGGACAACCCTGCTTTAAACGTCCATTTGTGACTACCGGTTTCGTGCAGTTTTGGTCCTCCCAGGTAATTTGCACTTCGCTCTCATTGTGAATTCCGTGCAACAGCTGTATAAAGTCCTGGCTTAATCCCTCCCGCTCAAGTATGCTCCATAGAAGTTCTCTATCTACGTTGTCGTAGGCTCCGGCCCTTTATATCAAGAAATGCTATCCATAGTGGTCGTTCCTGAGCCATTGACACCTCTATCATTGGGTTAGGACAAATAGTCCTCTAAGCGTCTGCCTCGTCTGAAACCATTTTGTAGTTCACCCAGTATGCTGTTCCCCTCTATCCACGCCTGTAGTTCCGCTTTTATGGCTTGCACTGCGAGCCTGTATGCCACTGAGATAACTGTAATAGGCCTGTACGAATCGGCATTTGCCCTGTCTCCTTTACCTTTATATATCACCTTCACCCTGCTCATATGCGAATTGTCCGGTACTTGCTTAGTTTTTATCACTTTTTTGATTGGTCGAATCAGTTGTGCCTTGCCTTTTGGACCCAGTAGGTTGACCAACCGTATAGGAATTTCATCCGTTCCTGTTGCCGTATTAGCTGGAACATTTTCTTCGCCTTTTTTCCGGTTTATATTCTCCAACTTTAGCTCTCTATCTGTACGCACCTCAGTTGCCCCAATCCCTAAATGCTTTAGCCCTCTCTCCGTTCTTCTGAACTTCTCTTGTATCATTGAGCGTATGTGAAATATCGCCTCTTCTCCTTTTAGTACCTGGCCTTCACAGTTTATGACATGACGTACTTCTTCGGTCTTTTTCCTTAGTTCCTTTACATGATTTAAAAAAATTCCCCGCATTTCCCCGAGGGGAAGAATGTGAAAGTGCGAATGCACGAGTTGAATTTGCGCGGTTCGGTAATGTTCGCAAAAGAGAGATCACACACACACACACACAACTACAAAGAAAGAAAGATGCATTTATTCACAGACACCTATTTGTGTTGTCGTTGTACTTGATTGCTAGAGCGGATCTCAGCTTTGAAATTTCGTGTCAGTACTCCTTTAAGCGGGTGCATTAGCCCTTCTCACGCCCGATTCTTGGCCAATCCCCCATGTGGGTATGTGCCATGTCAGCGGCCAGGCAGCGCGCGCCCATCTCCCCCCGTTGCCAAGGAAGACGAGGAGCGCGCGCACCCGCAGCTGTTGCTATGCGGACGGCGGCGGACGCTTCAGGCTTGCTTAAGAAGTGCATTCGCACTTAAAACTTTCTCGGCGCGCCTTTATCCTTAGCCCGTATATTCTAGATGATGGCGCCACCGCGCGGCGGCCAAACGCAGCATATGAAGCAAGGTAAATATAAATGGTAGCGAAGGCTCGGGCAAAAAGCGGTTCAGAACCTATTGCCAGCGACATCAGCATGGGGGCTTATGGGAGTGGCGATTGAAGCGCGACTAGGTGAGGAGGGAACAAACACTAGTTACAAAAACCAAGTTTTGTTCAACAATACAACAACATTAATATTTTACGAACAATATTTAGTTCTGAATCACATTTATTTAGGCACAATGTGTAAATAATTTATGAAAATGCTGTTCATTCTCAAAAACCTTTTTTGTAGCGCCCTCTGAAGAATGGCACATGTCATTGCTCTGTGATGCAGTCCTTGTAGTGTTCGGAAAGGCGCTCCTAAAGTTCGTCTGCTAGGAAACGCCCCTCGCGTGTTTTGGTGGTGCGCATTTGCATTCGTTTTTCCATGTCAATTTGGTGTGCACTTAATTTTTGCTGTGCGTGGAGTTGCGAGGTGCGTTGTATCGTCGGTGGACACGGGCACGGTAATTTAAACTATGGGACGATGCTGCCAACGGTTGGAGCGGAGCGCATTCCTCGGTACCTACGGAAACGATGTGCCGTACAAGGTTGCAACAGCAACTCCCGCACACCTGGCGTTTTACTGCACCATTTTCCTCTCATTTCCACAGGTAACGCGAAACTATAGTACTGTTAATACGTGCACGGGGGTTGTGTAAGGGTAAGTGGTGGTGCTTCGAAAAAAAAATGGGTCTAAAGCTTTGTTATGTCACAGTTATCTCTTGATTTCACCTCAGGCTGGCTCGGAGCAAGTGGTGTCAATTACCCTAGGACTTCTCAGCGTAGTACCAATCGAATTTAAACGAGTCGCTTTAATTGTCTATCTCAGTGTTTTCTCTATTGCATTACAATGCTTGTAGTGCTCGTTGCTTCCCGCACTTGTATGCGCAAGCATTATTTCCATCGCAGTACTGTGTGGTGCTGCTCCGTGCTGCGCTGCTGCCAGATCTTTCCTGCAATGTGCTTTTACATACTGCCATCGCTTTCGTTTGCATTGATCCATTTTTCCTCTTTTTACTTATCTGTTGCGACACTTGCCTAATAATGCAACCAGGAAATTGCAGGCGTGAATGCTGAGTGAACGTCTGTAGAAACACTTGTCTACTTGATAAGACGCCGGGACAGCTGCGGTGTGCTCGCTGCACTTTCGTGAATCGGCATTTTTCTGCGTCAAGATGCAGTGCCTATAGTTCTTTTCTCTTGTTTCGAAGTAGTTCTGCTGCTGACGCTTTCATTGCTCATAATGCTATGTGTTACGGGTAAAGTCAATTTTTCCGCGCGTAAGGAAAGTCATAATGCATGTAGTGCTCACGAACATTTTGTACTTATTGTATACGTGCTGATTTTGTGCAGTGTGGTAAATTTGTTTTATGTTTATCCTGTAATAAAATTCAAATGTCTTGATTATAGCATGACTATGCGTTATTTCTTCTCTTAGAACAGAAGTCCACAAACTGAGCAAGCATTATATAACCTTGATCTATACTTAACGCACACACGCAACCTGCGTATGTGCGACGCAATTAAACCCAGCAGTGGCGTTGGTAGAAATTGGTATCGGGGTGAGGAGTGGGCACGTTTTTTATATGAAAAGGGGGCCGGGGAGAGTGGTAAAGTGTCATTTTGTGCTCTGTATCCCAAGGCAGAAAAAAAAATGTCGGGGGGGGGGGGGGGGGGGGCGGGGGGGGGGTACGTTTGCCACCCACTGGAATCAAAATAAACAACTGATTGCTTTTTTACAGCAGTGGAAGGCATGAATACAGAATTAAGGTTCAGAGAAGATGCAAGATGTTTTTATAAACACCGAGGCTAATCATACGACAGTATGCTAAAGTACGTTTCTCTAGTCACGAGTATAAGCTGGCGTTGACTTGAAACACACACGCCAAGGGCTCGCCAACTTGCGTCAGATGGCAATGACTTGAGCCCTCAGCGATCAGAGGCCTGCTAAGGCTATTTTGAAGTCAAATGTTCCCGCTAATGCCACCAAAATGACGTCACTTTCTGACCGGATCTTGCGTCACATCCTGTTTATTTTTTGTTCCGCCGGAAGTGTTCCCTCCTCACACAGATGGCGCTAAGCCCCATGAGCAGCTTAAGAGCCGCCATTTTCTGAACGTATGGGCTTCTATGGAAGCTTCGCTACCAGTTATATTTACCTTGTATGAAGCTCTCTCATTGAGTTATGGAGCAGTTTCGTGACCAGTAAGGTATTGAAGGACTCTGGTTATAAACACCCTTTTTCATTTTTAGTCTGCAATTTTTGTTTCAATAAGTCATGCGAAGCCAGACAAATAAAAAGCTGATCCGCAGTGATCCATAATTTGTCAACAAACATGGCGGCGCCCAAGTATTCTAGTTCACTGCACCGCGATGAACGACGTTAAAAGAGCTGTCGCCCCAGCTTCGTGCATGCAAGCAAGCTAAACGTATCAGCGGCGAGATGGAGTTGCAACGAGTTCTCGAACGACCATAAAGTGACTCGTCAGCAAAGCGTCACTAAAGTCACGAAGAGCAACTAGCGATAACTTCTTTTGCACTTGCTGCAGCCGGGTACCTTGGCGGTCACACTGAGAGCGCGAGCGATTCATTTAAAGTGCTCAGTAAAGCACCCGAAAGCCTTAAGAAAAGTCAAGATCAAGCAAAAAGTTGCAAACAAAAAGTTTCTTATTTTTTCGAAGATATTTTTTTTCTCGTCTTCTGCTGTTGAGAGTAGGCAGTTGGTCCCAAGTCAAAGTTTTACGAGTTCTCTCTACTCATTCGGCACCGAATGTTATTGGCAACGAATGTCATTTGACCGCGCCTGTATTACAGCAGACGAATGACATTTCAAACGAATCTCATTCATTTAAAATGACATTCGGTCGGCGCGTGTGACATTCGCCTCAGATGTCATCAGGTATTCTCGTGTAGCACCGAATTAAATAATGACATTTAGAGCGAATGACGGAGTTCCAGCGCGCACTGCACGGAACTTAATCAGACGCACCCCTCTTTCCGTCGGCACGGAGAAGGAGAAAAAAGTAAAAACAAGCAAAACAAATCTCCGCTGCAGTGGGCGGAGCTACGGAAATCTAGTCTGGCAACATGGGTCACCGGGTAGGGGTGATTCGGCAACGCCTCCGAGGACCTTTCCCCAAATGACATTTGCCCTAAATGTCATCAAACCTTACGCGTGACAGGGGTAGTTTCGCTCACCGCGACAGCAACGTGCAAACCACGGAAGCTACTTAAGACAGGAGCAAAAAAAAAAGAATACGATGTAAAAACAAACAGCGCGGTTGAACGAAATACACGAGGAAAGAAACCAGACAGGACGAGCGCTCTCCTGTCGACGTACCAACTCGCCCAACTTTCCATCCTGCTGCAAAAAAAATTGGTCTATAAGACGCAAATAACTGCACATAGTGGGACGAAAACGTTGAGGTGCTCCGCCCCACCTGCCGTATGTTGTAAACACACGGACACGCAAGGGCCGTAGCGTACGCACGCTACTTTGCTGAAATAACGTGAAATCGTTTTACGGCCGCTAAACGCAAAACCAACTTAGCGTAGTGCGCACCCGCAGTGCGACCGAGGCACGGGAATAGCGTACGGTAACACTTCGCTCGGGGCTGAAAACGGTCGGCTTTGTTCAGACATGTTTCCAATACGACGGGAGTTGTGTGTATACCTCACGGTCAAGGATGCCGTCGGCGGTGGTGGCCGACCAGAGCACATCGCCGGGAATGATGCCCTCCCCGTCCAGACAGCAGCGGCTCCCGCTTGACACTCAGCGGTCATAGCACGACTGGCAAAGCAGGTGCCGACACGGCAGCAGGGCGACGTTGGAGGGAACGAGGCCGCATGCGCTGCAAACGCGGTTGGACGGGATCCCGTTCACGAACACGGTGGGACGCCAGTCGAGGCCGCAGCCGAACCCGAAAACTGTTAGCAAACTTTCAGGAGCTGTTGGCATGGTGAAACTGTTCAACGCGTGCGGGCCATGCGTGCGGGCAACATAAAAGATGGAAAGCGAACGATCGGCAGGGTTGCCACTGAGTTTTGGGTCAATATCGCCAGACGGCCAGCAAAAAGTCGCCGAATGTCGCCATTTTTGCTTTAGAATTCGCCAACAGTGTCGCCACACTAAATATCTACGGCAACGCCTAAAAATAAAAGCTCCTAATTTTGTATAACCCCATAAAAATCAGCAACGTTCATGTTTTTCAATGCCAGTCGTATGGTACGCTTCATAATGCCTGGTTCTTCGACTAGCCGTTAACCGGCGCCGCAGGAAAAGCCCACTCTGGAGTAAGCAGCGGCTGTAGTATTGGTGGGAAAAAAGCAGAGAAGTCGATAAAGTGTCATCCCAAGCAGGGGTAGCGGCAGGGCGGAATTAAAAAGAAATCTGAGTTGAGGGTTAACTAAATTTAAGTTACTAAGATAGGCTAGATGGCGCATGCCGTTACGTCGATTCAAAGGGGAGGCCTTTGATCATCATCATCATCATCATCACTTTGGCGGGAAAAGCCCACTTTGGCGGCGGTTTGCGCGCAGGCGGCCGTGGCCGCGGTGCAGCAATCCTCCCTGTTTTGTGAGACTGTGGCACAACCAGCACAACCACAGCTTGGGGAACGCGCTGCTCTTCGAGGCTCGAGCGGAAGCTCTCCGTACTCTTGTGCGCTCCGTACTCGCCACTATCGGGGCGCGCGGTGGCCCCGCGCCGTTTCACACCGGCTACGTCGCCGCTGAAGGCCTGGGTCGCACTAGAGAGGCTTTCTTGTCGCACAGGCCACCCGTTTTCGGGAGCAACGCGGCAGTAGACCATGTACGCTGTCGTAGCCTACGCGGGGGCAGCGGAGGCTCGGTAAGCGCCACTCGCCAACACCAGCGGGCTGGGCGCACAAAACCTCCGGACAATCCGGCCGCCTAGCCGCCGAACGACCAGCGAGAATTTTCTCGCCCCGCCGCGGACCCCTCGCCGCGCACGCAGTCGTTCCTAACGGAGATGCTCCCCGAGATGCAACCTCGTTGTTGCAGCAAGCCAGTAGCTTGATCGAGTCCCTTTCAGGCGCTCTAAAGGTTTCCCTGGAGGCACCGAAGCTGTCAAGGCCACTGGTGAGGCTAAAAATACCAGTTTACCGCGGTTACGAGGATACCATCAGCGTGACCGACTTCACTATATGGGACTCGGCGACAGCGATATGCTCGCTCGTGTCGTGCCAGTCGTGCTTACGAAGCGAGCAGCGCAGTGGTACCAGCTTGCCGGTCACCTATCCGCCACGTTCACTGAACTCAAGGCGGCAATCCGTCGCTAATTTCTTCCAGTGGACTGCCATCGGAGGACGCGGCGTGAACTGGAGCTGCGCACACAAGCTCCCTAGGAATCCCTCCTAGTGTTTGTGCAGAGTATGGAGAAGCTATATCAAATCGCCGAACCGACAGCCCTGAACGATGAACACGTCGAGAGGGTTATCAGGCAGGCGCAACCCACTTTTGCGGTTCCGCGACCTGGAGGAGCGAGCCGCTGAGGCGAAGCGGATACAGGGCCACATACTTCCTCCGGCAAGCCATACTTCCTCCGGATACAGGGCCACATACGCCCTCTTCCTCCGGCAAGCGAGGCTCTTGAGCCCCGCTGCGCGTGGAAGGGAGCTTCCTCTTTTTCTCGCCACCCGCCGGACGCCGCCCACGCAGTCGGAGCGGAAGACAAAGGTCTGTTGGAAATTAGCGAACGAGCTTTGGACCCATACACTTACGGACGCCACACGGCCAATGCCAGGAAAAAGCCTGCAACAACCTCCCTGAACTCCCAGGTCCGGCGGCAGGCGGAGACACTCCAAGGGATGCCAATCGCGGGGAAATCCCGTGGTGGGCTGCGCTGTTTTTGTTGCAGAAAAGGGGGCCATATGAAGCGCAACTGCTCCCAGCCGCCGGCGCAGTTGGGAAACGCAGGTGCCGGCCGAGCGGGAAAGCCCGTTCGGCCGAAGTAATTCTGGCCCCTCCCTAGGCCGCCCGGGTTACCACGTCGGAGGGCCTGCTCCGTTCATCAGTGTCGTCATTGCGGGCCGAGAATCCCGGCTTTATTGGACACGAGAGCTAGCGCTTTGTTCGGAGACGAAATGTTGTACGTCTTGCAACAGCGTTCTGTTCGCCTCAGGGAGTGCCGAGCTGCGTTCAGCCTTGCCAGCGGTGTTGCGCGTGCCGGCGGCGCCGCAAGGTTGACAGTTCGATGGTACGGGCGGAGGAGTCGATGTCGTTTTATCCGCCTGCCAAGCCAGAGTGTCCCCGTGATTTTGGGCCGCGACTTTCTTCGGAAGTCCAGAATTACGATCGACGTTACGATCCCGCTTTCTGACCCCCGATGACAACCCCCACGCCGCCGCCTCGACGTGCCCACGCCTCGGGCGAAATAAGACACTGAACAGAGACGACTGAAACTTTCGAACACCGCATGACCGCATCAAGCGCAGAGGTATTGCGGCCGTGTTAAAGTAACACCGACTAGGCAGAGCAACGCCACCTAGACTGGAAATAATTTCCTCTAGGTGGCGTTGGGCAGAGCCGTCGGGACGGACGGAGAAAGAGAAGTGGGGGAGCGAGAGTCCCAAGCCGAAATTCGCCATAAAATCGCCATGTCGCCATTTGTGATTTTCGGTCGCCACGGGCCTCTCAAAGTCGCCAATTTGGCGAAAAGTCGCCACCAGTGGCAACCCTGACGATCGGCTGCTTCTATCCAATGGCCGCGTCATTTGTTTCCGTGCATTCCGCTACGCGCCCTTTCTCATGTTAGCCTCTTTCTCCTAGTCGGCGCAGGGTGGCGCTAGCCTATTACGTTTTGTTCCCCCCGTCTATTGATCTGTTAATTGCTTGAAATGTATTTCGTAGTTCGTGAAGTGACTACAGATGAGGTTTTCCATCATTGACGATGACATGCGGAGGCGGTGGTTTGCTAGGGTGCCCCTGTTCTCACGTGTTGTGCGAACAATTTGTACTTTAGCTCTTATATATGTGACACGTGACGTTCAGGAACGATGGATGAGCCCATGCAATGTGCAACCCATTCTTAGTTGGCAGCGTCTCTTTTCCAAGGAAGCGGTTTTTCGCATTTGATCTCATCTCCACTCCTCTCTGCGCATGTGGAGGGGCGTCGTCTGCTTCCAGGCCGCCGCGGCGCCAAATTCAAACGGGAGGGCGTGGTGGGTGTCGCACGTCGAAACGCGCCGTCGGCAGTGAAGCGTCGTCGCCGCATATCCGATCGGGATAAATAAATGCGCAACTTATCGCAAGGCGTTCGGTGCGTTTAGCTCAGCCTAGCGACGAACAGCTGATGTGACGATTCGTGTCAAATTTCGATTTGTGCAGGCTGTGGCTAGGCTAATCGGCGCTAGCATGAGCTTTTAGGGGCCATGCCCCTTCAGGGCAGTGGCGTAGCCAGGGGTGAGGGGGGGGGGGTGCTGACCGGGCTTCATCCCCCCCCCCCTCGAAATTTTTCAGGCCTAGTACGTCGCCTGTGAACAAAAGCGCATAACCTTCGGACGTGCCCCTATTAAAAACATTCACGACTCCATGCCTGTCCTAACGCACTTGTGCTTACACAAAACGAAGCGCCCGGGTCAGGATAATTGCGGAGGGGTGCAGCTCCAAAAGCGGTGGCGCCCTGGGGTAAGCTCAGCCTACGTTGTGCCCCAAATTTGTGTGTGGCACGTGACCGTCGCTCTCAGCAGAGGAGACCGACTCGTCACGGTATGGCCAGGGAAGCACCAACTGGCGGCATAAATAGAAAGAGAGCCACGACGAAGGCCGGAAAGGGAAGAGACGATCTTTGTTTGCGTAAGCAGAACCACGTGCAAGCGGCGGTGGCAGACAGTCAATAGTCCTGCAAGTTAGCTGAAAGAAAGCGACGGGTCTGCGTGTTGGGCGAAATGTAATGTGTGCTTTAGCTCAATGCGGCAAAGTACGCCCCTCTTCCGTGCGTCCCTCTTCATTTTTTCGTTTTCACGTTTCTGCGGAGGCCGGGAGGGTGTTGACGTGGGATAATTGCTTGGTCTCATCTTGCGCGCACTGCGTGTCCCCTCCTGAAAGCGGTGTTGCAGACAATCATGTTCTCCTAAGCGATTAGGCAGATTCGTTCGGCGGTATTTCGCCAACCTAGGCAACTGGGGAAACGCGAGTTGACAAAAAGGGCACGCTGCGGCTCGCCGCGCGAGTAAATCCTAATCGTGAATGCACGACGGTTACCAGCCCTGCAGGCGGCGGTCGCGACAGTAACAAATACCCGATGGCCATATTCGACTTCGGTCACAACTAAAGCTCCTCCATTGCGTCCACGGTCACTTTTTCGCTGGCCGGCGGCTGCCCAGAGCCACAACGGCGATATGACAGAACGGCGCAAGGACAGCAGCGCCCTAGCTTCGGGAAGTGCCAAGGCACAAAAAGACCCCAATTGTAAGTCATTTTCTTCCCCTGACTACTGACGTATCCTTGAGATATCACTGCAGTCTTTTCATATTTAAATAATCGCTTCCTAATATTTACACGACCTCACAGTACCTTTATGTATGCGATCCAAAAAATTTGTATCTCGTTTTATTTCGAATGCAATATTTGCGTTTGAATTGGTTGTTGAAAAAGCGCCCACGATAAAGCGGGTAGGTAACTTTGAACTATAGGGAAAACGTAAACTCAACTCATACAGATGCCGGAATATCCTATGATGCACAAAGTTGGCGAGGGTTACTCAGAGCGTATTGGGACAGCGTTAAGTACATGAAGAGTTAGCGCTGTTTATGACGTACATGAAGAGTTAAAATATATAATTATTCTCGCTGCAGTTTTAGTAGTTTGCTTCATTTAGAGGCACGCAACTCAATGTGAGGTGTTGCATGGCATAGAGTTGCATGGTGTGCCCGTCATTGCGACCGTTTTATACCGGCGCGTGCATCCACTGCTACACCCAATTTTAAAATCATCATATAGACAGCTAATGTCATTCAGTTTGAATGACATTAGATTTGCCGTGTGACAGCGGTAGCAGTGTGCGGAAGTGAAGGACCTTCGTACTGGTGGCGGAGAAACGAACGTGCCTTTCTAGTAGAATTTTTCTTTCCCTCTTTCTGGTCTTTCTTCGAAGTTCTGTGGGCTCAAGAATATCGTTCTTGCAATGCTCAATCGATTTGCCATTATAAACGAATGTAGTAAATTAAAGAAAAAAAAAACAGGCTACAGACCACAGGCCTTTTCAAGAACATCAGCACACTTCCGCGCTCCTCCTCCCCCCCCTCCCTCCCCCTGCCCCCACCCCCACATACGGGTGCGCGCTGATGTGATTCTGCGTGGATTTTGAGCAACAGCTCGCATTACATAAGTAACCAAAATGACCGAGGAATCATCACCGTAAACAGGAATTATCACCGCAAACTTCGCAATTTTTTGCCAATATATTTATTTATTTATTTATTTGATAATACTGTGGACCCTCTAGTGAGGGTCGTTACAGGGAGGGAACAAACACTGCAATAACACACAGTGATGAACAAAACACTGCAAAATACTGCAAGAGAACCAAACACGGAAACAAAATACGGCAAGGGAACAAAACGGCGAACTAAAATGCTCTTAGCGCACAGTCATGAACAGATTTCGGATGACGCACTATTTCTAAAAAACATATCTACAGCTAATTCAAATTGGTGTACACCCGAACACTCCACAAAATCGTTTGGTAGTTTATTCCACATTTCAATGACATCCGGAAAAAAAGAATACCGATACACGTCAGTGTGCGTAATAACAGTTCGAATCGCTCTGCTGTGATTTTTTCGGGAACTATGTTTTGGAGGCGCTTTCACATACTGTTCCTTATCTAGTTTTAATGATCCATGCAATATCTGGAAAAGAAATTTCAGCCGTTGTTTCATTCTTCTGCTTTCCAGAAGTTCCAACCCGCACTGCTGAAGCATATCTGTAACTGAATCTGTGCGGCGATACCTAGAACATATAAAACGTGCTGCGATTCGCTGTATTTTTTCCACCTTCTTTTTTAAACCCTTTTGGTGTGGGCTCCATACAACATTTGCATATTCTAAAACGGGCCGTATGAAAGTCTTGTAGGCAACTAACTTAATTTCTTTAGTCGCGTTTGGTAGCTTCCGCCTAAGAAAGCAAAGCTTTTGATATGCTTTGGTGTAGGTATATTATGCACATGAATGCGCCAATCGAGATTATGCGCGCCACTGTTACCCCTAAATACCAGAAGCTCTGTACCTCGGTCAAAGGGACACTGAAGTGATATTAAAGGGACACTGAAGTGATATGTAAACATTGCGGGATTACTTGCGCAAATTGTAGTCCGGAGTCCCCAGGCCATGTTACGACCACTCTGGGCGCGTTTACGCGATTTTATTTAGTACAAAAATTAATTCGAAAATGCTGTCCTCCTCTCTTTACGCTCGCCCATTTTCTGCGGCGTTTTCGTGTGACGTTGCGAGGAGCCGAGCTCGCAATTGGCTGCGCTACTGCACGGCTCCACGCGTCTTCAGACAGAGTCAGTCGGCCCAGCGTTTCGTCCGCCGGCCGCCGACGGGTCGTCGCAATTCGTTCGCTCAGTTGAAACGAAGCCAGGACACGTTTGTGAATGGAAGAATGGGCCTTTCTTTACTTGGTTAGTTTGTACACTGTATCTAGCTCCAAGTCAAGGTCGCTTCACACAAGCGCTGCACAAGCGCACATGCGACGCTTCGCTGACTGGTACGCCAGTAGGAAAATATAAGGCCTCTTGAAGGCGGGAGAAGAGTCAGCGAAGTCAATATAGGTACTAAGGAAATAAAATCAACTGATATTTTTACCGTACAGCGTAAAAATAGGGTGCGGGAAGCACTTTTTTGCGCTGGGCGAACAAGCACAGCGGTCAGCAGCACGACTACGCATCTGCGAACGCTTTTCCGTCTACGAAATGCAATCGTTAGACGTGAGCTATTGGGGAAACTCGGGGGACGCTTATTGCACGAGCGCAATACAACAAATAGTCACCTAAGCTGCTTGAAATGCCAAAATTAAATAAAAGTGTAAACTTGTACAATATATACCTTATATTACCAAGGCCGTCTGAACCCGTCTCGTGGCCGAGTGGTCTGGGGCGCTAGTTATGTTGCCGCAAGTGTTTTGCAACTCACGAGTTGGAGTCCCCGCGGGTACGTGCTTTTTTTTGTGAGTTAACTTTTTGTTTTCTGCCGATGTTTTCTACATTAAGTTCACCTTTTTTTGGGCCGAAACTTTCATGGCTCCACGAACTAGTTCACAGAACGCACGCAGGCTGGCACTGGCGCGCTAGCGAGTTCTCGTTGGCGTGCTGTTGCCATAAGCACCGACTGCTTGCGGGCAGTGGGCACAGGCCAGAATGAACAGACCCTTGGCCTGGTGCGAACACGCTTTTTACGGTACAGGCATGAGTGAGGAAAGCTCTAAATATGGGGGAAAGCGCATGACATTTGGGCGTCTGCGGGTACGCGGAGGGCGTCCATGCACTGCGTATGCCTCGGCTAGTGAATGCTACGATTGCAAGCCGTCCTGGGAGGCTTATCTTTATGCATTTTTACAGCTGACAACATGGCAGAAGCGCGGTACGATGATTACTGAGTTATTGAGAATGCCCATCCAACAACGCCACCGGTTGTGTTTTACAGAACCGAAACCGAAACCGAAACTTGTTTGGTTCCTCACCTTGGGCATCATCCAATCACGGTGCCCGCTCCTCCCCACGTCACAGCTTTAGTTGGTGCGGCCGCCGCAAACCGCGCATGGTAGTTTTTCTTCTTTCGCGCTTTGTAAAATAATTACCGGTTTGTAAACCGGATAAACGATGAAATGTGTGCTAATTTGAGCCAGTCTACGCAGTGCAAGCAAAAGCGGGAGCTTGACAAATTCACTTCAGTGTCCCTTTAAGTAGTAGCCTGAAACCACGCTTCAGTTTAAACATCACGGTCGGTGTCAACCAAGCGAGTGCCTTTGTACTATTACTGTCCGTTTCGTGCGGAAACATGGTAGTCTGTAGCATTTATGTACGCTGGGCCATGCCCTTACGCATGTTTTCTTGGTGCACTGCAGGCAACAAAATATTTTGCTAACTTGTTTCGAGCATCGACCCACGCCCGAAGGTCATGTTGGCTCTGTAAAACTGCCCAATGCTCCGTTTTCTGGTGGACCAAGGAGCTTCCCAACATAATTTCCATTTCCCGTCCCGCTAACGAAAACTACAAAATTCCTATTCGTCCTATACAGTCCCGCCCATGCTGTTTCATCGTTTAGCTTTAAAACCGGCAGTGTGTACTCGGCTGAACAAAGCAGCACACGCGCCCGCTAAAACGTATGTTCTTTCATTAATGTTTGAAACCAGAATGGTACGACCTCACTATCATTATTGCCTCAGATCTCAGACAAAATTTCAAACGCAGCAAGATTTTGCTCAACTTGCGTAGAACACGACCAACCGCAAAAGTATTGTCAGACAACGCCATCTTTGCATTATTATTATTTGTTCTTGCCAAATTTAAAGTTTTATATAGCACTGAATAGTGAAATTTGCAGTGACTTGCTCTACCTTATCCAGGAGTGGTACCTACAACTAAAGGGGATGGCCGCCCCGGGAAAGTTACTGGATAGCACCCGCCTACAGGCAGACTATAGGCCTCCTGCGCTGCCCAGGGGCCGCTGCGCAAGCGGTTTCCGGGCAGTACTTCACAGAAGCAAAATGAGCTCGATGCTCCCGATTGTTTTGCGACATGGTCACCAGCCCATCCCCGACGAGTCCGGTCTCTTCTGACGATCAACTTGCCATTAGGGGAAAAAGCTTTGCAGCGCTAAATACGTGTTCAGAGCCGACGAAAGTGCCGGGATGGTGACGGCGCTCTGCCACTCGCAGGTTCACCGATCGATGGTCGTATCTGAAGTGAAGTTTGAAGTGAAACTTCTAGTGAAACTACTTACTACTCTACGTGACAAGGACTTTTCAACAACAGCCGATCAAAAAAGAAGAGTGACCCAATCGGCGATGATGGCGCTTGATGAAGTGAAATTTCAAGTGAAACTTCTAGCGAAACTACTTACTATTCTAGGTGACAAGGTCTTTTCAACAACAGCCGATCAAAAAAGAAGAGTGACGCAATCGGCGATGATGACCGCTCTTTTGCGTACCTGCGCACAATGCGTGCGCTTTCATTAAATAGTGCTCGCTTGCGTCGCCGTTACGAATACATGGTGCAGCGTTAGCTTGCGGTTTTGTTACGTGTCTCAGTGACAAAATTCGGCCAGCGTAAGAAGCGTGAAATCTGCTTTGCGATTCCGAAATTAGTGGCCGTAAAACAATGTGGTCGGGCGAATTAACCGAGAGGCCGCTCGCTTTCCTTGTTTGCGCTCACTTTACTTAATTACGCTCTTGCATCATATATTCCCAGTTCACACTTAATAGGCTAGAATGAGGGTCAGCAATGTTTTGAAGTGTAGAGCCGAGTTGCGCAGGCACGGCGGAGGGCTGGACGGCAAATCAGGTAGGAGGAGGAGGGGAGTTTTGAATTCAAACAGACAGACAGACAAAGAACTTTATTAAAGGTCCTGAGGGACTATCCTGGATGGCCTCTAGGGGTATTCATCAGGTAGTCGCTGGCCACACCCGCGCAGGAGGTGAGAGACCTTGGTCTTCCGCCCTCTCGCAGGCCCTCTGGACAGCCATGAGTTGCTTGTGCGGATCGTTGCTCGAGAGAGCGCTCGTCCATTCGTGCTCGGTGCTGTAGTCCGTGGCCGTCCGTAACGCAGGACATTGCCAGAGCATGTGTTTAAGATTGCAGTAAGCCTCTGAGCAGTTAAGGCAATTAGGTTCAATGGAAGGCAGGATAAGGCTGAACCTGCTTCTAGTCGGAAACGTATTCAAAGCGAAAAAATTCAGCGAATCGCCAATAATATTTGGCAATAATCTGGCGAAGTGTGAAGATGAGGGACAATCCGCCTCTTTCATTGCGGTGTGCTGCCACCTAGCGTCACTAGCGTGCCTAGCAGAAGTTGAAGCGGCAGGGTTCGCCGGCGTTTCCTCCGGCTGCGTTCTCGTTGTATGCACGGCAATCCCACATTACGGCGAGGAGCAGCCGAAGTTTTTCTTTTGTGTTGGTGTTATATTCGCCTTAAGATGAGAGCCCCTGGTCATCGCATAATACCAGAGAGAGAGAAAACATCTTTATTTGTCCTGCAAACGCGACGCGGCCTCACGTCGTGTCAGCCGGCCACTCGGCTTCCGTCACCTACTCATGCCTACCCCCGGGTGGGGGTGACACTTTCGGGCGTTGAAGCCCGAGGGCGTCCGACACTTGCTGGATGGCCATGTGTTGTATGACGTAGTCTTTGCACGCCGCCGCACTGACAAGGTACGGCGGGAACGTCTCTGCTGCACTGGCCTCGCTCGGGTGTCTTCTGCAGTCCCAAAGGATGTGGGCCGCCGTGGCCCTGTCCTTCTTGCACATCACACACACATCACTGGGGTACACCTCCGGGCATATGTGTTTAGCTATTACTGGAGTCATCAGCGCACGTGTTTGCAGCTGCCTAAACACCACTGCTTCGCGTCGCGTCAGCTTAGGGTGGGGTGGGGGTAGCGTCCGGCGGTTAGTCCGGTACCACTCCAGGGTGTCCTTGTAGGTGGTGAGTGGCACCACCTCGTCGTCTTCCTCCGCCGCAAGTTGGGGGCTCGGGCTCGCGCCGCGGCTGGTGAACGCGCGCGCCGCCCGGTCCGCCTCCTCGTTGCGGTTCTCGCCCGTGCTCAACGGGCCGGCGTGCGCCGGGTTAATAGTCACCGCTGATCGTCTGGGGAGTAGGGCCCCGCACACCCTCACAACACTGAGGGAGACACTATTCGTAGCGTAGTGCGAGATCGCCTGTCTAGCGTCACTGATGACTGTGGTGACTTCTGGGATCGCAAGGGCTAATGCGATCGCCATCTCTTCGGCCTGGTCCGTGCTCTTGGCCCTGACGCTGCCGGCCGTGTAGAGCGCCCCCGTGGTGGCTGCTACCACCGCCGCGGCGTACGTGTTGGGCCGGTCCGGATACTTGGCTGCGTCCTCGTAGTATGCTCCGGTGTCCGTCGCGTGTGTCGCCGTGAGTGCTTTGGCTCTGGCGAGCCGTCGTTCCTGATTGTGCTCAGGATGCATGTGCCGGGGGATGTGTGGCACGTGGAGGTTGCGGAGCAGGTCCCGCGGGAGCGAGGCTCGCTCCGCGCCGTCCTGCGTTCCTTGTCCCTGGTGCCCGAGCCGCTGTAGGATCGCGCGTCCCGCTCTCGTTTGCCGTAGTCTCGTTAGCTGTGCCGTGCGCTGGGCCTCGGCTATCTCGTCAAGAGTGTTGTGAACTCCCAGCTCGAGGAGCTTGTCCGTGCTGGTGTGCGAGTATAGCCCGAGTGCCGCCTTATACGCCTTGCGGATGATGGCGTCGAACTTCTTGCGCTCCGCCGCCTTCCAGTTGTGGAAAGCCGCTACATAGGCTACGTGACTGACTGCGAATGACTGGACGAGCCGGAGCAGACTTGCTTCCTTCATCCCCGCATGCCTGGTGGACACTCTCCGGATGAGTCTAGTGGCCGTTTCCATCTTAGTTTCCAGCTTCCTGATTGCGAGGCCGTTGTGCCTGAGCGCGTCTATGTGGAGGCCGAGGACCCTCAGGGTCTTAACGTGTGGGATGGCCGTGCCGTCCCGCGTTCTCAGGGTGATGTCCGGGGTTGTACCCTTGCACCTTCCGTTGGGTGGCAGAATTAGGAGCTCCGACTTTGCAGGCGAGCAGATCAGCCCGGTTCCCTGCAACTGGTTCTCGATAACGTCGATCGCCTGCTGCAGTGCGGCCTCAATGTGGCCGTCACTGCCTCCCGTCATCCACAGGGTGATGTCGTCGGCGTAGATCGTGTGCTTAACGTCCGAGAGGCCGGCGAGCCTGTTGGCCACTCCGATCATCACCATGTTGAACAGAATAGGCGATATCACCGACCCCTGCGGCGTCCCGACACTGCCCAGCGTCTTGGTAGGTAGCTGTATATCCCCGACGTTGATTGCCGTCGTGCGCTCGGTGAGGAAGTCCCTGATGTAGGCGAATGTTCTCTGCCCCACGTTGAGGCGGGACACTTGCTCAAGGATAGCTGCATGCTTGACGCGATCAAATGCACTTTGTAAATCTAGGCCCAGGACCGCTCGGTTGTCTAGAGAGTGGGTCGCTTGGTCGATCACCTCCTGCTTAAGCAACAACATGGCGTCCTGAGTGCTAAGCTTAGCCCGGAAGCCCAGGATCGTATCGGGGTAGAGTCCTTCTTCCTCGAGGTACGACTGCCATCGGTTGAGAAGCACATGCTTAGGACGCAAGTTGTCGATGTGAGGGGGCTTACCCGGTTTGGGGATGAGCACCGTCCTCGCCTCCTTCCATCGCTTGGGTAGCTTGCCGTTGCGCCAGCACTCGTTGTACTACCGTGTGAGAGCCGAGATGGCCGCGTCGTTCAGGTTGCGGAGCGCCTTGTTCGTCGTTCTGTCGGGGCCTGCCGCCGATCTAGGCGGCTTCTTATCACTGAATGAGGGCTGGCAGAGAAATCTCGGACAGATCCGTGTGCCATCCGAGCAGCAGAGCGAGCAGTACTTGGAGTCGTCTGGCATGAACTACGATCGCCAGCTCAACGAAGGCCGGCAGTACGCACACGGCCTTTAAGCGCTGGACATATGTACGATTGGTACACGCGATTCGCATGCGACTGATCGTTACGACTGTCGAAACGACTAGTCGCACGCGTGAATTTGAGACACATGGCCCGATGCGCGCATGAGATGCGTCGTCGGCGTCGCTCCGCCCACAGTTTTTGCACCATGGTCAACTACGACGATCGCTGAGCTGAATTTGTCGATTCTGCGCGTTTGTTCGCAAGAAATGGATAAAGCAAGCAGTCGTGAAGCTTTTTCTGCCTTCGAAAACAGTCCGCGCACACGCCGGCCGCGCCTGCCAGCTCGGCACACTCAGCAGCTCGAACCGGCGCAGACCATGGTAGCAACCGCGCTTGTCGGTGCTCTTGTGAATCAATCTGATCGCTAAAAAGAAGTTCCACATGCGAGAAAGTAGGTGTTAGTGTGGTGAAAAATTGTGCTAGGGATTGTTGTCAGGGCTCATTTCAAAAGCGGCGATCAGATATCTGCCGCGATGCAAGCCTACGCTGACCGGTCGCCGCGGCGCGCGGTGCGCCGAGCGGCTGAGAGATGGCGATACCTGCGCAGAAGCATCGAATCGGGCTACGCAGATGTCTTGGTCACCGATCGCTCAAACGGCAGTTATAGCTTAAATAAAGTTCCACATGCGAGAAAGGGGATGATAGTGTGGTGAAAAGTTCTGTTACGGATTGTCATTCGCAATTGCACAGATAGCGGCGATCAAATATCCGCCAGAATGCTAAGCCTAAAGTTCCCATCACCCCAGTCGACTGCTTAGGTACTTGGCCGCTAGAGGATTGCGCATGAGCAGTGGGGTTGTGAAAATGCGGATTCAACTGGAAGCGACCAATTTTATAGTCTTGTCTCGCTGTCTAACTCCATTTGAGGACAAAACTGGCGTGTCGGCTTTGAGATTGTTAGCGACGAAGATAACCAATAGAGTCAGTGATAATCGCATGTAAACATACGCGGCCGCAAGCTGTGTATGCGGCTGTGTTATGTTATGTTATGCAAATATAGAAGTACACATTTCCGCCGGCGGCGGGCGTGTGATTTGGTGATTGTTTTACGTCATTTAATAGCGCTTAATTTGCTTATTTGACGCAATGCCTCACCTATAGCTACTCGCTAGTATACATGTACCCTGCCGTTCGTAAATCGTGTGGCGTAAAACGTTACGCAAGGATCATTTAGTTTGCGAAAATACCAGAAAAAATTTCCACTCGTTTTCATGGCGGTCCCAGGCCAGCAGTGTCATCTGAGTCGGCTGCGCAATTCTTGGGTTCGCTTGCATGCTCCCGCTGAAGCAACCTTTTGCAGTTACCTCAGGCTATAGGATGATCAGCGTTACGTGTTTATGCTATCGGCTTGTTTGAGCGGATATTATTTTGTTTAGCCTCTACAACTACTTTAAGGGCTATTTCATACAGTATGCAGTCCTTTCAACGCGCCGCCACGAAGCGATTAAACTAAGCACAACCATCAAACGCATGGAGGGCGGCGAGGGTCGTCTGCTTTTGTACTACCAGAGTTCGCCGTCACGCTATGGGAGAGCTTCGTACGCTGCTCAGGGAGGTCGCGCCGCGGCGCTGGCGTTGATCGGAGGGCAGCCGGCGAAGCGGTCGGAGGGGAGTGCGGCGCGTAGCAGACGCTCCTTACGGTGTTAGCAGGGCTCGTGGAGACTTCTAAAAAATCAAACAGATAGCAGTCGGCAGTTTTGAGCGTGCGTTCTGCCGCATACGGCTTCCCTGCAAGGGCTGCAAACCAGACGGCTTCGTTTTGTAGCCACAATTGAAGGCACAACTACCAACATTCCGTTTCTATCCAGAAAAATTCACCCCACCTCCCCGAAAGGAATCGTGAGGAAATGCGAATGCACATGTCGAACACGTATTTCGGGGTCTTCGGCTCGGCGTTGGCGTTTCGCAGCGGCTTCCCGAGCACGGAGTTCGGCGTCGGCAGCTCGCTTCAAGCGCTTGCGTTCGGCATCATGCGCTCTTCGCTTCGCAGCCTTGTTTTCCGCTTCTTCGTCTCCTCCTCCGGTTAAAGATGACGTTGAAGCCACTACAGTGACGTCACCTCCAGCGAGAGGTGTAATGCTCGAACTGGATTGTATTACACTTCTTGCTCGAGGTACCGTTTCCGGCAGACATTCCATTTATATATACTTGCGACCGAGCGAACGGGAGAGTGGGGCGAGCGTCGAGAGGAGAAGCACCGAAGCACCGCGCCTACCCTCGCCTACACTCTCCCACACACGCGGGAGCTCCGGCGAGCTCCCGCGATGCGAGCGCCCTCACACGCCCGAGCGCGCTCCTCCTCTCCACTCACTCGCCGCTGATCCGCCCACACCACCTGCTCCGGTTGCTAGGGGAGAGGAGGAGCGCGCGCGCTCGCAGCTGTTGCTATGGGAGAGGGGGTGAGAGCGGAGAGATAACACCTGCGGGCGCGTGGACGCCGCAGGGCGCCTGACATGGCTCGACTAAGAAATGCATTCGCATTTAAAAGTGCCTCCAAACACGTACGCAAGTTCTGCCGCGCACGGCTGAACGCGCGCTGCAGCGGCGGCGGCCCGATGCCCTCCGTAGGATACCTCGAAAACAGACCGCTGTACAGGGTGGAGACACCCTTTGAACGATCCCGTGCCGCCCCTATTGGGTCGAAGTGCTCAACGCGCTGTTCTTTTTGTTTCCCACAAGACGCTGCAACGCGATACAGATACGATGGTTCAAACGTCGCCAGTAAACCGCGTTGTGGAGATAATTACGGTGCGGTTTTGCTACATTAGAGAGTTTTAGCTGAACGTTTTCGACGGTCCGCTCCGGTATCCGCGGCGACTCAGCGCAACCGGAGCCAATGCCGTTCGCGGCTTTGCGCGCCACGCATGCGCAATGGCGCTCCCGCTTCCTATCGGCGCGGAGCGGAGCGTGAAAAACGGTCAGCTAAAACTGCCTAATGACTTGCTGCGGCGGCGAGCGAGCGAACCAAAATGGCGGCGCAACGCATACGTGTCTCCACTCTGTACGGCGGACGCGCGTCAATATAGGTATTCTAGCCCTCCGATCTGCGGCGGCGCCTATCGCGGAAGCCTTTGTCCTCAAACAAAACTCGGAGTTTCATGACCAGAAAAGCAAAAGCAGTTGAGCAAAAGCAATTGACGGACTCTGGTACTACCCAGAGGCGTCGGCCACTAGGGGCGCTGCACGTCGCCAAAACTCCAGCGCAGGAGCCTATAGGGCATTTATGCACGAAGCATTGAAAACTTGACAGAGAATAATTTAAGCATTTTAAAACACCAAGGGGGAGCTCATTACAGCAGAGTCTACATTTGGGCTGTACCAAAATGTCAACCAGATTGACGTTGTTATAAAGCACCAACTTCTTATGTCCTCCCGGCGTCCTTAGAAGCTATGGACTGTGTCACAAAGTAAAAACAGAAGTGAAAATTTCAACTGACATGGCTTGACAATACCGATGACTGAATTATTCCGCTTTGCGTGAGTGCTAATCCTACCATGTTCGTGTAATCTTCGCCGTGAACAGCGCAGTTCTTGTGCGTGATGTCTGTGTTTAGGTTTGGTATTTGCTGAAATTATTGGTAGTGATATAACGCTGCTTGTATGCATAAGCCATAACCTGTCGTTTTTTTAAAGACCAGTCCAGTGCTACACATAACGTAAGTGCATAGATTTGACGTAAGCTGCACAAAATGAGCTCCATTGGCCTTAACTGGAAGCCGCTGTACGGGCGTAAAATGCCCATAAGCATTGGACAACAGCAACTAAAAAAAACTAATTCTCACGGCCTAGCCTGCACAATTGTGCCCGTGCGTGCAGTATACATCCCGCATAACAGGCGCAGATTTGCACCACGTGGCCTGCGGATTTTCTCCCCGTTTACAACTTCACCTGGCACTACAATACCACTATAATCAACCCCAATATCGTGAGCGAGAACTTGATTGATTGATTGATTGTAGGGTTTAACGCGCCGACGCAACGCAGGCGATGAGGCGCGCCGTAGTGGAGGGCTCCGGATTAATTTTAACGACCTGGGGATCTTTAACGTGCGCCGAAATCTCGTACACACGGGCGTTTTTGCTTTTCGCCTCCATCAGAAAAGCGGCCGCCGCGGCCGGGAATCGAACCCGCGACCGTGAGCGAGAACTTACACAGCCCATTTGAAGACAGAGTATACGACCTTGTTGAATTTGAAAGAACTAGCCTTTGGTGACTCACTCAGCTCCATTCCAGTCACAGAGGACGTTTTTCAACCGAAGCAATGCAACACATATAAAAAATGTGCAAATTTCGCGCTGCAGTGACGTAATATCGGCAGGAGTGATGTAGTTTAGGCCAGCACTAAGACGTAGTTATGAGTGTTAGCGGCACGTTAAAATTCACATGATAGGATAAATTGAACTAGAGGCCCTTCAACAATCGGGCGATCATGTTTTTTGGCGGTGGTTTAGGTCGTTGGGCGCCAGTCGTACCAACACGATCCTGTGGCGTCATAGAGAAATTGCCGGAAAGTGGTTGGGATTTCACTGCTTCTTAGATTTTCTTTTATCTCGATTATTCCTTTGAAGGTTGCGATAAGATTGGTATCATTGCTATCCGGACTATGTAGTCTATGTAATGAACCAAACATGCGTTTTGTCTTCTTGCAAACCGCGATTTTTGTTCTGTCAGGGGGCGAGGGGGGGGGAGGCTTGAGAACAACTTTAACCCCCCCCCCCCGCCCCGAAAGAAAATCCTGGCTACGCGCCTGTCTGTGGGCGAGAACGCAGAATAGTGTTCAGCTTTATTCTGTGGGCCAGATCACAGGGTGGTGTTTGGCTTTGAGCTTCTGCCAACAGAGCCTCGCTCACCAGCTTCTCACCAGCTTCTCGGGTTTTGATGCCAAGGGTCCGCGTTTGAGCCCCTGCAGTTCCACAGTTTATTTCTCTCAACTTAAATTTTTTATTTCAAGTTGTTCCTTTAGGTCAATTCCATGCATTCTTTTTGCAAATGAGGGTGGACTGGTATCTTTTAGGTTGGACGAGATGAACAAGGCTCGGCTATGTCGTGGTGTGGTCCACAGAGTAAAGCTGAACATGGCAGTGTGGTCTGGACGACAGATTAGGCACTGCTTTCACTGAAGGCATGCCAGCTGCCATCATCATCATCATCGGAAATTTTTAACTGCCATTGCAGGTCGAGCAACTGGTCGTTTCTTCAGCAGCCGGTGCCGCCACCGCTGATCCGGCCGATGGCGGCTTCGGCTGCCATACACAAGTCACCGCCGCCTCCAGCGATGCACAACGCCCTCTGAAGAAGACCGCCGCTCGCCGGTCGCAGGAGGAGAGGTGGTCATGATCGTAATAACACTCGGGCCACTTGGCTTTACAGAACTGTCGAGACGTTCGCCTCTTGCGACGCGATTCCCTCTCTCTGCTCTGCGCGCGCGCATCGGCGCGCTATGACATGTGACGCGCGAGTTAATCTTCAAACGAGACTTGTTGCGAGACGGGCAGAAAGCGTGTGCGACGCAGAGAGCCATTTTATTTTTTTCTCTCGCCGTTTTCGGCATCGTTAAATGTCTGTGAAGGCCACTAGAATCCGCGCGCTGACGTCTTCGTCAGTTGAGCGCATAGAAGTTGCCCTACTTGTAGAGCGTACAAGTGTGTAGTGGGCGATATCACGTGGGCTGCTTAATAATCTCTCGTGTGTGGCAACTTGTGGCGATGAACGGCGTGTTGCTCTTGAATGAGAATTACAGTGCGTGTGCCTGATTGTGGGGGATCGTGGCTTGAGAGAAAGTTCTTAAGACTGATCTTTTCAGCGAAAGCTTAGAAGAAATGCTTTCTGTTGAAGTGCATGAGAACAGTGTGGAATTTCAAACTTCCATTTACGTGCACTTCTTTTTCTTTTCTCGTTGTTTCGTCGCTTTATTTTTCACTGCGATGGTTACAAATCGATTTCCGTGTGTGTTCAGAGCATTCGAGCCTATAATCGCGCCGATAGAAGCCCAGCTACATAGTTTGTGAAACCTTCGTTGCAATTGTTTTTCAAGAGATCACCTCCAGAGAGGCCAGCAAGTAATCTGTCCTCTTAATAAGGCCTAATTTTGTTGTGTATGTGTGTTGTGAACGTCGGTTGTCTTATTAAGAGGCCCGAAGCAAGCTTAGTCGGGCTTGTCGAAGAGAGTAAGGATTGTGTATCAGTGTTTAACAGAAAAAGTGCTAAATTTTTCACATCCCACAAATTGTTCTAGCTTTGCTCTTTTGATGTGTAGGACTACTGCCTTGTCCCATGTGTTAACTATTACTTGAAAAATGGTGATTTTGTCCTTGTGTGAGCTGTGAAGGAATGAGTACTTTGTGGCCTGCAAAATCGGACTCGTCGTTTTCGCATGTGTGGGCGTGTTCTCACCGGGAGTCTCTAATCCCAACGGCCATCGCCCTTAGGAGTTTATTATAGCTGTCAGTGTGAGTCGCTCTATCAGGGGAGCGCTTCAAAGTGTGTGTGATGCCTGTTGTGTGGTGAGCGTGGTGCCATTTACGGAGTGAAGTGTTAAAGTTATGTCGTGTGTGTGAGATGTTACGATGGTTGCTGCTTGGGAGGAGTGAATACGAAATGAAATGGGAAAATAAACATACACGCTATACTTTCAACGTACGGGGCCTCAGATGGTTTCTTTCCTTCTTTATTTTGCAGAGATCTTTATTTGCAGTGGTCTGCGAATAGTGGTAAATCTTGAAGTAGTCGTGGACAAATGAAACATGAACATGAAAATATCAGCCAGAACACACAAAAACTGCGATTTCTTTCCGTGCAAGTGAAATTGCAAGGTGCACGTCTTCATGACAGTATCAAAGGTTGAACATTTGTCCTTCTAAATACATCACTCACGAGCCATCATTTTATCTCTGCTATCCATATTCCTTGATGTTGCTTGTATTTGCTCATATTTTAGCGTTCTCATTTCAGTTGTCCAAGACTGTACAAACCTTGAAAGGCTTGGCCGGGCATGCGTACTTAGAGCGTAGTTTTATTCATTTGTTGCAGGAGCAGTTGCATTTGATTGAATATACAGCCAAGGGTCCCAAAGCCCATGATTGCCACAGTACTCCTGGTAAAAAATTGCAATGCAAAATACAATGACAAAACAGTGCACACTGTCCGTTAACTGAGCAATAATAGCAGACAACTCAACCAATCTGTAGAAGGTTGGTGGTAAGATACAAATTGTACAAAATACAAATGCATTGACAACATTTTAGTACACGTGGTAGCGACAGGAAATACTGCAAAAACATGGGGAGAGTAAGTCTTAGTGAATACGATATCACAAAAACGAAGCGAAAAGACGTCCCTTTTGTTTTCGCCCACCTCCTTCTAGAGGAAGCAGTCTAAAGTTTTTAAGTCTGGAGTAATGTCACCTAAAGGAGATCTAAACAGGGTTCCAAAGGTTGAGATTTTATGTGCACAGTTGCTGGAGTATTATCCAAGGAACGTTCTCCCACAACACTGGTTTAAAAATGCAAAGTATTTTACGGGTTATCGTTCATTAAAAAGGGACAGCAATAAGGCCTGCAGCTTTCACCCTCTCCTCGCTCCTCCAAAGCACTGTGGAAGCTGTGACGTCACCGACCAGGTGCAAGACCACCTAGAGAAACGGCAAGGCCGTTGCTGGTTTGAGATGCGCGCAGCCATCGCGCAGAACACGACGGGCTCTTCGATGCATATGACGACGATTACTAGCACCGCAACTATGCAAATAAACAATGATACCGAAACTTAAATATGTGACCGGCAGTGCTCATCTATAACAGCTTCGCCATTCAAGTCTTGCGCGTGAGTGCAGGCCTCCCTGATTTTTTTTTCAGCGTAATAAATGTTGCCACGTAGCAAGAATGAGGACGAAATAGTCCAAGTGTGTGAAGGTAATTCAATATGCGAACTTTTGCCACCAACAACTCAGCGAAGCAGTCCAATCGCTCTCACAAACCATGCGCTAGACTAATGTTCTAGCCCGCCCAGCTCTCTGCACGTTCTCTCGTGCACAACTGCCCGAGACACACTCCTTCTCGTCCTCAGTTCGTCAGCATGCGCTGAAGAGAGGTGGCTGGAGGCGTTCCCTTATTTGTCGTCCTCTTCAAACTTTTTGTACACATGACAATATGTATCTTACTAACTACGCGCTCTATCTACAAGCTCAGCTATAGGCTTGTCAACGCGTAAATGTGGGCTAGTTGGTTCGAACTGTGAAACATGGTTAAGTAGTGCGGTAAGGACGGGTCAAAAGTAGAGACCGCACAGGACTAGCGGTAGTCCTGTGTGGTTTCTACTTTTGTCCCGTCCTTACCGTGATACTTAACCATGTTTCACAGCTATAGGCTCTTGAGAAGGATGACGACGATCCACTTTCGTCCCTACAAAGATGCTCTGTGCCGGAGTTTCTCTGGCATAAACGGCCGCCCGAACCGCCGAAACGTGCACCGGCGGCTTCACTTAGAGCCGGAAACTGATTGCTTGTAGCAATTAGGGGAACCCGGACGTACATGTTAACGTATATACGTCAGTATATGAAACTCGATGAACCAGCCCACAGCGGCGCTGTCACAAACTCGAGCGTACGACGTCTAAAAGTATCGTATAAATTTTCATTTTATTGTACAGCGCCTAACTCTTCTTCAGTCGTCCGATTTATCCAGTTCGGTTTTATTCGCCCCGAGACAAGGCTGGAACTTTCGCGAACGAAGAGGCGGTAACACGATCATTCGCCGGCTCGCCGGCAAGAAAACAACAAAAATAAAACCTCCGCCGCTCCGGTTTCGTCGAAGCTTCCAGTACTTTCGAGGAGGTGCCCGTGGCCTTGCCAGTGCTAAAGAGCGGCGATGATTCTAGAAGGGAGTAGAGCGAAGTTATTCGCTGACGGCGGCGGGCGCGTTGTGTGTTGTGCTCTCCCTCTCCGCGCCGGCACGGTTATAAAAAGAGAAGCCGCGCCTAAGCAAACCAGCTACGTTTGGCAGTCGTGATGTGACAACGGCACCTGTCAGTTTGTGCATCACACCATCGGCGACCCGCACCCTGGAGGACTCCAACGTACTCCGGGCCTCGAATCACCGTGATCGTCTCGGACGGCCTGGCCTACAACGAAGCCATGCTTCCCAGGTAGCCGAATCGCCTCCGACAGCGGTGCATCGTCCGGCCCGGTCGGTGAATATGCTGGGACTCTGTCTCTCATAAACATCGAACTGTTCGTTTCTTTTTAGTTAACTGCTCCGATTCGTAATATTCATTTGTTAACGCCCCTGTTTGTATCATTTTGTCTAATTGGACTGTTTCTTGTATTTGAATTCCATCTAAGTTGTCTGTCATTATCGATCCGTTACCTCGTGCTTGTGTTTGTAACTTGCCTGTCTAAATATAAGTCTTTGTGCTGTTTTTCGTTCAAGACTCTTGCTCATTTGTGCCGCTCTGGTCGGCGAAAGCCGCACATCAGACGGCCACCCCCTTTGTCACCTGTGCCCTGTGGATTCGGTGGGGTTTGTTGGCTCTCTGGAGTCGACTCCCCATATCTTCCGACAGTGCACCCGAATTTAAGGAAACGGGTGACAGGCGCCGTGGTCTCAAGTGCCAGCTGCGTCGTAGAGGCTACATAAAAGCTACGTCAGTGCTTCCTTTAAGGCCGGTGAGGACTCGCATATAACGATCGAAAGAAAGAACGATCTTTATGATTCTTTGTAGGGTCCCTTTCATGGTTATAAGTGGCTGACCAAGCGGCTCCGGGAAATCTAAATGGTGGAGTGGTAATGGGTTCCACAAGGCCAGAATATGGTTTAATGGGAGGATGTGGTCCCCATGACGGACCATTCTATCTCCAAAATTTTACCCATGGCCACACTCTTAGGAGAAGGAGATGCAGTGTAATATCTATTTGCTTGAAATCAATCATCCTTTTACTGTTTTTAACGGTATAAATGATACGCACACCTCGTGCAGCCTGAAAATACTGATTGATTGATTGTAGGGTTTAACGCGCCGACGCGACGCAGGCGATGAGGCGCGCCGTAGTGGAGGGCTCCCGATTAATTTTGACCACCTGAGGGGGATCTCTAACATGTGCCGAAATCTCGTACACACGGGCGTTTTTGCTTTTCGCCTCCGTCAGAAAAGC
Organism: Haemaphysalis longicornis; assembly: GCF_048455015.1. NCBI lineage: Eukaryota > Metazoa > Arthropoda > Arachnida > Ixodida > Ixodidae > Haemaphysalis > Haemaphysalis longicornis. Next base: position 83,648,250 of record NW_027526233.1, on the reverse strand, counting down.
GGCCTCCGCGGCCGGGAATCGAACTCGCGACCTCGTGTTCAACAGCGCAACGCTATAGCCACTGAGCCACCGCGGCGGGTAGCCTGAAAATACTGCTCCACAAGATAATGTTCGGTAGTCTTGAAGTCTTATCGCACGTTATAAATTTCTTTTGCAGTGCGCAGCCAGAAGTGGCGAAGACCGGAGATGCCGAGCGGAACGCGTTCCGCTCCCCGGTAGCAGACGACGCTCGCTTTCCTAGCGCAACTCGCAACCGCAGCGCCGCGGTGGCGAGAGTCGCGGCCGGCCGCCTTCTCTCGGAGGCGGCCGTATCTCTCGGCCGCGGCGGGGAGATACGGAACTGAAACTAAAGCGTGGCAAACTGTTCGCATGGCGACGCAGTGAAACATCCCCCTCGCGAGGGGCACGATCAAATGCTGAGCATTTCCGGGGGCGCACGACGTTAAGTAGTTTGCGTTACGTTAATTTTGTTGCACTTGTGGCAACTGCTGACGAGAGAGCGCGCGTCAGCAGTAAAATTGGCAGCCTCGGCGCACGTTGAGTCCGAGAGAGGGGAGAGAGTGTCCTTGAAACGTGCCTGGGCGCGCTATCGAATGTTGATCGCGCCGATAGCGAAACGTCTGAGCCGGGCATGTCGAGGCGAGCGATGCGGACTACTACGGACGCCTAGAACGGGTGACATCGTGAGTTAAAGAAATGTTCTGCATTTAAAAGGCAACGTATCAGCTTCAGACAGGAACAATGGCTACGGCTGGCATACATGTGACATCACACTTTTGTAACATATAAAATGTGTAAATATGAATGTCACAACTTTCTAAACTGATTTGGATGCAATAATTCCTGCTGACGGAAGGTGCTGAAGTAAATATTACGGAATTGTATCGATTTTTAGAGAATAGCAAGATGCACACAAAAAAGTATTTGCAAAAGATGATTCCAAAGGTATAGTCTGTCGGGCGACCTCCTGTATGTAGTATTGTTATTTGGTAGGGGGGGGGGGTGCTTAACACGCCGAAGCACCTTTTAGACACGAGGCGTTCCGAAGTGGGTGTCTTCGAATTCATTTTGACCACCTGGGGATATTCACACGTGCCCAAATCTCTACACACCTACATCCTATATCTAATAAGTTAGGTAACCTGATAATAAATGCAGTATACTATAATTCTTATACCAGCATGTGACGAGATAGTAGACCACAAATGTTAAAATTTAGGACCCGAGGCTTACAAGATACTTATTTAAAAAAACAAATGATACGTAGCATTACATCTTTAGCTGATATTCCATCTTATGTTATGTCACAAGAGTTTGCCACTGGGAACTAAGAGTAATTAGTACTGGCAAGGCGTCCGCCAGGAGTCCATCAATATGTGATACTTTAGGAATAAACTTTTTCTAAACCGTCGAAGTTTTTCATATGTGTGTGATGTTGTTGCTTCTGGCATGGCAAGTAATATAAAGGCGGCTGTGAGTGCAAAACGTCAAACATGCGTTGGATAACATGGGGCTCAAAGTGGGCACTTGTATGGATAATAATTTCGATTCCTTAACAATATTTTCAGCAAGAGAACGTGCGCCGTGCTTTGAGGTGTTGATCCTGTATGATGGCTAGGCAATTTGATGTCTGGGTGACCCGTGAAATAAGGCAATTATTGCAGTCATGAAAACAGACTATCCGCGTGTGGTGTGTCTAGTGTCATCTGCAAAGTCATAAACCACGTAATCTTCTTTTTAAGACCATTATCTCCTCATATGTCTCGAATTTCGAACTGTCTGTGTATTGGATGCCAGGTCACTTTGGGATAAGCGGAAATGAGGTGGCAGAGGTCGCTGCTGCTGACTCGGACCCACAATAGCCATTACGACAGTACCCTATACTGAACTTGATCCGCAAATCAAACAAGACCTTCGTAAAAGAGGGCAAAGAGGCTGGAGTGAACAGACATGCATGGGGCAAGGAGACTGGGGTGAACAGACATGTACTGAAACCACTCTTGGAAGTTGGGACACCTTCGTAAAAGAGGGCAAGGAGACTGGGGTGACTGAAACCACTCTTGGGACACCTTCGTAAAAGAGGGCAAGGAGACTGGGGTGAAAAGACATGTACTGAAACCACTCTTGGGACACCTTCGTAAAAGAGGGAAAGGAGCTTGGGGTGAAAAGACATGTACTGAAACCAGTCTTGGGACACCTTCGTAAAAGAGGGAAAGGAGACTGGGGTGAACAGACATGTACTGAAACCACTCTTGGGACACCTTCGTAAAAGAGGGCAAGGAGGGCAAGGCTGACTTCATCGAAGTCAGCCTTGCGCTATAAAAAATTCGCGTCCCTTCGCAACATAGATGCAAAGACAGAAAACAGTGGATTTGGTGGTCTTCACTACATTAACTCGCCTTTTTTATAGCTTTATCTTAGCATTTTCGGTAGCCCTATCTTGGCTTTTCTAAAGCTCTAACTTGGGTTTTCTTTGGCGTTCACGTGGCCTTTTTCGTAGCCGATGCTGCGTTTCTTCCTCTGGAAAAAGCACTTTCGCAAACCTGCCCCTCTTATCAGTAGACGGACACCTATGCCGCCGAGCGTCCGCCCTGTGCCCGCCACCGAGAGCACGATGAGGACACTTGCCCGTGCGAGCTTACGTCATCACTATGCGCAGCCAATCCCTGACGCACTACTCTTCACCCAAGCATCCGCGCCGTGACGAGCACTACCCACACCTGCGCGTCGGCTGCTTTCCTCGTCGAAACCTCCCCTTACACTTGACCTGGCATTTTCATCTTCTCCACGTTGCTGTGTCGTTTTTCGAGCGATGCCCGGCGCAGCTACCCACCGGAACATCTGCGTTGCGACGCGTACTCTCCACACCTGCTTCGTTACCTCCTCGCCCGTCGTCCTCGCCATTCTTTGCCTAGCATTTTCCTCCTCTCCACAATGCTGCGCCGATTTTTTATCAACGCCCAGCACGGCCAGAACTCAATCCTAAACATCTCCGCTTTAAAGAGCGATCGTCATCGCCATCACATTGCGAGCCTAATAACGTTTTTGAAGAATTTTCTGAGCCATCGCATAAAATGCTTTACATAAGTTGTTCAAAGACGCCACAGCCATAAAAACTTCATTAAGTGGTTATTTATTTGAGCCAAGCAATTAAGAAAGAACACTATAGTAGACTTGCCGAATTGTGAAGTGTTGAGAAGATAACTTGAATTTTAATAAACTGATTTGTCGTCCATAAAAGGTCTTTTCAACCGCTTTGATAATAAAAAATGGAAACCGGGCGATCCATACTTAGGCATTCAGGATCGCACTCATTTTTGTGGTTTATAAATTTGCAAGAAAAAGGTACGAGGTCTGCTGAAGATTTTGCTGAAGATATTAAGCAAAATAAGCAATGTAGCGCTGCCTACCGCCTCCTCCTTCGAGTGTTACATGGTAATACCCAATTACTTGCCTTAAGAGGAATGATGACCAAGCAGTTCATTTACCCATGTTAAACATATTTACCAGAAATAAAAGCAGCGGCTTAAAAGGGAGAATGAAGGGGTCGTTTGTAAATCCTCATTGGCGGTAAAATGTCTCCTAGAGCATGAATGACATTATCGTGGGGTCTACGGGGAGAATGCCCCATGGAGCCATGGCCCGCCATCGACGATGAAGCGGATATGGCTAGTATGCAGCCTGCGTGGACTCCGTGATTGCCGCTGCTAAATAGATCGCCCTCATCTCGTAAATATATTGCTTCTTCACCAGTCATGGTCCCGTTCACCTGTTTTGGGTCATTTAACAATATCGCCAGGGCCAGTGAATTTTTTGCGCATTGTACTCACTTTTATTATGAATGTAGTTTTGCGATAGCTGGCTTCATGGTGCGCTCCACATGCTTTGCCGCACAAACGTACATACGTACAAGTTCAAAGTAATGTTAAGCACACCTCCGCGCTTTTCTTCGCCTCAGGACGTCTGTACAGACTTTAAAGCTCCACCAGACCACCTGGAAACAATATATTGCGTTGAAGTTGCATTGAAAGTGACATCCCATAGAATAAACGACAAAAATGAGCGAACTCACCTCATCCAGATGATGCAAGGGGTTGAATTCTCTACAACTTTACAGAAGAAAAGTTTTTACGTGTAACCTCTTTGAGCAAATTGTATAACAATGGCTGAAACATCCGCGCATCCTATTTGATAAATCAGTAAGACGAATTGGCACAACGTGGTCGATATCCTGGTCTGCCTTGCGGTGTGCCGTCGGAAGCGCTCCTTCGTCAAATGAAACTAGGTGCGCCGAAATTGTGAATAAGCACCCTCCTTTTGGCAGCTGGGTTCTCGGGGTCGTGGCAGTTTCCACCTCCAGTGCTGCTCGTTTGCGCCTTTGATCCTGTAGTGGCGGCAGCTTCACCCGCTAGCATCGCCACTATCATAATCACCCCTGCATCCCACAATCATCATCAGCAGCGGTGCTGGCCGGGCTCCGTCAGCAGTGCCACGCGCCGCGAGAGGAGATCGGAACACGACCGAGCGCCTGGGCGGTCGCTTGGCATCGCCGCTCCCACTCCAGTTCCGGCCGGGCCTTGCGCACCCCAATAAATGTAGGAGAGCCACATCGCCTCACCGAGTCCACGGCTCCGCTTTCCTACAATGCCTTTGGTCATATGGCTGCTTTGAAAGCGCGGGGAACCTACAGACAAATAAGCAGTGCATTAGGTGGAGGTTTGTGTGCTGCCATATGTTTTTTCCGTGATATTTCGGGCGCCTACAAACGTCCGGGGTGGATTTATTTGTAGAAACATAAAATGTTCTGTAACAGGACAGGAAAAGGTACATTATATAGTTTATACAGTTTGTGGGCCTGCTCTCTACGGCATGCCCAGGAATGAGGCACACTGCGGTTGCGTGAAAGAACTCTTTACTCACATCCTCCAACGCGCTGTCGCCCGTCCGGGCATACACACACACACCATCACCAGAAACACTCTGCGACTCTAGTCCCAGTCCCCGCGCGCGGTTCTTCTTCACCGCCGCCCGCTCCTTCGCCTCGCTGCCCGCTGCCTGTCGTGTCCGCCAGCGCCATCTCTCGGGGCCCGACGTCCCCAGGTCCCGCGGCAGCAAAGTGTCCGCGGGGGAGTCTTGGAGGCCATGCGTGGCCGGTGGGTGACCGGCGGCGGAGAGCGCCCGAGGAGAGAGCTCGTGGCGAGGGGCGCCGAAGCGCTCCCCACATCTCTCCCCCCCTCAAGCCTCGCCCGCCGTCCCCAGAAGCAGCTGGTCGGCGGTCTCCTCCGACAGGTCCATCTCGTCGGCGTCCTCCGGCGTCAGGCTGGGCGACTCGAGCGCGTGCCCCGGGCCGGCGTCAGTGGCCGCCCCCGGAGGGGCCGCAAACGGCTGCCAGGCCGCCCCGCTGTGTACCAGCAGGCTCCTGGGGGCCGGGTCCGGTGCCCCGATGGGTGGGGCGACGAGCGCGGGCCTGCCACCCGCCAGCCCCTGGCTCGCCGCACATTCCAAGGGCTCCCCGGACACCAGGCCACGTGCGACGGCCGTGAGCAGGTCGGGGCGGGTGGCCATCAACACCTGCACGGCCGCCTCCTCGAGCCCGGCGGTTAGCCCGGATGGCGCCGACCAACGAAGGCCGGCCGCGCCGGCAGCTGCGGCCCGCGCCGCCCTCTGGCTCCTCGCCGTCCGCTCCAGGTGCAGGGCGCCGATCCGGTGGGCGTCCCAGCTGACGACGAGGGTGCCGCAGGTGCCGCACAGCGCCCTCCGCTCGTCCTCGGAGAACGCCGGCGGCGGCTCGTCGTCCCGCTCCGCCAGCGTCAAGCCGCGGAACGGTGGCGGCACCCCCTCCGGGTCGTCCCCGCGCTCGGGCCGGGCCTGGTCCTTCCAACGCGACCGCGCGCAGTAAGAGACTGCCGCGCCGTCCGCGACCACCGTCCAGGTGGCCGCGCTCCGCAGCTTCTTCGTTCCGGGGGGGTCGACGACGCTGGGCCCGCCGCCGTGGCCCGGGCACCCCTGACCACCCCCCCGGCCATTAGGTCTGACGCTGCCGGGCGGAGTCCGCGGCCGCTCCCCCCCTTGGTGGGCCTGGTTGCCGTTGCCGGCGGGGGGCCCCCGCCGACGCTTGCTGGGGTTTGAACCCGGAGGGGGGTTGGGACCCCGCCGAGTGTTATTTTTTCTGCCACCGCGGTTCCTGCAACGAACGGAGGTGTTACGCGCAGGCGCGAGCTCTTACCTCGGCCTGAAATCGTAGCGATGGATGTGAGCCCTATCGCCGATCCTTCTGACAGTCGGAGGGGGACTACCCCTTTCATCATCGCCAGTGCGAACATGATAGGCCTTGAGATCGCTAACGTGCACAGGACCCACCAGCTCGTCGCTTTCAAGCGACTGCATCTCATACGTGAGCAGAGTCGTCTGCGCCGTAATTCTGTATGGCCCTTGCCATTTGTGTGCGAGCGCTGCAGTGAAACCGCGTGCAGCGTTGCTGAGTGGGTGCGTTCTCCTTAGCACTAGGTCACCGATGTTGTACACAAGGTGACGACGGCCTTTGTTATACTGCTCGGCTTGCTCCATGCGCGCCACGTCGAGGTTCTCCAGAGCCGTGCGTTGCGCTGCCCAAAGGCGTTCCCGGAGCCTAGCCGCGTACTGCGACAGAGAAGGGGCGTTACCCACCGCCGCGTACAGCAGTGCATTTTCCATTGGAAAAGCGATCTCTCTACCGAAATTTAGGTAACCTGGTGTCAAACCTGTTGACCTATTTACGGTAGTCCTAGTCGCGAAAGCCAGCTCAGGCAAACGCGCGTCCCAGTCCTTATGCTCCTTGGTTGTCGCAACCAGCATGCACTTCAGGTTCCTGTTCACCCTCTCAGTGATGTTGCTCTGAGCATGATAAGGACTCGTTTTCCTGTGCCGAATGTGCAGCGCTCGACAACAGTCTGAAAAGACTTTGCTTGTGAAATACGAAGCATTGTCAGTGATCAGGTCGGAGGGGAAGCCGAAACGAGTGAATGTCTCCACCAGCTTCTCTACGATCCGCTCCGACGCTAGCTTTCTAAGGGGAAACAACTCCACCCACTTAGAAAAGTGGTCCGTTATAACCAGAATGAACTGGTTTCCTCGCGCGGATCTTGGGAGGGGTCCCATTACGTCACACGCTACAATCTGCCACGGGTAGCTGCTTTCCACCGGCTTCATGAAACCCACAGGTTTCCCAGCGCGCGGCTTCGCTACCTGGCAAAGAGGGCAAGCGCGGGAATAGCTCATTACGTCTCTCCTCATGCCTGGCCAGGTCGCGACACGGCATAACTTGTCGTAAGTCTTACTGCCGCTGCCATGTCCTGCCAGCGCTGAGTCATGAAAGTACCGCATGAACCGTTTCCGCAACTTCCTCGGGACCACGACTCGAAAGGGGGATGAAACCGCCTCTTCGTCGTCCAGTTGGGGAAAGTAGCGAAGTAATAAGCCATCGTCGCCCAGCAGATACGCGTCAAACCCCTCAGCGTTACCGGTGCAAGCTACGCCTCCCGCTAGCCTTTTCAGCACCCGCTGGCACAGACCGTCTGCTTTCTGGGCCTCAATGAGCTCTTCCTTACTCACTACCTCCCCCCACGACAGATTCCTTTCTGCCTCTGTTCTCGGGGGGCGAGAAAGCGCCGCTGCGAGATGCCGCTCCGCTTTCCCTTTGCGGCCGGCCTCCACTCCTCCGTCCGGCCCTTTCCTCCCCCTCTCGGGGTGGCCCGCGCCGCCCATGAAACCACTGCACTCGGCGCGCGCGCTTCCGCCACCCCCTTCCGATAAGGGGAGCAAACTTTCCGCCAACATTCGGCGCTGATCATCGGATCCTGAAAAAGATGCGACGATCGCTTCTACATCAGTGCTCCTCTTTCCTGACGCCTCTCCCTGGCCTTCCGCAGCGCAGTAGAGTCTATTTGCCCCGTGCGGTTGTAAACCGTGCATCGGCGCGTTCGCGAAAGAAAAGAAAGGGGGTTGCGGCCCGTACTGGTAGCCGTTCCTCCCCATGTCGAGCACAACACCCTCCCTCGAGAGGAAATCTCTGCCCAGTATGACTGGAACAGACAACCCAGGCAAGCAAACAAAACGCTGTCTGCGCTTTCTGCTATCAAAACCGAGCGTGAGTCTCACAGCCCCGTCTGCTTTTGCCGAACCCGCTGCTAAGCTCAAGGGTGTCTCGGCGGGCCTGACCCGGATTCTTCTTTTCCGGCAGGCTTCGAAGATTTCGTCCCCGATGAGAGAAACCGTCGAGCCCGTGTCGACCAGTGCAAAAAGTTCTTGACCGACTAATTGCACTCGCATGAATGGGACAGACGAAGAGGGGTCTCCCTGCGCCCTGCATGCGGAGGGGGCCAGTTGCCCGCCGACGCCAGCGTCGGGGCGCCCTGGGGGCTCCCTCGCACCCCCTCTTCCTGGCCCCCCCTTCTCGCTTCCCGCCGGCGACGACAAGCTACCGCCCTTCACCGCCGCCGGCGATCCGAGTTTCCCTGCGTGCTACGCATTTTCTCGGGGCATTGACGGGAGAAGTGGCCAGGCTTGTGACAAAACCAGCACAAACGGGTCGTTTTGTCCTGCCTCCCTCTTCCGTCACCTGCGTTGCTTCCGACCGAGGAGTTATCGTCTCCCCCTCCCGACCAGGCGCAACCCGGTTCGAGAGATTCCTCGGGTCTCGGCGGCAACCTGTAGTGAAGCTCGGCGAGTAAATCAGCCTGAATTACTCGCGCTTCTTGTGCGAGGGCCTCCAAGTTGCGAAAACTCCGGCCCCGCAGGTACGGTCTGAAACGCGGGTGGCATTGCCTGCACACGCGCGCTACCTTGACCGCGTCGGCTGCCTCGGGGTCAGCCCGTTCGTACAGCTCCTGCATAGCCCGCACGTACTCGAGGAGACTCTCCTCACGGTGCTGCGTGCGAAGAGTAAGCTCGTCCCTCATACGGTGTTCGTAATCGGGTGGCAGGAATTCAGCGCGGAAGCGGTCCTTAAAATCTGCCATCGACTCGAAAGCCGGTTGGCAGCGCCTCCAACGCGCAGCGCTTCCTACCAGTGCCACGGGCAGGACCCGCCTCAGCACGTCATCATCCGATGCGCCTACCGCAGTCTGATACGAATCCAGTTGCTGCAGGTATTCGCAAACGGATTTCACGTCTCCGTAGCCGGAATAGGAGGGAACCTCAATATTCAAACGCGGCTTCGAGACTGGCACTACAGGACCCGCGGTGGGAGCCGCTGGCGCCGAACCGAGCATTCGGGTCATCTCCGCGAACATCCCGGTCATCTGCCTCATCATTGAGGCGAGATCTGCGGGCTGCAACTGATCAGCAGCCTCCTGCGCAGCGGCCACTGAGCCTCCCCCCGAGCCCTGCAGCTCCTCCTTCTCTCCCGTCTCTCTACGTGTGGTAGGAGACATTTCCAGCGAACTACCCAACAAAAAGCTGGCTCAACCACGCCAAACTGTAGACGCGAAATACAGAGGAAGCCGCGCTAACTACATACGCAACGCGACAAACACACTCCACACACAAATCTATAATGGAAGCAAAAAACGAACGTCAAGACAATACATTCGACCAACGGGGCTGAACTACAGCCACATTAAAATACAAAAAAACCACAGTAGGGCCACGTCAAAATACACAAGCGACTAATATCCCTACAAACGCTAAATACACTCGCAATGTAACCACTCAGGCCGTTACCCAAACAACAGAAAAAAAGGACGCAAGAAAAACTTCAGGCATCCACAGCCATCGCAAAACCTAAGCAAACTAAAAAACTGGCCTCAAAACTAATTTACAAACATGGATCTATACGGCTCAAAGCCCTGGTCTTCCACTGCCAAAATGGCGCTTCCTTCCCGGAACAAAGGAATGCCGTCCCAAACCGCAGTGGGCCCCTTCCCGGCAGCCGCAGAGAGCAAATGTCCACGGGTGGGCTTGACATCAGCCCCACGTTCGGGCGCCAGATGTGGGCCTGCTCTCTACGGCATGCCCAGGAATGAGGCACACTGCGGTTGCGTGAAAGAACTCTTTACTCACATCCTCCAACGCGCTGTCGCCCGTCCGGGCATACACACACACACCATCACCAGAAACACTCTGCGACTCTAGTCCCAGTCCCCGCGCGCGGTTCTTCTTCACCGCCGCCCGCTCCTTCGCCTCGCTGCCCGCTGCCTGTCGTGTCCGCCAGCGCCATCTCTCGGGGCCCGACGTCCCCAGGTCCCGCGGCAGCAAAGTGTCCGTGGGGGAGTCTTGGAGGCCATGCGTGGCCGGTGGGTGACCGGCGGCGGAGAGCGCCCGAGGAGAGAGCTCGTGGCGAGGGGCGCCGAAGCGCTCCCCACAAGTTTTCGTAATGTGCAAAATTTTGAGGATAATTACGAGTTTTACAAAAACTTTGCAACATTTCGTAACATGACGCACTAGCTATGATTTAAACAACACGCGCACTCATTTTGTCTTTAAAGCTTGTAGTCGAAGTTTTGTTTTTTTGTCAGATTTTGTAAAATTCTGAAAGTTAATCCTGTGTTGTGCCATCATTGTAATATTCCTCCAAATAAAAAACTCTTAAACCGTTGCAATTACTTATCTTTAGCACCACCTCGTGTGACAAGTATTCTGTGGCAGCGTATGAAACAGTGAATGAATCATGAGAGGTTCAAAGTAACATCGCACATGCTCAGGCCCTGGCAGTAATGGTGGCATCTTTATGCACGCAATGCGAAGTTAAACGCTCAATTTAACGCTCGGTAAATGCAGGCATAAATGCGGCGACCCACCATCGCACCATTAGCGGTGGTTGAAATCTTCCAAAATATTAGGTTAAAGGTCGAGAAGACTAATTTGTACGATAGCAAAATAGGGGGTGCGTTGGTTTTTAAGCACGCACTATTTATTTGTTTTTTTATTCGTTTCCACAAACATAAATATATTATGGTAGAACATATGGTAAAAACGCACAGGCGGCAACTTCTTATATGACCTCCATATTTCATAGATAAGAGGTGACAGCTGTGTGGAAAAAAAAGACCATATAACCAATTTATCAGTGGTATACTACATTTCCTGCCGGGAAATGCCATAGATCATGAGAAACATCTCATGAATCGCAACACATAACCTGGGGAAGATCACAAGGAGAAAAAATTAAAAAAAGAACGACTCCAAACAACATTAACGCCATTTAGAATACATGTAATACTGAGTACAGAAGAGAGAAGACAGCCAAGATGGTCATTTTTGTTCCGAGCAAAACGTTGTTGTACAGCACAGATGTCGCACATGAGTGATCATCGAATCCATTGAATATTAGCTGACTTAACCAGTTCAGAATGGTATACCTACATAGGCATCTGCAAAGTTTAATGAGTGCGTGCACGGGGAACGAGCCGATGTTCAGACAATCTCGTCTGTTAGGGTGTTCAGTAATCTGGGGGTCATCTAACAGCGAAATATATTTAAATGCATAGACAACATATTTTTGTGGAGTGCATCTCCTCTAGTTCGCTGAAGCCAGCGTTTCATATACTGGGGCAAGCGCAAGAAATGTCAAACTGAACACGCGGAAATTTATATTTTGCATTACAATGTCGAAATATGAAAGTTGGCCCCATGTAGCGCATAAACGTGACACTGCCTTACGTGCCTAAACACGTTCATTTGAACCCGTGATTCCAAAACCGCATGAAGGAATACGAAGGTTGCGGATTGATATTGTTTTAGCTGAGATCATTCTTTTAAATACAGGGGAAGCCTGGTTATATGTCCGCGGTTTTTACAAAAACCCAGGTTTTACAACGGACTAGTCGAGTCCCGGTGAAGTCCCCGTAGAACAATGCATTAGAAACCTTCCTTATCGGACGCCCCTTCATGCTTGACCCGCGCTATACCCGAGGACCCACGCGAAGCAGGCGACCGCCCTGCAGACGAAATGAAACGGCCTGGTGCATATTCTGCGGACCTTGAGCCCAATCAATTGGTTCTCTCCGGCATAGCTTACTTCTGCGTGTTACCTTTCGTTTTCTCTGCCCTACAGCAGCCACCCCTTCCTTTTCACAATCGCTTCCCCTTCCTCGCTGGCGCATCTTGTCTTGCGCAGTGCTCGCCGGAGCAATGTAGAGGTGTTCATTTCTCCCACTCAGCAGCGACTCGCCAACGAAGTTACCCTGAGAGGATGTTATGAACAATTTTGCCGTTTAGAGAAATGGAAGCAAGGGATGGCCAGCTCTACAGGTTGCCAATTCCCAGCATCAATGCCTGGCGGAGTCGTGCCTCGGCAAAGCTAACATCAGTCCG